>NC_134283.1:44446882-44746882 GCF_949628215.1 Phalacrocorax aristotelis | reverse complement strand
CGCGAGGCAGGTGGGATGAGTGGAGGAAATTATTCAGTTTCAATGAGGCTTTACATAAATCCCTTGGCAAAAATCTTTTATACTCGCGTTGTGTGTTGAGCCAAACCGGTGATGTTGCTATATTTAAAATTTGAGTGTGTTTTGTCTGTTTTTAAGTATTCGGTGAGAGGAATATTCTGTCTGGGCTACATACCTAGACCATGAATAAGGCGGCTACTAATCGAACTGAGGTTTCTTCCACAGGCAAAATAGATGTTTGTTGGTCCATGATGTTAGGCTTTACCCAGAAGTGTTTCACTAGGGGTGTGTGTCCTGCCTACAGAAAGCATCACCACTGAGAGAAGCCGTCCTGTTCCTGAGGCATCTTCTCCTTTGGGATCGCGTGAGCTTTCAATAGATGCCCAACCACCCAGGACAGGGAGCTGCCGTAGGTTTAGATTGATGGTCTGCGTTCGTTTTACCTCAGCTCACATCCTTCATCCCAGTTCCCCCACCGGGCAACATGAACGAACTGATCAAGAAATGCCAGCGTACAAAAAGGAGACCGCCGGGTGCGTTCTGCGCGAGCGATGTTTGTTAGGGATGCCTGGCCAATGCTCCTGCCTGCTGAAAGAGGGCACCAGAGGGGGTACAGGGTGCTGCACTTGCCCGGGAGGAAATTGAGAAGCGCCTGGGAGTTACACAGCAGTGCGAGAAAGCACAAACAGCTTGCCAGGCTCCGGGGCTGTCAGCCGCTCTGTGTTTGTCTTCCGAGTACGCGAGTGCACCATCAGGCGCTGTCCAGACTCCAACAAAGAAGCCTTGTTCTGGTCTAAGTTTGTGTATTTGTGCAGAAGTTCTCCTACCTATAGCCCTGCTCACGTTTCAGGAGAAACAACACAGTCCCCTGAGTAAGGCTGCGAAGACTTGGCGTCAGAAGTCGGGTTTATGTTGTGTTCCAAGATAGTAAATACATCGACGATGAAGTGTCCAAGTGGATGGTGTAGAGCAAAGAGTAGTTTTGTGAATATTAGCGTTTTGTTCCAGTGATCTGAACAAAATAGATTGTGCTTAATGCTGAAAACACTGTCTCGCTGGGCACGAGTAACTCCAGGAGTGCAGTGCCCGAGCTGCTGTGTACTGTGGTTATTGCCTTAATGTGCGGGGGAAAATGGCCAGACACCATAGACCCTGTGAGCAGATCTGCTCGGTGGTTCTCAAAAGGCCATAAGTACAGGCTTTTAGTATGTAACTCTGAAAGCTGCCTTTTGAAAATGGTCTTTAAAATAACAGAAGTGATGCTAACGGAATTGACGGAGAATTTTAAAAAAATATGAGCTACGTTAAATGAGCTGTTTGCATCATTTCAGGAGCCTGACTCGAAGGTCCGCTCCATTATTATTGGCTGAGGAAAATCCACCTGGTTGGAAATAAGTGTTTGATAATTGAAGCTAATGCTTACCTTTAAGGGAAAGAGTGTGTCTGCCCTGTTTAGTTCCTCTTACCTTTTTGGTCTTTTGTGTCACGGGGAGGATGATCGCTGCTCCTGCCATGCTGGCGTTCACAGGTGTGCTTCAAAGAGCAACAGTTAGAAATAACTTTTAGCCTGTTCTCCAAAAAGTCATGTATCTGTGCTCCTTGTGACTTTGTTAGAACGGTGACTTTCAGGCAAAGTGAAAAACAGATACAGCGATGACATCAAAACCTCTTTGCTGGCGAGCAGAACCCCCGTTCCAGAGCACCAGCAGGTCTGGATTGTCAGGTGGGTCTCGATTTTGATACTGACCATTTGTTATCGATTTATTACCAGGGGCCTAGGGAATGGTGGTAGTTCACACCGGCGCCAAGTCACGTGCGGCGTTCCTGCCACACCGACATACTGAGATCTGAGCTTTTAGAATCATAGTCTGATGTGCAAATGCGAATAATGATTTAATCTGATCCCCTCTTAAGAGCTTCACAGAGGGTCCTTTTTAATAGCAAGGAGCAGCCCCGTGTACTCTGAGACCAGTGAAAGGCTCTTTGGCTGCTCAAAATCGCAGCCATGACCTGCAGGGGAACGGGATGCTCGCTGTCCTTCGAGAAGGGCTTGCATCTCCTTTTGGCAGCGTGGGGTGGCACGGAGGTGGCACGTGCTGGCCAAGAACCCCCTCTAGAGAGGCCAGTGCTCTTTCCTTCTCAGCTGCTGGGAGCGACGACCGCATCAGGCGGGCGGTGTCCACATCCTCCGGGTGATCTTCCTTCCTGTCTTCACATCGCTTTAGATTATCTGCTTAAAAATCTCTCTCCAATGTAGAGCTTGCAAACCAAGCTTGTTTGTGGGGTTTGCAGGACGCTTTCCCAGTGGGTGAGACCTCGACCATCCTGCAGAGCAGCCGGTTTTACCTACGGTAAGTGCCTCTCTCTGCTCCGCCTGCTGTAGGCTTTAGAAATACAGACTGAAGTCAAGAAGTGCTTTAAGTACCTGCTTTTCACTCCTATTTAGGGAAAAAAAAAAAGGGGTTGCTTTTTGCTTAAGGTTTAGAGTTTAAAGCACTGATTACATCCCCATCCCAATAACCATTGCTTGCATGGCAGGTTTTTCCCAACTGCAAGTCATGCAGCTTAGCTGATATTCCCTTCGCCTATTATTGCCCAGAATAAAGTTAAGGCTTCCTATTCCAGCCTAAGCTGCCTGAAGAGCTCTACAAGCAGACAGATTTCCTGCAGCCTTCCCAGGCTCTCCCTTCCCCAGCCACGGCGCCTCCTTCCACAGGCTCCTGCGGCAACACTGAGACCAAAACCCCAAGTACCTGCGTGCACGTGCCGTCACTGCAGCGCGGAGGCAGCCAACCCCGGCCGGCACCGCTGCTGTGGGGTTCACACAGCTCCCCCTGTCTCTTCTGCCTTCCTTTCCTGCCTCTTGGCGCGCAGAAGCTGAGATGGCCAGAAACGCAGAGCACCTTCTCCTCAATACACTCTGATCCCACGCTGCTCCGGACAGTTTTTTGTGACCCTGTACAGGCAGAAGAGAAATTTAACACCTGCACTGTGAGTGGCCATAACTGGTGGTCGTCTTAGGGAAGCAAATCTTGCAAATGTAAGGATGACAGCAAGGAAAGCCTCTGCGGTGCTTGTGCGTTAGTACTATTAATACCACGACTCACTAGCCTTCCATTTGTGACTTCTCCAGCAAGATACTCGGTTGCCACTGCCTGGCACGTGTTAGACCAGGGAAGATTTAACGCTCTGCTCTTCTTCCCAGCTGCTGCCCAGAGCCCTGGAAAGCTGTTGGCTTCCAGGGGCTTCCAGGGCCTTGGCAATTAACCAGTGCTGAGACCTGCCGAGCTACTCCTTGCGCAAAGTCAGCTGCGTGCATGTGTTGGGGGAATGTAAGGAATGAAGGAGCTCCCTCCGACCTGACCCTCTGGGGAGAGCAGGCAGGAAATCCCCGCTGCCGCCTGGCCGCAGGCAGCCGAGGGCTCGAGACCCTCCTGTTGCAGCCTGCAAGCCTAACACTTTCTTAACACCCCAGGGAGAAGGTAACATGACCCCACCGGCACGCGAGGACTGCTATCAGAGCCCCGCGGTGAGCTGGCTGTATGAATTAATTACAGCTACATCCAGGAGAACGCAAAATAAGCGTGCCGAGGAGAAGGAAGGAGGTGAAAGAAGCAAAATGCAAGAGCCCAGCTCCCCCCCCCATGGGGTGCCGGCTGCGGGGAGGCTGGTGGGATTCCAGGAAGGATCTCTGTAACTCATTTAGCCATCCACGCACAAGCAGCGTGGGGGAAGCAACTGCAGTATCTTATGTTCTACTAAGCAAAAGCAGGTGGGCCTGATTTCAGGATAAAAAGATACCTTTTATTGCCCGGAGCCAGAGATGAGCAAGCGTTACAGGTGTGGGGTAGTGCAAGCGGTCACTGGAAGCAGACAGTGCGTCATGCTCATCTGACAGGGTCTTGGCAGCGGTTGCAGGGATTTTAGACATAGCGGCTCATTTAGAATTTGATTTAACACCCACTGCAATGTGTGGGAGTCACTGCTGGATCAGGAGCTGCTGTTTCAGGCACTGAAGTGAAGGTTTTTAATTTTATTATTTTTTTTTAAACCCTGGCCTCCTTTTCTTCACCGAGGCATTATTGCTGTGGGATGTCTGCATGTGGAGCTAATTAAGGAGTGGAGGGGTGGAGGGGTTAATGCAAATGTACTCTGCAAAAGATCCATTTGTTGCTTGTGAGAGCTGCGTTTAATAAGTAGAAGGATGTTCTCTCTGCTTTGGGAATTCATGGCAACCATCTGAATAAAATTTTAAAAATAAACCCAGAGCAGCATTGCAAAACTAATCTTCTACGCCTGAAGGGAGCCCACGGGTACCTTAAAGAATAATTGGGCTGTAGGAATCATGCAAACTCTGGGTTTCACAAAATGCACACAAGAAGCAGCACATGAATTTCACCGCTAAACGAAGAGAGGCTTTAAAGGTTATCAGAGAGACTCTAAAATGTCACACGAGCCTTGGAGCTGAGTCATCTCATAGATAAATCCACGGAGACAAAAATACGGGCTGTCTTGATTCAGCGAATAAGAGACACTTCTAAAAATGTGCACAGACAGACAGGTGTCTCTAAGGGCCTTCAGCCCATGCTGTAAGAACAAGAACATCCCAAACTACCTCAGGAAGGTCCCTCCCAAGATCCCTGCCCTGTGACAGCTCGCGAGGGGACGGCTGGTCGCTCCAGCACCCCTTTCTGGTGTTTACCTTCTCCCTCCTGAGCACAAGGTCAGTGTCACCCAGCGCCACAGCGGGAAGCCCGAGCTGGTGGGAGGAGAAAAAGATCTCTGAGTGATCTCACTGATGGGCAAAAGCCTGGAGCAGAGAGCAGAGGTGCACGGACAGACGGCTGCTTGGAGAGGAGCGAGCTGGTCCGGCCCGGAGCTGACCTGAGCCCGGAGCGGAGCTGTCGTGCTTTGCTGCAAAGGGGGGAAACTACCGCAGGAGAGCGGTGGAAGAAAATACAACACAAAAAAACACGGTGAGAAAGTCTCGTCCGTGCCGCTGCGGCTTGTCATGGTGAGCGTGTTGGTGAATCGTACCGGTGCGGCCGTGCTGAGACCTCCTGCCTCACGCAGGAGAGGAGAGAGCGACGGCGGTGCTGCTGGTTAGAGAGGACAAGAGCACGCCGCGCAGCGCAGGGGTGACACGTTACCGCCTCCGCGCTCCGACCGAGCCCCGCGGGAGCCTAAACACCTTCGTAGTTCTGTGCCACGGAGTGCGTTTTCCATGTCTTCCCACCTGCGCACTCTTTAAAAATGCTATTTATGGGGCAGAAGCTCATGGAGTGGGGTCTCTGTGAGAGCATTCCTGGCAGTGGGGGATGCAGAAGCCCCCCACTCCCTGGAGCACCCCGGTCTCAGGATCCTTCCAGCAGTGGGTGAGGATGACCGTGGTGCCTGGAGGCACGCTGGGGAGGGCCCAGCACTCCAATACCATGAGCTGGTGTCCAGGGCTTGTGCATTTGGGTGTCATGTTTTATTCCGTGAAAATGAATGTTATTTGGTTTGTGTCAGCAGCGAGCCCGCAGCGCCTGCTCTGTGCTCCTCGGCTGGGGTCTCTTACCTCGTCTGGAGGGTCTCCAGGTGATGGGGATGCAGCTGGAGAAAGGAAACGGGGCAGGATCAAAGGAATTCCTCTCAGGAAATGGTTTGGCTTTGGCTGGAAACGTGTGCTCTTGGGTGAAGAGAAAGAGTAATGATCTACGTGGGGCAAACACAGAGCAGAAGTCCTGCCTAGGACGGGAAAGCTGAACGCTGCCAGCATCAGTTTTGTTGTGCACATCCATAGTTTTTTCTTCACAGAAAGGGAAGATGACATATTAAAGCTGTGCTAACCTTTACAGGAAGGATCTATTTTGCCTGGGCTCAGAGGCAGATTATTGTTTTAATTTAAGATCAAAGTTTTTTTTCATCACAGCAATAATTAAAATAAAACCCCTCAATGTACCAGGCTGAAAGGATTGAGACTCGCAGCGCTGCGGAGCAAACCCTGCGTGGACAGAGGCAGCGCAGCTTTGCTGCCGATGGTGGCTGTGGCGAGGCCAGAGCTTTCCGAGCCCGGCCGTGGTGGTGCTGGTCCACGCAGCGCCTCGACTTGCCGGACCCACCGAGGACTGCGACACAAACGAGCACGCTTCCAGCGACGTTGCGGGCAGGGGTCGAGTGCGGCGTTACCGCCACCGCAGACCCCTTAATCTGTGCTTTGTTTTAAGCCTGGATGAAGAGGCTGTGTCAAATGATGGGCGCGCGGCGAGAGGCGAGGCGGGGGCTGCAGCCGTTGGGTGCAGCTCTCCCTGCGCGTCCCGGGTGTTTGCAGAGAAGTCGCCAAGGCTTGGGCTAGCTATGGGGTGTTGCTGGCAGAGCTGCTGCGGTAAATCCTGTCCCAGCCCCTGCGCTGGGCAGATGCACACAGATTGGCCAGAAAATCTTATTTGCTGGTTCAGTTTTATTCCACTGGAGGAATGGTGTGAGCTCTACCTCGAGAAATGGTCTTTTCCTCATATAATCTGTATTTCTACCAGAAGCGTTTGTTGATACATGTTTACCCAAAAACACTTTGTGGTGCAATTGGCGTTTTGGGGGGGCTTTTTGTTGTTTGCTTTTCATGTCCCTTCCAGGGGCAGCGAGTAGGACCAGACTGCTTCCGATGGAGGCTGTGCTGCGTCCTTCTACAGCAGGTCTCTCTAAGAAATCTTTGCAGGCATAACGGTGTTGATCCATGGAAACAGTTTGGTGAGTGCAGTTTATCTATCCCAAAATGCTTTATTTTTTTTTAACTAGTCTAGGTTATTTGGTGAGGACTCTCCCTTACTGCAGGCAGCCGCGGCACCATTGGGGTGTCTCCTGATGGGACTTTTCTGGCAGGTCACTCCAAAAGGGCCAGCAGGTGACCAGCCACCATCATCCAACGACCAGCGGTTGGTGATGGGTCGGTTCGGGGTCGCATGGGGCTAGATGTGCTTAATGATTTGCTTTATCTTATAAATTAGTGAAATAAACCTTGGAACCGGAATAGAAGATTACGTTCCTCATTACGATGCCGAGCTTTTGATCTGTGTCGGCCCGTGCTGTCCCCGTTCTCCCCCTGCAACAAACAAGCACCACGGAGTTCATGCCAAGTCCCTGTTAACAACCTCTTAATTTTGGGGGGGTCCCACATTAGTGCAAGTCACCGGAAAGAGCAAAACCCACCATGTTGCCATTTTACTCAGATTAATATGCAAATCAGGAGGCAAATGCGTCCAAGGAATGTAGGTCACAGTGGACACGTGCAGAGCAGAGAGAGAAGGGACAAGCAATGGGGAATTAGGGGACTGTCTCGCAAGGCCTCCTCTACCATCAGCTGGTGGCTGCAGCTCCCTTTGGCTCTGTTGGAGTTAGCGACTCTTCTCCTGGACCGTGGTTTTGTGATGAAGTGGCGTTTGTCGGGGCTTCCACAGAGCAGGTGTTTCTATGCAGCACTCACAAGGGAACGGAGGCGGCCAAAACGCTACCTGAGCCTGAGCACGACCGTGCTGCCTCATGCTGCTCAAACAGCCGCATCCAGGAGGACAAAGTCTGTCCCTTTGTATAGTAACGCAGCTTGAAGCTTGTTTGCAAACCTCTTCAGTGCAGGTTTCTGAGCTGATAGTCCTCAGAACAAAATGTGCCGAGGAATGGACGAACCGAGTTATCTTTAGAAAGGCGGACTGAGTCAGGGTCAGGCAAACATTAGCTTTGCTGATCTCTGATGCTGCTGAACTAAAATCTGAGCCAGTTTTATTTGTGTAGGCACTCCACTGAATGCGCAGCATTCACAGGTTGCGGATGACGCTGCTCCTGCTGCCTACAGGTCTAAAAAAATTATCTTGATTTTGGTTTGGAATATCAGTACTAACTGTGTGCTTTAAAGAAGTGACCAAGGTGCTTATCTCCATTTTATTGCAGGAAAACTGGAATGTGGCAAGCAGGCAGGGTGGTGACCAAGGCAAAATGCAACCCAGAGCTCCCGAGTCCTGGTCCCTGCACCTTCCATCTCCAGCCTGCCCCCCAGCCATCTCCATGGGGCAGGAGCAGAGCCCAGGGGGGCAGGGTTTTTTGGTTTATCCTCTTCTGCAATCAACGTTGATGGTGCGGAGGCAGCTCCCGGCTCTGGGCTGGGCCAGAGGTACAAAAGGCTGCTTGACCAGCCCGCAGCACACGCTGCCGCCGCACAGCCTCTGCCCCATGCCAGGGGAGCCATGGTCCTGCTCCTGGCCCCGTTGCCTGTGAAAGCATCCTGGCTAAACTTCACAGCTCGAAAATCCTACTGCGTTCAGCCAGGTTTGGGCTTGACACTGTGAAATTAAGGAGAATCTATCAAGTTGAGGGATTCATTACATGGCCCTAGCCTTTGTCTCTGCCAGGAAAGCACTCCTAGGATCGTCCTACAGTGCCCCTTCCGGAGTCTAGGCGGCAACAGAGGACATCAAAGCCCAGAAATGCTGATGGACTGGCTTTACTTCAAACTCGAGGCACTATATGTTTTTGTAAGATCACAGCAGTGCATTCTCAATACCTCTCAGTATTTGTTTGCACCTGAGGTCATACAGCACTCGGTATGCTGATCACAGCCTGCCTGAACACTATCTTTTCCTTAATCTGCTCAACAAGGGGAAGGAATGAGCTGAGTCACTGCACAAACCTGTTGGCAGAGCCTGGCCCACCCCACCCACAGCACCCGACCTTGCGAGCTCCCCGCCTTTGTGTTGCAACCTTCCTACCAAGCCTCCCTGCGCCTCCCCGGGGAACGCTGTAAGGACAAGGGCTCCGGTGTCACTGCTGGGCGGTGTTTTCTATCACACTAGCTCATGGCTGCGATGCCTCCGAGGAAGGAGTAACGCAGAATTTCCTCGATGATACGTGTTGCAATGAAGTCTTTCTCAGCCGTGACTTCTTGCTTTTCCTTTGATGCAACAACACAGGAGCAGCAAAACCTTCTCCCTACCTTCCTTACAGTGAAGTCATAACTACGCTTTACAGGTTGGTCCGTTGGTTGTTTATAAATGGGAGACACCCCATCCTCGACCCTTGCCTCCAACTCAAGTAGGTTTTACTCAGAAATAGCACTAAAAATTCAGCTATTTCATTTGAACAGGTATCAAGCATATATCCATAACTAACAAACAAGCTTCCCAGTAAGACGGAGTCAAGCTGGGGAGCGTTTCCAAGTCACACGGAAACAGAAGGCTTTTACCAGGCAGCGTCAGTCCTGCCAGCGCCTCGGACGTGACACAAATGCGCACGCATGCTCCCGCAGTTTCAGGAAATACAGAAAAGTGTTTAATGTCAGTAAACTTAGACTTTTTAAAACACAGCAACTGACTTTCCCCCCCCCCCCCCCCCCGGAACTCTGCAAGCTGACAGAGTGCAGCACAAAGCACGGTTTCAAATGACCACACTGGTCAATGGTCACACCAACAGCTATGCAGCAAATAGGATTTCATTTTTTATTTTTTTTTTAAACCCTACTCCAGACATAGAAGTCATGAGGTACTTGATCACAAATGTTTGCTTAACAACTTAATTAGTTCAATACGGAAGCAGGCTGGTGCAGAATAATCCAGTCTCTTCCAAGAGCAGATGGATCAGACCCCTCTGCGACCGCTGATGACGCTCGCAACCGATGGCACCAATGCCAGGGACTTCAGGGAGAATATTTTAAAGTAAGAAAGGGCAGTGCCTCCACCTTCAGCACAGTCCTACAGCATTCCTTGCATTTGGGAGAAGCCAATTACAGCCAATTAGAAGTACTAGGCTTAATTCAAGGCTGAAAAAAAAAAACAAACCACCAAAAAACCCCAAACAACATTCCTGAAGTCACTGACTTGGAAAGAAAGGCAAAGCAGGCAAGCATTTTGGTATAGAAACAAAAACACCTGACGGGGCTGAAGGGCAGAGCAAGCGCAGTACTGGCATCACCTTCGTCACCTCTGAATTATACAGGTTCTTTAGTAACGTTTTTAGAGAAAATATGATGGTTTAGCAAACTGGCCCCAGGAGCCAGACAGCTTCTGTTCTTAGCTCTGCCTCTTCACATTAACTTTAACCAAGTAGTCATTAAAAAAAACTAATAGTCTCACTGCGAGTGTATTACTTAACCTGCAGTTAGCATGCTTTTTGGAGCTACGTGTAGTTCTATATATAGAACAATTATGTTTATAACATAAAAGAAGTTAGTCAATGATTCATGCTGTTGAGATAAACATTGCTTTAAGAGGTCATGCAGACATTCTATCATGAAACACCTAACATAACATAAAGCCCAAGTTTTAGAAATATTTATTGTAAATAGGGCAAAAAATCAAAGGCCAAGTTTTAAATAAAAAGAGTCAGACATACAAGCCTGATTTTGTTTCCAGTTGGCTACTCAGGAACTCCGCAGGACCCGACTCGCAGTTTTCCGGTTCAGTTTTTCACTATCAAATACCAACAAGGTTTTATTCAGATGAAGTCACTGAACGACAACCAAGTTTAAATGCTCACAGTATCATCAAGACACATGGTTAGCTCCACCTGGTTAAAAAGTCTTTCAGGAAGAGGAAAAAAAAATTTGAAATGCTCACCTAGCTTCCAAACAGAGGTAGACATGTCACGCTGGCTTGAGTGCTGGGGGTTGGGGTTTTTTTTTTTTATTTTTAGATGTGTTCATCTAATAAGACGCTTTAGGTGACAATTGAGATTGTTATGTTAGTATTTCTGATAGCGAGAAAGTTTGTTTTGAAAAAGTACACAATTTTTAAAATAGAAATATTCCTCTTCTGTTACCAAAATAATCAGAAACGTCATAGAAAACTATGCATCTTTCCTCTAATAATTTAAGCCTGCTATATAACAAGCTATGTTAAAGTAGCCAGCTACCAGCTTGCTATTCACAGTGTACAATATGCAATTCTTTACCTTGCTTTTGCTCTCCAGCCAAGGAACACAGATCAAGAAGGCTGCACCTTGAACATTTTAACCCGTCTACATACACACAGAAGTTGTTTTAGTTTTTCAACCATTAAGTATAAAGTTTGTGGTCTCCACCGATACTTCAGGATGATGGTACGTACAGCATTCACAACACTCCCTGGCCAGCTCCCCTTCCACAGGTGTCTCTGAGCTGGGTTTCATCCTGTGGCCTTTGGAGCTGGACCCCACCACTGATTTAGTTAAATGTCCAAAAAGACAGACACGGAGAGAAGAAATCCAAGCTGCTTCTGTGAGAGAAAAATCAAGACCCCAGTCACATTACTAAACAATTTTGATCCCAAGAAGGCAGAGGCTAGTGGCCAAAGAACAGCTCAGAAATGGGTCTGCGTTTCACGACGACTTCCTCTTCCTCCTCCTCTCTTACCTCAGAGAGGGAGGAATATGAAGGGAAGCCCCCTCTGGTCTTTGGCTTCTTCCTCGGGCCTGTAGTGGCAGCCAGGAGCTTGTTTAAGGATGAGGGCTTCCTTAAACCTTTGGTGAGATCGCAGAAAGCCATGTCATCGGATATGACCCCCAGGAAAGTGCTAGTGGAGCTCAAGATTGAAGCCGCAATCTTTGTGTTCTTCTTGATGGGCATGGAGGGCTCCATGTTGTGGAGAAGGCTGGGGTCCCCCAGCAAGCGCCTGACCATAGAGGAGGTCCCTTCCTTTAAGTACTGGTGTGGCTTCTTCCCACTGTAGTCCCTCAGGTCGGTCTTGGCGTGGTAGCTGTTGACCAGCAGGGTGATAGTCTTCTCCTGGCCGTGTATGGCGGCCAGGTGGAGTGCCGTGTAGCCGCTGTGCGACCTGGCGTCCACGTTGACGCAGATCCCGTTCTTCTCGGCCTCTTGGATGATACTTTTCACCATGGCACAGTTACCGCTCTTGGCAGCCCAGTGCAAGGCGGTGAAGCCCGAGATGAAGTCCCTCCGGGCCGCCAAGCTGGCGTCTTCTAGCAGCAGCCCGTAGAGCTGCTGGGTCCATTGCCCGCCGGCCGCCATCACCAGCCACTGGTGCTCGGCCTCCTCCAGGGGCACCACCGCCGTCTCCTCGCTGGGCCGATGGTTCCTGGCCACCCGTTGCGGGCCAGGCGAGCGGGACCCGGCCTCCTCCTCCGGCGGGGGTGACACGGGGGACCCCAGCTCCTCGGGCGGCCCCGGGGTGGCGGCAGCGGTGGCGGTGGTCGGCACGCAGCGCACGGGCAGCATGCAGGGCTTGGGGGCCGGCTCCCGCCGGGACCCCCCGGTGCTGGCGGGCAGGGGCACCCCGCCGCCGCCGCCCTGGAAGCGGCCCCGAAGCTCGGAGACGGGCCGCGACAGCGGCAGCTCCTCGGGGGGTGATGGTGAGAGCCAGCATTCGGGGTCGGGGTCGGGGTTGGGGACGGCGTCCGGGATGGGGTCGGGATCGGGGATCGCGACAGGGACGGGGTCGGGATCGGGGTCAGGGATCGCGACAGGGTCGGGGCCGCCGCCACCGTCCCCCGGCACCAGCGCGGCTCCCGGCGGCGGGTCGGTTCGCAGCTCCCGCCGCAGGACGACGAACTTGGCGCCGCCGCGGTCCTTCATCACCGCCACGGCGTTCACCGCCTCCTTCAGCCGCTCCTCCCGCTCCGCCGCGTCCCCGCCGGCCTCCAGCAGCGGCCGAAAGGCGCTCACCAGCTCGGCCCTGCGCACCCGGCCGCCGCGCTCCCGCAGGAAGCCCAGCACGGCCGCCGGGCTGATGTCGAGCTCCGCCATCCCGGCCTCCACAGGTGGTGGTGGTGCGGCCGCCGCCTCCCGCCCAGCTCCCCGCGGCGGAGGGAGCTCCCTCGGGGGCCCGCCGGGATTTGCAGGTAGGAGGCACCTGAGGCGGCGGCGAGCGCGTCCCCCGCGGCCGCTCCCGCTGAGGTGATCGGGCCGCCCCGCCACGCCCCGCCGCCCCCGGCTGAGGGAGGGGAGCAGAGCGGAACCAGCACCTGTCTCCTCCCGCGGGGCGGCGCCGCGGGGGAAGGCACCGGCCCGGCCCCGCTGAGGGGAGGCGGGAGGCGGGAGGCCCGTGGCCGGTCCCAGTCCCAGTCCCGGTCCCGCTTCGCTCGCCGCGCTCATGTCTCCCTCAGGTGTCTGAGGAGACGCGCCTCAGTCATGTCACGGGTACACGAGCTCTTTGGAGGCTTCTCAGCCAAGGGGCCAACACTTCGCCGATTCACCCTGCCAACTTCATAAAACAGTGGTTTTGGGATTTTGGTTTCGATAGCAAATAAGTGGGGTGGGTTTAGGGTGGAAATCGCTCTGCAAAATCAGGCCTCCGCTCTCTGGTGTTGCCTGGGAGCTGCGATTCTTCTGGGGTAGAGTCTCCTGCCTCAGAATAAGTCAGAAGATAGGTGGATGGGTCAGTGTTTGGAAATACACTCTGTGTGATACTGCATATGTAATCATACTCATTCTCTAGATGTCTTTTATCTACGTTGCACCTACAATGTACCTCTGTGTGTGTGTGTATCTATATAATTGATGAAATCTTTACAACATGCCTGTGTCTATTCACACCCACCTGGAGAAGAGAGAAGCTGTCTCTGCTCCCACATCAATTACTTCTGCTTAAGCATTTAACGTTATTATTGTTCTCTGTTGGGGGGGGGAGACATCCCAGACAAATGCCTTTCCCCAGGCGAAGGAGTAGGACTGAAGACCTCCTGGAGGGACGATGTTCAGCCTGCAAACTTGTTTTCTCCTCCGCTGAGTGTTGCATTTGAGATCACTAAATCGATTCCTGAATGACTGAACAGTTTGTCTAGGAAAACAGCAAGAGAGACTGAGCACGGAATGAACGGAGTCAGTGTGCTGTGAAGACAGATAAAAGTAGCTGTCTGTACAAGGATGGATAAGGAACCAGAAAATAGCTTCTTTTGTGTTTTCACCGTCTTAGAACTTGAATAAAATGGAGTATCAGCCTGTGCCAAAGTCTCCATTTTGAAGGCAATTTGAGGAGTGACGATCCCCATGCAGCGTATCTCTCTACCCTCTTGCTGATGCTGATCTCCCGTCTGCCTCTTCACACCTTTACTGGTGGAGGAAGAGCCTCTGCCCACAGATTGCTCAGAGTCTTCCTTTGGCAGCCTTTCCCCTTCTCTCCATCGTTCTGCAAATCTCTGAAAAGCTATTTAATCTCTTGCTAACAAGCTGGCGCTGAGACAGTTCCTCAAAATCATTTTGCTGCTCTAAAGTTCTTTCACATAATAGTGTGTAATCTTCATGCTGCTTGTAGCAATTCAGTATTTCTACGTGAATCGCACACCTCTTATTACTGCCTTTTTACGTGGCATACTCAGCAACCTCGCTCTCTGCTGAGGCAGCCACTTGTGTCTAGTGTTCTACGGAATTAGCAATGCTTTCCAGCTTACGGCATCGCCGCAGTTCTGCCTGGCCTACCGTAGAGAGCTAATAATGAGCATGCATCCAAGCATTAATTGCTATGCCTTGCTTTCAATGTTGATCTCTTTTCTTTACTAGAATTCATTGCAGGCATAAGAAAATCTCAGCAGTCCGTGATTTTTGCATTGCAAACTTCCAGCTGTACCCTAGGGTTATCGTTCATGTCTGCAAATGAGTGAGAGGAGGATGGAAAATAATTCAGAAGAATAGGCTCTTTTAAAAAACATTTTGTTACAAATGTTAAGGGAGAAGTTGCTGCTATTACTTGAATTGGTTCAAGCACGGCAGGGTACGTCCTTGGGCTCGCTGCTACGCTGAGGGTGTTTCTGTGGGTGCTGGCAGAGAGGTGCTGCACTCCGTCCCTGCCTGCACAGGCGTCACCCCCTGTATCTGTGTGTCCTTTCGGACCCATGAGGGTGCTGGCAAATCCCACCTGTGTTGTCCCCAGCCCGGCACCTCTCCTTCAGAGGACTCTCCATGCACCAGGCCCCCGGGCAGGCTTGCTGCTCAGCACCCAGCGGGGCCACCCTTGGGTCGCTGAGGTCCCGTCACCTCTGGGGGCTTGCGTTGGGTCCAGGTCCCGAAGGAGGGGTGTTACTGAGACTGTTCCCCACTGCAGGTCCTGACACTCCTCGTGGCCGCAGAGCAGAAGGGCACATCCCCAGGAGGTCGCAGAGGAGGAGAGAGGATGTCTACAAGTGCGCCTTGCACGATGCCACATGTGAAGTGGGTTGCTCTCGTTTAACTGCCCTGACACAAGGAGCTCTTTCCCCAGGTAATTTTCCAGTGGTGCATCTGAGCCCGTCTCCGCACGTTCGCTTCATCATTCGTGGGCCACCTGTGCCATGTGGTTGGCCCCCTTTTCACAGTCTCTCTGTCAGTGGATGTTAGGTTAGTCCTATACTTTCTGTAATTAAGAAGAAAACAACACTTCTGTCTAATCCTCCGAACCGTTTCCAGACTGCAGCACAGGGCACGTCCTGTTGCCAGCCTTCCCCTTTAATCTGTTGATGCCTTTTGGTTGCTCATCTTTCAGGCTGAGCACTAAGGACCAGGGGACCAGATCCCAGTGAGCTGCTCTTAGTTTCCTGAGCACTGGTCATATTCTGATCAGATTGTGCAGCAGAAATTAAGCTGTTTGAATTCATTTTATTAATATGGATAATGAAGGCCCAGAGCATTATGGGTATTATGCTCTACAGTCATCTGAAATTTCCGGCCTTAAAAAGCATGAGAAGTTTTGCCTTTCTTTCTGTGTCACCAAAAAGCTAGAAAGCAAGTACTTCTTGGGTTATTTACAGAATACTGTGGGCTGCTTCGTAGGAGATTTCAAGCCAACTGTCTTGATATTTTTAATTTACTGGCTGGGACAAAAACAATGTACAGAAACCTGTGATTAAAATAATTTATTACTACTTTTTTAAACACAAATAGTGCAGTTTGCTAGTTCTACATCACAAGCTGTAGAGAGCTGGCCTCTATTTTGAACTGTGTGACGGAGGAGGGTTATCTTTCCCGTGAAGAAGCTTCACAAACTTTCAACCTATCAACATTACGGTGTGGTGAACGGCACAGAGACCCTGGGCGTTTTGCCACCCCCTCAGGGGAGGAAGGTAAAGGTTGTATGACTGTAATTGTTCACGCTATGCAAACCCAGGAAATAAAGTGGGAGATCAAGCAAAGTATCTGGTCAGAGCAAAGAGCTTGTACTGACACTTGAGAACTGAAGGAGATGGTATCGCAGGTCCTGCTCTTCCTGCATGATGTCCTCAGAGCTGCAGGGGAGGTGAGGTGCCAGGTTGGAAGGAACGGAGGAAGCAAAAGGGAATATAGGAGATAGCCTCAGTCGGACAGGGCACTGCTGCTTTGCAGAAAGGTGAAGCTTAGGTGCTACTGACTATGGATAGGATTTGTACCTCAAGGAGAACTTATTTTCCTCTGAGATGAGATCAGGGTTCCCAGAATAAATAGGATGACAAAGTCCACGATTTTCCACTTTCCTTGTTGACATTTTCATGTGAAACAAAGAGCGTGCATTGTGAAGGAGGATTTGTTCCATGGAGAAATGCAGTAACCTTCCACAAGTAAACAATTGAGCAAAAGTCTGTGACGAGGTAGGGAGAAGATTGCTTGCAGATAAAAGGCATTTTCTCTGAAATGAGGACGGTTCAGCTGTAACTCAAGGACCTCAGTAAACAGTTTGGATGATGTTTCTCAACAGCAACCGTTCAAACGCAGTTTTCCACGTATCTCAGAGGTTTTATTTACTAAATACTGCTTGTTCCACACAGATGATGCAAGGACCCATCCCAAACATCCTCTGGTTTTCAGACGGTGCCTGCGGACCTGGTGGGATTCTAGCAGGATAACTCAAACCTGGCATGAGGTACAGTGTGGTAATACTGCCCTTTAATGCAAGGAGGCAGGGAAATCCGGGGTGTTTCCTGCCGTCCCACTTACATTCACAGGGACCACTCAGTGTGCACAGGGGGTACAGACCTACAGCTCCTGTTGACTTGTGTAGGAAAGACTTATAGGTCCCATATATTGTCAGTACAACCAGTGAAAGTTTAATAAGGCGGGTGGTGGTAGTGCTGCTAAAAGAGTAGCTATTTAACCATTTGAGTTCTAAAAATCCCCAGGAGGAGACATTGTGAGAAATGAATAGTTACCAATAAGCTGCTTCCTCCGGCCTGTGCTGAAACACATGAGGGCGTTCGGTTTACCTGCACCACCTGGATTTGAAGATCAAGGACTTTACTCAGCCCTGAAAGATGCAGCCATCTTCAGAAGGCCTTGGTCTTGCTGCAGTATTCGCGTGGCAGGTCGGACGAGCACTTGCTTACTCTGGCTATGTGTGAAGTAAAAGGGGCTGTGACAGCTTTTATTTCTCTCCACTTTCGCTGCCTGTACCTAGGGTCACAACGGGAGGAAGTAAAGCAACTCCCACTGATCTCCCCACCATCAGAACTGTGGCACTGCAATGCCACCATCCATGCAGCGAGGGGCATTTTCCTTCCCCTCCCCAGGACAGAGAGGTCCCGGGGACACATTTGTGTCTCTCCAATCCTTTGTATTCTCTAAACCCAGCTCTTTACCTGTAGAAAATTCACAGCTCATCTAAATTCACTGTGGATTCAGCAGGTACAAATATTCCACAGAGCTGAAAAATCCTTGCAGGAGCATTCAGCACTGTAACATATGTTTAATTTCTGAGCCGTGAGGAATAATTTGCATAACAACTGATGCCTTAGCAGTTAAAGGAGCCACCAAATCCAATTCTCATCTCTTGAAGCCGTTTTTATGCACCTGAAGCTTTTGAAATTAGCAGGGTTTCTCTTGAAATGGCATTAGAAATAGTGTGCTTTTTGAAATAACAAGGTGTTTAAAAATAACTGCGAGCTTTTACACGGAGCTCTCCCGTCACAGCGATATGCCCCGTGCTGGTGGCAGCGCTGGTGGGCAAAGGGAGGGAGGACTCCAGCTGCAGCAGGTCCCAGCAGCACGGCTCAGTCAGAGCCAAGCGACAGCAGTGTCATCCCTTGATCTGTTGCGATGCCTCAGAATTTCCTTTGCGCCGTGAATCTTTGCATCTGACCTCCAGCTCACAGAAACCAGCCGCTGCCCGGGAATCGGCTTTTGTGAGCCTTGCCTCGTTACATTCTGCACTTTATCAGCAGGGAAAAGAGCTCTTAATGAATCTAAGTCAATCACTTATCCCAAAGCACCTGGCATGATGGCATTTAAGCGTGTGTTAAGTAAGAGTTTTACATTGTCTTAAATCAGGACTCCAAAGCTTGCCCATAAAGTAAAAAAAAAGCCAAACCACCAAGTAATTCTTTAACTTTTTTATCTGTTTATTTTTGCTTTTTTGTGATATATAAAGGGGGCCTGGAAAGTTAACTCTGCTTCTATATAAACTGTTCTACTTGCATCTGTATACAGCCATACTAGGCTTTAGCTTCGCTGTTTTTGCTGAAGGACCCGGGGAGAACTGGAGAACCTTTGGGAATCGGCCAAAGAAACAAGAGGACAAAGAGAGCGTCTGGTCTGCACGAACATCTGAATGAAAGGTTCAGCGAGCTCGTACTGCCGCTGTGGGCAGAGGAGGCTCAGCTCGAGATGCCAAAGACCAGCAGGCCAGCTTTGCTCTCCCTGGCAGCTCTAGCACAAGGCAGCGTTAACAGAGAGCTGTGGCTGTGAAAGGAAGAAGTTTGGGGGGTTTTTATCATTTTTGGTGACCTGAGAAAATAAATCAACAGGTGGTGTTCGGCATGGGCTTTTTAGAGGAATACAGCATTTTTACAACCTCTCGTGAGCCAGGACTAATACATGGATTAGCAGAATTAATTTCGTCGCAGTCAGTCCACTCAGGAAGGACAGCAAACTCATATTTCAAAAAGCAGATTATTTAGGTAACACCTCTCAGAAAACACCTTGACATTGCTTCAAGGGAGAATACAGCCTCCTTCCTAACCCCTGATCCCTCTGAGTGCTTGCGTTTGATAACCCCTGCCCCCTCCCTTCAATTGCTTACATCTAATTCTCCTACCTTCTTTTATTTCTCCAGCATAAGCACATCCAGTGTTTATGCTGGATAAATTCTGGGATGAATAGTGCTTCCCAGAGGTCCTGCAGCACAATGCAGGTGGATCCCAAGGAGTCTTGGGAAGAACCGAAGATGTGGAGATGCAACCTGTGCTCCTGCACACCTGCTGTAACGTGGCAGCTCAGCGCCCACTAGCACAGCGTGGTCTCATTTATTTATATTGCCGTGGGAGCGAGAGACCTCTGTTAAGATCACAAATAGCAGGTGAGGGAGAAGACAGAAGTTAATACAAAGTGCAGCCCACAGAGTATTGTAATGAAGTGTAAGCTCTAGTTTAATTTGGTCGCTGAGGTTTAATTGTCTTTGAATACTTCAGTCCCGCTTTAGGGCTCTCCTGGGACTGTGCTTTTGTGGGCGATGAATAAAAGGAACTGGGATGTTGGTATCTTTCCTTTTCCTTATCTTGCCAAAAAGTTGAAATTTGGCAAACCTTTTGAAAAATAACTGGAAACAGGGCCTAAGCACAGTTGCTCCCTGTTTCCTAGTAATTGGGGTGGGGCTTGGAGCATTAGCTGTATCACACTTAGGTAACGACTGTATTTGTGGCCCTCCTTGGTGCAGGATGCTGGAGGTGATCTAGGAGCACCTGAGTAGACAAGGAGGAGCCTCCTGGACAGAGCTGCTCCAGGTAAGCTCTCCCTCGTCTGTTCCCTGGGCAGTGGTTACCTTGTGCAGTGAGATTAGCATCCCCCATCTAGCATCAATTAGGGAAGGTCAGGCTGTGAACTGGCTCTTGGAGGAAGATCTTTGCCAACAACAAAGATGGGAGAGCGGGTTCTGGCCCTACCTGAGGCAGGGAGCGGAGCATCGAGCCTCACCCCAGACTCAGACTTATCCTGATTCAGGAATTGCACAGTAACTGTTGCCATTTTGCTCAGATGGTAGCTTTTCTCCGGCTCTCACGTGCAGTGAGTTGCAAGAGGGCTTGCTCACCTCTCTTTTGAACCTTGGGGGGTTCAAAATGATCCTTTCCCCACGCAGAGTCAGTGTTGTAGGGAGAAGGATTTGATCCCTTTGCCCAGACTCGGCTCTCTAACTGGAAGTATGCACTGCTTCAAGAGAGAGGATGAGGAGAAAAGACGAGGATGCAGTGGCCGATAGAAAGACTGGGGAAAGCCTGAGACAAAACCAGGGCGACAGGCAGATTAGGGGCGTAGGTCTGGTCTAGTGACCCGGCTGCACAACCGAGAGAGTGCGTGGCTCCGGCGAGCTGTATCTCGAGAGGTGCACTGCAGCAGAGGGCACCAGAAAGCAAGAAAAACTTTGCTCTGTGCTAACAGCTTGTAAAATACTAATGTCTTTGTGGGTAATGAAGATGCTGGTTATGGGATTGGCTTTGTGTGGGAAGGAACGATGAAGAAAGACTCGACGGTCCTCTGTTGTGTACTTGACCTTGCCCATAACGCAGGCAGCGTGGCGATGGCCGTGAGCTCCCGGCACCCCGGCTCAAACCCGCGCCGTGGCTTTGGTGTAAGTCCCGCGTGTGGCAGAGGCACTTCGGTGCAGGGGCACCGCTGCTGTGGTGTCTGAGGGCTTTCCAGAGCGCCGGGAGCCGCCGGCGATGGCGGCGATGGGTCTCTCGGTACCCGCGCGCGTCCCCCGAGTCCCGCAGGGGATGCTCCTGGTGCTCCTACAGCCAAACGCTCAGCTTCTCTGTGTCGTGGGGTGCCGTCCCCGGGCCCCCCTCGTCCCCGGGCCGCGCTCCGGTTCCCGCCCCGCCGCCCCCACCTGCAGCCGACCCCAGCTCGCGGGGTGGGGGGCGGGCGAGGGGAGCACCGGGCCCTGCCCCGGGATGGAGCGGGCCGGGAGCAGGCGGGCTTCGGGCCGGCCCCCCGCCCCCCCCGCCCGGCGCCCGGTCCCCCCCCGTCCGTCGGTCCGTCGGCCGGCCGGGCGGTGCCTGCGGCGGGCGGGCGGCGCGGCGGAGGGGAGTTTCCAGGAAGTGGCCATATTGGATCCATTCAGCCGCATCCACCCGCGGCGGGGAGAGCCGCGCTCCCGCCGCCGGAGCCAGCCCCGGCCATGGCCGCCACCGACCTGGAGCGCTTCTCGGTGAGCACCGGCGCGGGGGCGGGCGGCCCTCGGGAGGATCGCTTGGGTTTTCTCCCGCGGGGGGACCCCAAAAAACCCGGGAGGGGGGGAATGTGGCCGCTGCCCCGCTAGCCCCCTGCGTGTCCGCGGCGTGGGGGGGGGGTCTCGGCTGCGGTGGGGGGGTGGGGTGTGTGTGTCGCCGGTGTCCGTGGCAGGACGCGGGGAGATTCCTCGCGGGAAGGTGGTGCCCCGCGCCGTGGGATGGAGGGTACGGCGCTGCCGGAGGGCGCCGAGGCCCCGGTGCTTGGTCTGATGCTGAAACCGGTAACGAAAACCTTTCGTGACACCCGCCCACCCCGGGTGTCCGGGGTGTTCACGGGGGGTGCCCGATAGCCCGGTGTCTGCGGGCATAACGGCCCCCGCAACGCGGGGCGGGAAGAAACGGGGTCAGACCTTCCTAAATAAGAATTGTTTACATACCGCTGGTATCCAAACACTCTGAAACAGCGAGTAACTTAACGGTGTGTATATAATTCCGTGGGAGACACGCTGATTCAAACCCGGGTAGAGCAAACCCTTGAGGCTAACTGGTCTCTGAGCCAATGTATGAAGAATGCTGTATGGCAAATATGGAGCGTGACCTGTCCACCGCCGCCTCTCTGCAGCTCACATGTTGTATAACTGCTATCGGAAGTCAATCTGGCGAAAATCTGTGTCGGCTTAAAACTATTCTTTGTCTAAGGCTCGAATTTTTTGTTGTTGTTGGAAGGCTGTTCCGATTAAATAGCTCGGTGATGCGTCTTGCAGCCTTTCGGAGCTAAAAATGTTTTTACCGCATTAAATAGCATAGCTCTCAAAAGTCAAAAGCGTCTGGCGTGATATTGCTAAATAACTGGGAGCAGCAGCGGTGGTTGCCTGAATTATAGGCATGCCGTTTGAGCACAAACAAGTCCCTGCTACTGTTTTCTCTGTAAACTCCTTTTTGCCAAGAATCTCAAACTCTGCTTCATTTCTTTGAATCCTGGCCCAAAAGTTTCCAGCTCAAGAATGGATTTGCAAGACTGTAACTTGCTTAAAACTTGCATAAAGGAAAATTGATTGTGGGCTCTTATTTAAGAAAGCAAATGCTTCTAGACTCTGGGGAGAGGGGATTAAGGTGAAGCTTCAGCAGCAGGGAATGGAAACACCGTAACTCTCTCACTGCAATTCTTTCTGCATTGGAATCGTATATAAATACACTTAACCTTAATTTGGTGTGCCTGCTGGTCCCTGTGCAGGTTTTCATAGGAGTTACGGGAGCTTAAAATAGTGCCTAGGCTGGCAGAAAATTAAACTTAATCTTGCATTTTTTTTTGATGTGGGTACTTTAATGCTTGGTGTACTTGCTTTAATTCTCTGTCACTATTTTTAAAAAAAGAAAGGGAGGGGGGAAAAGTTCCTGAAGGTGCTCGGCTCTTGTTTGGGCACCAAAGTGAAATGGCTGGGCTCCAACGTGACTTTAGCGCCCAGCTCCGTTAGGAGAAAACCTGCTTGCTTCGTGCAGGCAGCTAGGGTGGGTGTATAGGGATCTGCAGGCCTGGTAGATCTCCCTGCTGACCTCTGCATTTGGACTAGTTTGCTTTTCTCCTGGAAGCACGGATCCGGCAGAAGCGGGTGGGAGAGCAACTTCTCATTTCCATCTGATGTAGGGCAGAGGGCTGACCCAGCTGCTCTTTCCTTCATCCTCAGCGCATGTCTCGGCTCTGATGCCGTTCCTCCAGCAGTAGCATGGAAACCTCACGATTAAGGTGTTCCGCGTTGTTCTTTCTGCGAGGTTTACAGCTTTCTTGGTGCTGCTTTATATCACCGTGCCTCAGTTTCCTCAGCATGAAGTCTGGGTGGGAATAGCTTGTTACTGCCAAGTAATGAATAAATTCATTATTTTTACCAGCTGTTTGTATCTGCGGTGGGAAGTAATGTTGAAAAAGCCTCTGAAGGAGGTTTTTGATATACAATAGGTCATGCTGTTCAGATCGGTGAAGCTATTTATAAGTGTCCAGCTGACACTGACATCCTGGAATGTAGTGACCCTTAGGTTTGGATAATGTGTTTTCAAACCTCCCCAGATGCATGCTTCCCTTGTGCAGTCCTCCAGAATGCCTCTGTCTCCAGCACAATAAAGTTCCCTTGAAGTGCTGCTGTTGGAAATGACCAACAAAAGCAAATGAAAGGAAGCTCGCCCATAGAAAGCTTGCCTCTAAGGCAGCAGAATCACACCAGCGGTGCTCAAGACCGCCTTTGTCTTTGTGAATGTAGTGTTTGTGAGAGATTGGCTTCAGCCCCTGGAGACTGAAGTTTTCTGCTGACCCGCCGTGAGAACGTGGCTCACCACTGCCATGTTCAGGGCTTGGTCTGCAGGCATCGCTTCTGGATACCAGAGGCCTGTTGTCTTCATTGCAGTTACCACCAGAGTGGAAAGAAAGCTGATAAAGCTTGGTTCAATTTTTAAATACTTAAATTTGTCGTCAAAGCTCAGAGCTGCTCCATTACCTGTTCTGGCCAGTGTTGAGCTAGCACGTGTGATGGCTGCGTGCTGGAGCAGACCCTGGAAATATTAGTGAGGATGTCGGTACGTTGAGCGGGAAACAGCCCAACCACCACATGCAAGCGGAAGCCAAAAAGTGTGTGAAATGCAGCAGGGAAATGCAGGAGCTCTGGAGGAAGCTAGAAAAGCTGGAAGGAGAAGTGACAGAGAAGCGGCTGGAGATGCGTAGGAGAATAAATGGGATGAGATGTGAGACTGTAAGACTGTTCTGCTTTTGAGAAGCTTTTTCAAACTCCCAAATCTGTTGCTTTATTTCTTTTTAAATTAAACCCATCAACCACCTGAAATGCTGCCGCTTGACTACCTGCATTAACCCATACCCATGGTCTGTCTGACCTGGAGGTGCGAAGGCGGTTGCTTGGGCTCTAAACTAAGCAACTGCACGCTCTCAGACACGTGTGTGAGGAGGAGCCGGTGTCTTCAGCCTTAAGGAAGGGCTAAGAATTTGATGTTATGCCATAGGTTTTGAAAATGTCCTGGCTGATTGCTTTGTGTGCCTGCTGTGACTGTGTGTGTGGATGAGGGATTTGTGAACATCGACGCCCAGTGAGGAGAGTACTGGATGGATGCACGTAGCTGTGTGTGAGCTGTGGGTGCAGGATGGCTGTCTACACACAGTCCTGAGAAGGTGTCCCTTCATGTTAGTGATTGGTAGCTAGGCTTTTTCTGGTAGCTTTACTATAAATTAATGCCCCTTAGAAGATCTTGCCAGAAAAACCACCACCTTTTACTGAGGAATGTCCTTCCCAGCTGTGTGGGAGGAGAGGGACCTTTGAAGGGTGCCTGTTCCTTCCATAGCTGCCTGGGTTGCGATGAACTTCACTTGTTTCTGCTGTTGCTGTTTTCTTTAAGCTGGAGTTTTCTCTTATTGCCTGCACAGCCTAAACCCACCCCTCCGTGTGAGGGGGCCAGTGTTGTACCTGGGTCTGTGAAAGATGGGCATGAGGAGTGTGCGGAGAACAGCTCTGTGTACCATGGCTACGGTTGCCAGAAGACTTGTCACTCCAGGTCCCAACCGTAGGCTTACATTTTCTTTTAATCAAACTCTCAAGGAAAACGTTTCCATGGCTCAATTCCAGTGGAAACTGGAGTTTGTTTGGATTCGGACATTCCCCCTGCCCTGTTCCTTGCCCAGCCAGCGGCACCATTTGGAAGTCCCAGGGTTAAATTTCCTTGTCTGTTTTTGTCGTTCAATTATTTTGCCTTTAGACTGGAAAAACTCAAGCGATCCCCCATGCAGCGTGGAACAGAAGTGACAGATTTTTCTCCAAGCTGGTAACATGCACTAGGAAGCGAGCCCAGCGGGAGCAGTCCTTTCCCTCCCTGCCCTGGCCAGCTCTTCTGCCTGTAGTGGATGCTTTCTTGGGAAGGAGGGATGGGGAAAATGGTCTTCCACTGGAGGAGAGAAATCGGTGGTTGCTTCTCTGAGCCCCACAGTCCTTCCCTGGAAGGCTCGCCCGTGCTAATACGGGAAGCCAGCTCTGACTGTTTCAACCTCAGGACCAATTAGCTCAACCATGGTCCATCGCAGTTAAACACTTATTTTGAATGTATGCGCTGAGAACAAATGTTTCCCAGAAAAAGACTTTTTTTTTTTGTATATTTTTTTTTTCTCTTCCCCATTGCGGTGCTGTTGCTGACGGCGAATCTGGAGCGTCTCTTCCTCTCGCAGCAGAGATGCAACATGTTGTTCTGCGTGGGAGCTCCAGAGCTGCTCTTAACCACTCGTAATCGCAGCGAGTGCCGAGGCAGTGGGTGGAAGGACGTGAGCTGGCGAATGCTGAAGCCGTGTGTGCCCTCTGCATCGGCAAAACAAATGAAAGCCTGAAGAATAACTCTCTTTCAGGAGGCCGGCATGGTGTCAGGGCTCGTCGTCAGTGCTGTGGTGGCAGCTGTCAGCCGGTCTCCAGTGTTGCTGGAAGGCCAAAAGCTCCCTAAATATTATCTTCTGTAGCAGAATACCAGTGCTGTCACCAGCTGCGGGGAGAGATGCAGCCCTGTCTCCGAGTGCCCCCGCTGTCCCCAGTCCGGTCGTCCCAAGGCACCACCGTGCAAACGAAGTGCTGTGGCGACTGGGCTGTTTGTCTGTCTGCAGGAGCGATGGTTGTGCTTGTTTCCTTTCCTTCTCGTGCTCCTTTGGCTCGGAGGTTGGGAGGGGAAGAAATGGCATGATGCTGAATTGGCCTTTCCTGGGTTGTGCAACTAAGAGGAGCAATTTGGGAGGCCGTGGGACTGAGGGAGACACGCAGGGTGTGGGCACGCTGTTTCCACCCCGCCTGTGTAGGGGCACATCTACCTGATTTGATTATCCAGGATGTGTCCTGGGCACATTTCAGGCTGCAGATGGGGGAAGCTGCCCTGCTTGGTTCGGATTAGCTGGAACCCTTAGGAATAATGTTGTCCTGTCCCGTATTTGGGTTTTGATGAGGTGGGGCTGGTGCGTTTGTGCACAGCCTGCTTGTTTCTCCCCTTCCCCACATCTGTGTAGCTGCAGCGAGCTCTGGGTTTATACCTGAAGCTTTGCATTTGTATTCATGGGTCAGATGGGTAGGGGAGCCCATCTCGGCTCCCAGAGCAGCTCAAGTTAAGGAGGGGGGGGGGGGGGAAATCCTGAGGGTGCTGCTTCATCTCAGTCCCAGCCACGTGCTTTCCTTCCAGAGCCTCTTCTCTGGCATAAGCAGCCCTCCTCGTCTCTGACTTGTGACATTTCGATGCAAAAGGTGGAGCTGACAGGGAATCCACACCCTCCAAAATGGGGTGACGGTGGAGATTTTCAGAGGACTGGGGGATGACAGTGTCAGTGAGAACTGTGGGCTTCTCAGCTACACCCCTAGCCGCTGGGCTCGGCTTGCAGGCTGGCCAGGGCCCGTGGGGTCAGGGTTGTGGCGATGCCGCTTTGTTTAGAGGTTCAGATTCTTTCGTGAAGCCAAAAAGCGTCCGTCTCCCACACATGTGAAATTCCAGACATGTCAGGCAGCCAGAGAGAGGTTCCCATGGAGCACCCTGCCTCAGGCCTCTTGCCCTCTCTGGCTCGCACAGCCTCAAAACCAGATTGTTGCAGGGAACTACGGAGCGAGAGAGCCTGTGCTGGATTTCCATCGAGGGACTTGGGGTGCTCTCATCCCCTCCTCGCCGCTGCACGAGGTGCTGCGATGAGCCTGTGCCACCGCCGCATTACGTGCACAAGGAAGCATGTGGGGAATGCATCCCGAGTCCTCCACAGGCAACGAGCGTTCGGCTGGTTCTTGCCGTAACAGAGAGGCAGGACACGTCCCTCAGCTTCTGCTTGGCTGAGTTCATGCCTGCCTGCAAAGGACTGTACAGGCATGCCTTCAGCTGTGGGCTGGCACGAAGCGTGTTCCCAGAGCTCGTGTTGTTCACGCTGGAAAATTGAACCTTCCCGCAGCAGCACCCAAGGTTGCTCAGGTCGGTCGCTGGGAGAGGAGACCGACCGTGCGGCGTTAAATAGCAGATATATCCCCGCAGGTGCCTGCTGTGCGCGGGGCAGCACTGCGATCGCGGGGCAGCTCGGGTCAGGGGGATGTTGCAGACCCTGCTTCCAGCCAGTGGCTCCGGGCCTCGGATCCTAATCCAGCTTGATCCTGGCTTTCAGCTCTGCCACAGTAAAAAGGTTGCCTGAAAAAGGGCTGCCGGAGCTGGCCTCCCAGGAGCGCTCTCCTTCCCGTCTTCTGCAGCCACGGTGTTGCCAGCTCGTATTGGCGAACACAGGTTTATTCTGTAGTTTCACACAGCACGAATAGCTCTTTCAGCTCATCCTTTCGCTGTGCACTTTTTTCAGATAGAGGTTTTCTTTGGTTTTTCTGTTGTCTTCAGTTTTCAGATTAAAGGTATTCTGCGCTAATACACTTTGAGGCTTTCTGGAGGCATGTGTTAATAGGATATATGGCAGTCGGCTTATTAGCACGATGACTCTGGTTCAGCTCTTGGAGCCGAGTGGCTGTGGTATGCAAAGCTCCTCTTTCTGGGGTCCTCTCAGCGGTATCGCAAGGGCTCCTGTCCAGTAGCTGCAGGCTCCAAGAAGCTCCAAGTTTATGGAAATGCTGTGAGGTGGTTGCATAAGGCAAGCTGGGAAAAAGAATGGAGAGGTGATCAAAACGCTTGAGTTCCTGTTATATCTCTGTTCCCTTGTCTAAAAATATACTGAATAATAGTATTTATTATAATTGGGCAATAAGTTCTGGAAACGTATGTGGGAATTAGCTATGTTTATTTTAAGTGGTAACTAAAACAAATGATCTTGGTGGCTGATATCCAGCATGGCTTGTTCGGCATGATGGGGGTCCAGATCCCTTTTTCCCCTCTTCAGCATTTCTTTTAAGCTCCCCCAAGCCTTTTCCTTGCCACTCCTTAGGGGAGTTTCTCTCTTGGCTTTGTCCCATGGCCATTTGTATTTGCCAGGTGTCTCCTCCTCTTCCTCGTGGTAGGATGGTGGGGAAGGGAAGAGGTCCTGCTGGTCAGATCAGTTGAGTGCAAGCTGGGAATGCATCTGCTGCCTCGGGTGAACTTGGGAAAGTCTCTCGCTAGATACGGTGATGAGATTAGTCTCTTGTCAGCGTTAGTTGTGAAATTCCATTAAATTAAAAGCCTTGGCGCCTTCTGAATAAATAATTTTGAAAATAAATGGAGCCTGGTGTGTTCTTATTTGTCTATATTTTGGGTTCTTTTTAAACAGACTGAAGGAAAAGTTATGTTTGTGTTTTGGACTTTGCTTTCTTAGTTTTGAATAGCTCATGGGGGATGGAATTCTCAGGCTGACGAAAAGCTGAACTTTCTCATCCTTTAAGGTCATTTTGGAGGAAATGTCTCTCATTTTTGGTTCCATAGTTTTCTCTGTTTTAACCAACTCTCCTTATTCTCAAAGGCAACATTCATGTTTGTAAAACATTGTGTGCATAATGCCCGGCAAATCCTGTTTTGCTCCTTTGTAAACTCTCATCCAGGGCTTGTGATAGGGACAAAATGCATGTTTAATCCTTTCTTAATTAAGAAAGACCTCACAATTAATTAATTAGGCTTCATAAATGGTATAGGGAAATCGCTAAATAACAGCTTAAGAAAAGGAAGCACGTGGGAATTTTGCTTTTAGTGTAAAAAGTCAGAGAGGAATTTAAGCCAGAAACAGTCAGTTTGTTTGCAGCAAATGAAAGCTGATGTTGCATTCACAGGTTGTGAATGTATCGTCTTGGATGTATGTTGTGTAAGAAAAGATGAGAAGCTTTACTCTCCCTTCAGACTTAGCTCTGAAAGTCAGCAAAACCTGATGTTTTAAGCCTGTGCCAGTTCATTTGGTTCTGTAGATGTGTGTAAGGTTTTTATTTTATGTTTTGTGGTTTAGTTTCGGTTGGGTTTATTTCTTTTTCCTTTTTTAACGGAGGAAAGGCTGCTGGGACTGAAGCAAAGCTGAAGGCAGTGCCTGCAGTTCAGCTGTTTGCTCTCAGATGTTAAAGTGAGCAGGCCGGGGCAGAAGGGAACTGTGTCGAGCGCGCAGATCCTTGCTCCCGGCTTGCTGCTGGGAGTGCTTAGCGTCCGGCGTATTGCTGGGATATCAGTACAAGGTGTGCCGCAGGAATGAAAACACCGCTTTGGCAAGAGTAGCTTGGATACAGGAAAGCAGTTAAGGAGTTTGCCTAAGGAGTTCCTCCCTTAAAAGGAGTTTTGCTTTCTCACTTGAATCCCTGTCCACCTTGTTAGGGGTAGGTGACTACAGTGCATGTTCAGCACGCTGTATTTTTACAGGTGCGCAGCAGAGCGTTTTCTTCCCCGAGACTAGCCTGGGGCATACGGGACATTGCTAAACGTTAATACTGGGCTAAGTGATTTTTTTTAAAAATTGTTGTTTTGCCAAGATGTTGAGCATTGCTCCCTGCAATGTGCTCGCTGGTCTCAGAGTTTATGAATAGCTCTTAAAAATGGGTCCAAAAGCTTTCAAGGAAGGCATCACTTTAGGCAACATAACCTCTAGTTAGTCCTAAAGGAGAGAACCTCAGCTTCTGAGTCTTCTCGCCTCTGTGCTGTAGGGCGGCTTTCATTTTTATTTGGCCTGTCTTGGTGGTGACTCCATATCTGGTTTCTTCAGTGATGTTATTGCCTGCCTGGAGCGCAGCTGGGAGTGGGGAGGGATATGAATAAAGGCTTGAGTGTCTGGGAAAATTCTTGGCATTCTTAAGAGAGCGGTTTAAAGCGGGGCTGGGAATTGTGGGGTTTTTTTTAGTATGAGGTTTTTAGTGGGGGAAACTGCGGTGTGGGCTGGGAGCTTGTGAGCGTGAAGCAGCTGGAGGTGACTGGCTGAAATGGTGTTGTGCACGTGGAGGGATGGCTCAGACGTGGCTGTGCTCCGGCGTGCTGTGTGTTGGAAAAGAGAAGGAAGTAAAGGCTGCTGGGACTTTGCCTTGCCGTTGCTGGAGGGAAGAGCAGTGTTAGGCATCGTGGCGTTACAGTTTACAGTTGTTTAGGGATGCAGCAGTGAGAAGAACACTGCTGCTTTCCCTGCACGGTCAGGGTGGAGGCAGAGGTGCTCACGCCATCTGAGATGTGTCCTGTTTGGCCACGTACCACCAGCGCCGGAGCGAGAGGTAGCAGAGAAGCTGAAGCACAGCAGGTTGCTATTGTAAGACAAGTGGTAAATCAGCATAAACCCCACGTCTAAAATTATCTCTGTAGAGTTCGGGTTTTTTCTTCCTTTCTTTTTCCCTCAGCCTGTAATTAAGTGCTCCACAATGGGGATCTGGAATTTTGAGCACATGCTTCAGATTAACTGAAAACCTTCAGAGTTGCATGTGTGCTTGCACTTTGCAAATCTGCTTGAGATTAGGTGGCGGTTAGGTGTGACAGACAGAGCCTAAGAGGTGCTGAGATCCCCACTGGCCAGCCTCAGCTGAAAGTGTGCGTTCTTTCGTCTCCAGCGCCAAAGGCACCCATGAGGTCACGCTTACTGCGCCTAAGCCCTCTGTCAAGACTTACTATGCTCAGCAACCTCTGACTGTTGTTAGACAACCTCAAGGCTGGTCTCATTACCTCTCTTGGGCCATGTCTTTCTGCTTAGTAGGCTGCAAAGTGCAAGCTCATTCACTGATGCGGTAATACATCTAATAGTCCTTAGCCTGGGAGTACAAGACAGACAAGACTTTGTGTGATGGTGTCTATTTTGAATGTTGCTAGCACCATAGCGGTGCTTTTCAGATGTCAGCTGTGGTGTTGCTGTAACTACCCCTTAGCTGCTGAGCTCAGCAAAAGAAATGTTTTCTTCATGGAAACGTGAGTCTGTACTTGCTGCTGTTTCTTTGCAAATGTCAAGTGGCATTTGTTGAGGCAGTATTCAGAGATGGGGTAGGATCTCCTGAGGGAGGTGACTTGCCAGATTTTTCTGCATTGACCCAGAAACTGGGCCAAGGCCCAGGGAGTGCTTGCTTGGGCAAAGAAGCTGAATTTGGCTTCCGACACTTTGTTTGCCCAAAAGTCTTTATGCAAGTGCTCAACTGCTCCATGACTCGGTTTACTTGTGGAACAGCGATAAAACTACCGGCGCCTCTGTAAGGAACCTTGCACGGGTGGGTGTCTGGGGAAGGTCCCCTCGGCATCACACAGTTGTGGGGCTGGGGTAGGGACCCTGCGTGTGCTGCACCCTGAGGCAGGCCTCTCCGGTCCATGCTTTGTGGGAGTTTGACTTGCCCTGCCCAGTCTGAGAGGGGCCAGGCAATGCCGGCAGCGTGGCTGCTCTATGTGGGACCAGCTTGCTCCGCTTAGGCTTAATCAACAGTCAGATGTCTTCAGTCCTTTCACTGCCGTTGCAAATGAGGCTCCCTGCATCAGGACCAAATAATTTCCTGATTTCACACATTTCTACTCAGGAGACAAGGGAATAGCATCTTACAAACCGCACTGGTATATGTAATAATCTCTGTTGCACGCGTTGTTGTGGTGGTGGATTGTGGACAGGGAATCAAGAAGGTGAAGTCATTGCTTTGTGACTAACAGCAGTCCCCAGCTGTGCCGGGTGCCGAGCCGGCCCCTGCAGAGCCATGACCGCTGCATCCCGCCACGGGAGCGCTGCCAAAGGTGCCGCAGCCGTGCGGAGCAGCGCCTGCGGGAGCCTTCCCTGCTCTTCCTCTTGCTGGTCCCTGAGTCACGCTGAGCAGGGAGCTGCAATCTGTCTGCTAGCGCTGTTTTATATTTCTGTTTTGATTTGATTGTAAATTGGAAGGGAGAGGATCTGTCTGTGCTCTGCACTTTGCAGGGTGCCTGGCACGCTGATCCGTGACTCCACGTCTGCGTACACTACCGCAGTGCAAAAGCATGCACCCGTGGGTATACCCAGTGCGATAGAGCTGCTGTGAGGTGTTGGTGTGAAGGTGATGGACTGTACCCAGGTTGGAGGGGGACTCATGCTGCAAAGTCCCGGAGGATTTGGATTATTTAAGGTCAAGATGTCATCCAGGACTGAGGAATTTATAAACAAAAGTCTGCCTCGGTAGCGGGAATTGAAGCACTGTGGAAAAGTGCTGTGCAGGTGATGTTGCCTCTTGCAATTTTGTAAGTGTGTGTGGAAAACGTAAATGGAAAAAGCCCAGGAAGAGAGGGGCCTGAAGTACCGCTGCCTGTGAGCTCTTGGAACAAGAAAGCTCTCATCCGAACAGCCGTGCCTCTCCCCTGTGTGCGGCGTTGGCGTTTGGGGAGCTGCAGCCTGGCCGCAGCTCGGGGAGACCCTGGGTCGGTGGTGCAAAGCCTACGGAGGTGCCGGAGGGAGCGTTTGGGAGCAGCAGACGCCTTTGAGTTGAAGGTCATTGCTCAAGTGTAAGCCCTTTTTATTTAGCAGAAAGAAGAAAGGGCTGAGTTTCCCCTCCTTTTTCCCCTGTAGGCCTTTGCTGTTTCGCCTTGGAAAATGTCAGCCATGCATCTTTCTCGCTCGTGTTTTGTCAGGCTGTAGAAGTGGGAAAAGGCACCTTAGATACAGAAGAGTGCTGATCTGTCCCTCAGGGTATAAAACCAGGAGTCTTCACTTAAGTCACGGTTTGGCTGATAAACAGTGAAGCCATGTGATTTTTGGCTTTTTGTTCTTGGTTTTACAGGGCATATTCACAAGTTGCTTGTATGCTGGTGAGTCTGCAGCAGGGCCCAAGATTTACATTACAACTCCCATCATGCCAAGTTGTTAAAAAATAAATATCACCACTTAAAAAAATAAATATCACCATTTATGATTGTGGCATTCAATTACGCTTTTGTTTACCCATATGCTTTCACTTGCTTCATTCAGGAAAACAAAACTGAGGGTTGTCTGAAGCAGAAAGCACAAGCATATGTCACCAAAGAGCATTTCTTGTTGAGATTAATTGAAAGATGATACTTTTCAATGTCTCTTTTTTCTTCTTTTGCAACCAATCGATGTGAGAATGATCTTTTTATATCCAAGTTCCGGTCTGTTCACACTGCTCCTGGTGTGAAAACAAGAACAACGGGCAGCACATCCAAAAGCAGAATGAGCTGCTCCGCCCTGCACCAGGAGCCCTGGCTGGGAAAACTATGTGGCTGAGGGGCAGCTGAACGTGGAGCGGATCTTTTCGCTGCTGACATTCCCCGTGGGTTGCGCCGGCAGTCATAAAGCCCCTTTTCCTGGGAGAAGTTGCTGAAAAACGTAATGACGCAAAGTGGAACTGATGCTAATTTGGAGGTGCAGCATGAAGGGAAACTGTGATCAGATTTTTATTTTTTTTTTAAGAGATCGTTGGCATGCTGGTTGGTGCTGTAGCCTGTGCCACTTCTCCTCGCAGGTTTCTTTAATCCTGCTGTCTGCTAGGAAGAGCCTAATTAATATGTAAATACTGTGTTGGCCCTCTTAGGGATCTGGGATTGGTCTCTCTGATTGTGTTTCTCTGCCTTTTCTCATCTCACTTGCAATAAAGGGCCAAATAACATACCATCTTCTACGGATGTGGTTTGTGGCCAGCTGCCCGCGGTGTTGCGTTGCTGCCTGTGCCCGTGGCATCGCTGCCCCTGCTTCCTCCCAGCCCCGCGGTCCCGCTGCACAGCCCGATTTTTGGGACCCTGCTGTCGATGGGCTTAGGAAGCCGACGTGGGTTTGAAATCCTGTTTTCCATTCCCTGGGTAGCTTGGTGCTGGTGTGGCTGCAGGAGTGGGCCAGCATGCTGTCGTGCGTCCCCAGCCTCCAGCGGAGCGTGGCTGGGAGCAGGGGTTTGAAGTGCTACGTTTGGAGGTTTCTTTTTGATTTTTGTGGTGCTCACTGAGTGTGGCCATCTGTGCTACAAAGGGCATGTCTGTCTTTCTGCTGCATGCCAAGAGAAGGGTCCTGTGACGTAGCTGTCGAACCAAAGCCAAAGATCGATTTCCCTCCGGGATGGCTGCTGTTCCCGTAGCCATGCCCCAGATGCCTTCTGTGCGCCTGCTGCCTGGATGGACTCTGCTTCTTGGCCCAGCCAGAGCATCTGTGAAAATATTTAAAGGACTTTGGATTAATAAATTCTGCTCTGACCTTCTGATGACTTTTTTTGTTTCCCACCGAATTCCAGATTAAAAAAAAAAATACAGATTATCCCCTTGTTCCCTCTGCTTCAAGCCCTGAAGATCAGCTCAAGGCACAGAAGATCTTCAGAGAGCATGTTCAAAGGCTCCAAGTAAAACCCTGGTAGCTGCCCATCATAGGATGCCCTTAGTGACCCAAGAAGCGATACGCAGTGGGAGATCGCACTCGGAGCCATCGCAAACACTTAATTATCACGTTGCAAAATGACCAGCGGGGCTTCAGGAAAGCTTCACTGCCTCATGGTTGTTTGCAGGTGCTGGATGGGGTCCTGCCTGGTGAGAAGCAGGAGAGTTACCTCTCCAGGCTGTGAGATGAGGGACCTACTTCTCACTGGGCGTTGTGGAGGGCGGGACTGTTGCAGAGACCAGTGCAACTGGAAAGGGCAGGGCTGTGTATCTGCCTGGCTCTCGCCGTGGCCGATCCCATCCAGCTCTGCCACGTAACCTGCGTGCTGCTGTCCTGCAGGGCAGTCGCATCGCTGGCGCCAAACATGGGAAAAGCCCTGCTGAAATTCCTACCTTTTGCTTAAAACAAAACCAAAAATTCCGCCCCCTGCCCCACCCCTTGTTGCTGCATTGCTGCTGCCCTCATTTATTGCAGCATTTATAGTCTGGATTGATGATTTATGCTGAGTGTTGCAGGCTGGCTCCTCCTTCTGCTGGAAAGAATTCCAGTTTGAGCGTGACCTTGTTGTCTTTACTAGCAGGTGAACTGAGTCAAGCTGTCCTTGAGCTAGCCTCGGCGAGCAGGAGCTGGCCAGAAGGGTTAGTCATTGGGGTGAGACTCGCAAATCGGCTGCAGGCAGATGCAGGAAGAAGTGCCGGTGGTTTGCTCATTGGGGCGGGAGGTAGGTCAGCGCACCAGGCAACACAGCTGAGCAGAAGAATTGGTGGCATTCACAAGGCTGTCAAATTTTTAAGCTCAATGGATTGGAGGGAAAGAATAAAACAAGAAAACTTTTCTTTCCTTCTTTTCTTAGTCTTATTTCTTTCCAGCAGTTGTTGCCGTTGTTTATCCTAACACAGTAACAACAGCAAAATCCTTTTGGAGGCTGAATGACAGCTGAAGGCACGGCAAGCGCAGCAAATGGTTTTCTGCTTTGGTATCAGCAGCATTTTGGACTTGAACCAGATTATTATCGCTGCTTACAGAAATAAGAGGAAACTGCATTTCAAGGTCACTGAAGTTTGGCTCACTGGTTTAGCAGCTTTAAGAGACGGCGAGCAGTTTTGAGCGAGTGTATTCTTGTCCTGTAATGAACAGCGACCAAACGCCAAAAAAAGAGGAGAAAAAGAAAGTCCTGCGCGAATGCGTTTGGGTTTCCTCTGGCCAAAGCATGACTGAGTTCTCAATGCAGCCTTGCCTAGCTGGAACCTATTTTAAAATGCAGCCTTGCCGAGCTGAAGCCTATTTTAAAATCCCAAGCAGTGGTGCTGCCTGTTGCCTGGATACCTGCTCCCAGCCTCAGGCACTCTCAGCCTAATCATAGCCATCGGCAGCCTTTATTTATTTCCCATCCAAAATGACATCCCAGGCTTCTGGTTTGTGTTTTTGTTTGCTTGGTTTTGTTTATTATTTAAAATGAAAAGACACAAAGTGTAACCATCAAACTGGGTTAACTTTCTGTGGGAATGGTGTGCTTGGCTGTCGCTGCATTGCAGTGGTGGGAACTGGCATTTTAAGCTCTGTAAGGTGGTGGCTCGGAGGGGTGGGCGGGGAGAGGAGAAGTGGGAGCTGAGGGGATGGGGCCGAGAACCCAAGGAAGCCCTCTGAGCTCTGCTGATGCCAGGTCTCAGCCATGCAGCCCCTTTCTGTGCCTTGTGACAGTCTCTTCCTTAAGAGAAAAAAAAATAACCAAACCCTAAACAACTCTGAGCCCTTTCTTGGCACACGTGTGTCCAAGTTCCCCTTCCCGGTGCAGTTGTACCATCCCGTGCCAGACCTGTGGTTCAGCGTTGGGCTGCCCAGATCAGCATGGGCTCCCTTTTTGCCCTGTGTGCTGAGGAATAATCCTGCAGTTGGGCTCTGTCCCTGCAGAGGTGTTAGTCTGAGCTTTAGCAGCTCGATGTGGTGACAGATGAATGGAAGAAAACTTAACTTGGAGGTTTCCCTGTCTTAGGGGCCATTTTTAATTCAGCTAAACTCTTGGCCACCTTAAAACATTAACTAACAGCGTCTCTCCCACGGGAAAACTTTAAATCATTGCTGTTTCCACTTAGTGAGCGCGATCAATCCGGGTGGGGTGAAGCAGAATCGATCGCAGGAGCCCAGCTACAATTTGATTGTGTTTCTGTCCAAGAAGTCCCTTGGGAGAACGCTGGGCTGAAATCACCTGAAAGTTGGTAGCAAATGCTAAGCAGGACAGCCGGCAGGTTTGTACGTGAGGCACAGGAGCTGCTTCAGCTGTCCACAAGTTGTTCTTGTGATTTAAATGGTTTATTTTTACAAAGCTGAGAGTATTTGTTTTACCAAAGGCAGAACTAAGGACGCTTTGACTCAAGATGCAGTTGAACAAAGGTTTGTGGTTTAACAATCTTATTGCAGGCATGCAGCAATACACAAGGCTTATCACGTCATTTCTTTTATTTTCCTCTTGAGCTAATTTAAAGTTTGACAGCCAGCTTAGGCCCTTCTCAGGGTATGCTCTTATCTCACAGTCTTAGTGCTGGGACATGAAGTCCGCATTGTCAGGGACGGACAGAAGAACCGGAGCCAGGCAAAGGGCAGACACTTTTTTTCTATTCCCATCTTTCACTGTGTGCTCGTGATTAAGAAAAACAGAGTCATTTACCGAAGAACCTGTGAGGGTAAATGAGTCATGCGCTGAAGTGATGTATCCTTGCTTCTCTGTAGAAGGATAGGGGTGTTTGAGAGGCTGCGGGGGCATCGATCTGGTCCCGGGGTTCGGAAAGCGTTGTTCAGTTGCAACATCTGAAATATTTGTGTAAATCCAAACTCTGCTGTTCTTAACCACTAGAAACAGAAATGACCCTTCTGTTGTCTCCTCTCTTCTGGACTTCATAGCTGACCTGGTCTGCCTTTCTGTACAACGCAGGGCACAGACCTCTTGTCTCCTCGGATATTTATTGTCTTAGTTTCTAAGCAAAGCTTCCTTCAGGTGATCAGCTTTGTCTTCCTCTGGGGGAGGGAGGGGACAGAAGGAAGAACAAAGTGCATGTGGGGGAGGCAGGAACAGGAACAGCAGAGAAATGGTGGAAAACTCTGTGGTCACAGATGGTAAAGCAAGAGGATTTCTCACCCTGCCTGTGCAACCAGCACCCCTGGATGCGCCAGCAAACAAAACCACACTGCTTATGGCAATAGCAAAGGGAAAAAGATCAAGTACTGCGGGGGAAACGCAGAGTCTGTCGAGCTGAATTCAGTGCCGGAGGGTTTAAGAAAATAAAGTAAAAAAGGATGAGGATAAATGAGTGCTAAAACACATGGTGGTGGGTTTTCCTCTGCTGATCTCTCCCAGCTGCATGTAGTTGCAGTTCACGCTAGTGTTTTCTTTGTAGCCTGGTAGCTTAGTTCTCCCAACTCCCTGTTAAGATCAGTATTTTTCCCTCTCTATTCTGATGGTGGTGGCTGTCGGAGGGTTTGAGCTGTGGCATGCCAAAACACAAGCTCTTGTGGGCGGTGTTAGGGTTTGTGTTAGTAGCTCTGCACTGCTCAGGAGGGTGGTTATTTCTTGGGCTCAGTGGTTCTTCTTGTGTCTCTGACTTGCCTTCTCGGTGCAGCTCTGCTAATCTGGTTTCTTCTCCCTACCAGAATGAAGAGAAGAGGAACCTTTCCCTGGGGGGCCATGTCGGCTTCGACAGTCTCCCCGATCAGCTGGTCAGCAAGTCTGTCACACAAGGCTTCAGCTTCAACATCCTCTGTGTGGGTGAGCACGGTCCTCTGCAAACAGACAGGGGCTGAGCTGGCGGCGCGGTGGGGTTGGGACCGGGATTTCATGTGCCTCCTGCTGTGCCACGAGCCTCGGCAGTGACTTTAAACCAGTCAGAAATGCCTAACTCTTTAAATAGAAAATGCATAATAATTTCAATGAACTTGAGCTTTCTGGAGCTTGATGTGCTTCTGAGCTGTGACTTTCACCAGTGACTGTTGCAGACTCATTGCCCAAAATTAGAGAAAGTTTTGGAAAAAGCTTTAATGGATCAACTTCTGCCTTTGGCGAGGGGAGGAGGAAACGGATGTGGGACTGTCCAGCCCCGCGCTGAGCTGAGCTACCGCTGCAGGTCCAGGAGCTGCAGGGGAGGTTCAGCTGGCTGAGCCCTGTGGGTCAGACCAGAAGAATTTCCCCGATGAGTGAGGTGTTGCTCATCTCCTCCACTGCAGTAGCTTTGCAATAGGAAGGATTAAGGGAAGACTGTATGTGGCAAGTTAAATATTTCCCTTTGCAAGCTGGGGTGGCTCAGTGAAAACACATCCCAGTAGGTGCAGTGAGATGCACCATGTGTTAGGTGAGAGCGGCTAGTGATAACTTGTTAATTCCTGAGTGTAAGCCCGCACCCTAAAGCTAGTGATAAGAGGCTTGTATCTGAGCTGTGCCTGGTTGATGCTTTCCCGGGGTGAGTCAAAGAACTTGAAGCATGACCCATCTCTGTGCTAGGAAAAGGAGTGGGAGCGGTTTGTTTTTATTGATTGTGGAGTATTTGATTTGAAGATTGTGAGCAGGTGCAAAAGGCTGACTTTAAAATCACCTCATTATATTCTTGGGTTTTAATTTTGGTATTGATGTGATCTAGCAGGCGGTCCTGGCTAGAGTACTAGAAACCCATTCCTTTCAGTGATGAGTATTATTTTTACTTTGGCTGGTTCTTGCATTGTGTATGAGGTCTGAAGTATTGTAACCTGCTAGAGCAGCAAAAATACATCTGGAGTCAGCAGCGCCCTGCCTGGCCCTCGATCTGCCCAAAGAGAATATGGCTCTGTATAGACTGTGCACTGAACCCCTGACAGCTTGCCCAAGGTGCCTGTGCCATACCTAAGCCGCTTCTGCATATCCAAACCACAAGTAAAAAGCATGGCTGAAATCACAGTTGAACTTCATAGACTTGCTCCTTAGCAGAAGGGCAACATGTTTTGAATCGGTGTGATTCGTGGGGATGCCACAATGGGTACTCCTGCATTCTCATCTGGCCGTACCATTTGTGACACTAGAAAAAATTACTGCATTTTTTCTTTTTTGGGTAAGAGGGGGAAAAAAAAACCCCTGTACCCCTGTTTGCCAGTACCTGCTCCCAGCTGTGCCCACAACTGAAGAGGAAGATGTGGCTTGCATCAGTAGTGAGTTCTCCATATGACTTCACTTTCTGATTAATCTAGAGCACCAGGCAGTTTTTATTTCCTTGCATAACTCTTGGCTACAGCTGGTAGGAAGTGGTGCATGCCTCTGCCCTGTTCTGAGCACCACGAGATATTTATTCTCCAGTGAAGAGCAGAACCAGTGGTGCTTGAAGAGGAAAAAGCCCGAACCCCTTGGCAGCAGGCATGGCACATCCCTCGAACAGAGGTCTGCTCAGCCTCCCGCTCTCCCATCGGCGTGTCCGCTGCAGGGCTCCTCCGAGGCGGCTGGGTTCAGCGAGAGGGGCTGTGCTCTGTCCGTGCCGAAGGTGTGGCGCGACGGCGTGCCTGGGCGATGAGTGGGGAGCAGAAGGCCGTTTCCTTGGATTTTACTTCTCTTCAATCCCTTGGCCAAAAGGGCTGCGTGTAGTGAATGAGGAGTTTAAATGAGGCCCCTTGTAGGCCAGTCTGGAAAACATCAGAGTCTCATTTAGTTACCAGGAGCAGCAGTTCAAAGCCTTTCTGGCTCACAGACAGTCTGTGAGCTGAATATTCTGGGATGGAGCTTGGTTTGTGATGCATCCCAGGTATCTTTCAATGGCTGTTGGAACAGCAGGGCTACAGATGGGAAACTTCTCCTAACCTTGCCCCTACTGGTTCTCCAAGAGCTATTCTTTCCCTACCAAGTTTCTCTGCTGTCACCTCTTGACTCCGCGTTCTCTCCCTCTGCATATCTCAGAGGTTCGAGTTGGCAGAATTTTTTCTACTACTGGGAAGATAAAGATGCCTCAGAAGTGCCCTGCTTTGGTGCTCTGGCACTGGGCTCTGCTGAGGTCTATAGTAAAAATGCACAGTGGAATGTGGCCTCTGAGGACAGTGTCATGCTTTGGCCGCAGTGTCACAGATGGTATATGGCATTTTGGTATTAGTTTCACTTTGGTTTTGCCGAAACAGCATTCGTGTGTCCCCTTGGCTGATGGGCATGAAGTATTGTGGGGCAACAGGGCAGCCTTGAAGGAAGCAGAAATACTAAAGGGAAACTCCAGAAATCAAAGCAATCTGAAATGAAACCAGCTGCATTGCAAACACCGTCATCTGGGCTGGGTTGGAAGATCTCTCTGTGCAGCTGGAGCTTTTCAGGGCAGAGCAGCACCTCTTGCTCTCTGTCAGGCAGCGGCTGTCTTGCTGAGGTTGTTTGGATGCCTGTAGAAGCTCACGCCTGATGTGATGGAAGATTTTTGTTGTTTATTTCTTCCAGTTTGGCCAATTCTGTTTGCTGCACAGGTGGCCCTATCATCTCAAAGCATGGGCACACTGTCTGTGATGTGTCTGTGCAGAATGGGACCATCTCAGGCAGTTTGTGTGTGCTGAGCCAGATCTCAGCAGCTCCCCGAGCGCCTTGTGCAGAGTTTGTCGTGCTTTTCAAGGGGAGAATAAAAGAGCCTCAGAGCTGACTCTGGTGTAGCTGCTGTGTGGATGGAGGGGGAAAGGGTTACAGCAGAATGGGCTTTAGTCCTTTGACGGTTATTAATGGCATATGTGGGATTACAGGGTTGAGGCGGTGGAAGAGGGACAAGCTGCTTTAAGGGCTTCCAGGCAGACCAAAGTTGAGCTGCACAGGGAAATCATGAAACCTAGATCCAGCGTCTTTGCTGGGGTGAAAAGGGGTTTTCAGTCTGATGGCAGGTTGTCCTAGCAGGTCCAGAGCTGTCTGCGTGTTCCTCTGCACTGAAATGGGCCCCCCAGATCCCCTCATCACAGGGGTCTTCACTTTCAAAAAAGGCAGGTCCCCAGAGACTTTAATGGTAAGATAAAGCAAAGAAAGTGGTAAAGGAGCTTGTTGGTCTGGAATTTCACAGAAAGGAGTGAGAGGGAACCTCACTGTCAGACATCCCCGTCCCCTCCACAGCACACCAAACAACCATCACTTCGTGCTGATCTGCAGCGTTATGTGGAGCTGTCGCTGTGTTTGGGACAGCCAACAACTGACCCAGACAGACCTTGTCAGGAGGAGCAGCTGAGTGTTACTCCTCCTCATCTGAAGACTCAAAAGACTCTACTAAAATTATACTCTCCCCAGCTTCTCTGGTGCAGGATCCCAAGCCAAGTCAGGGTCCATGGAGGGGAAGATAGTGCGTTTTGCTGTGCTTTATGATCCTCACTGGGAGATGAGACCGAAGTGCTCTGTGTTAGCTTTGCCTTAAGCATGGGAGGCCTTTGAGAATGCATTTACTTCTGCGGCAACTATATGTCTGTCCACAACCAATTTGTAGTAACCTTTCACAGTATAATTTAGTTCTGCTCTGTAATTAATGTTCCATGAAGTACCTGTGACAAATTCATGCTGCAGTGAGCTGATGATTTCTCCTTCCCAGGTGAGACCGGCATCGGGAAATCTACACTAATGAATACCCTCTTCAACACCACATTTGAGACGGAGGAAGCCAGTCACTACGAGAGCACGGTTCGCTTGCGGCCACGGACCTACGACCTGCAGGAGAGCAACGTCCACCTGAAGTTAACGATCGTGGATGCAGTTGGATTTGGGGATCAGATAAATAAAGATGAAAGGCAGGTCTCGTGCCATCTGCTTGGCATTTCTGGGCTTGCCTTTGATGCTTAGGCATCAACTGCCTGCAGGCTTGCTTGCAGTGTTGCAGAGGAGATGTCTGTGTCTCTGTTAATAAAGTAGCTCCCTGCAGTGGCTCTGGGTCTGGGGACTACGTGTAGAGGGAATTGGGTGAGGAGCCAAACAGAGAGGTCATAGGAGGTCTTTCCAGCAGAGAATGGTGTCCTCCAGGAGCGTGAGCAGTTACAAGCTGTCCTCAGTGCAGGGTTGGGAATTATCTGTCTGGCAGTGATCGGTGTCTCTGGACCTGTCTCATTTAATTACACAGACATCTTGTTCAAGCCCCAGGTAAAGGTTTCCGGCGACTCCAAGGTCTCTCCTTGGTCATGTTGCATTGCTACAGCCAGATGGCTCAGTCCTGAGATCTGGGCAAAGTTTGGTCTGTGGAAGTAGTCATCTTCCCATACTCCACTGTCCTTACGCGTTGCAGTGCAGCCTCGGGAGACCCCGGCAACCTTTGGGTTATAAGGTCTGTGTGTAAATGCCGCACATACCCTGTTGTAAGGCTAAATTGTTTGAGTCTTATAAGTACTTTTTACATGATACCATGGTATGTCTAGGAGAACTCCTTAAGCCCTCAAACTATGTAATTTTGAGCTCCAGTATCTGTGTTGCTAATGGTATGGTTTTAGTTACAGGCCAATAGTTGAGTACATTGATACGCAGTTTGAAAACTATTTGCAAGAAGAGCTGAAAATCCGCCGCTCTCTCTTCAACTATCATGATACGAGGATTCACGTCTGCCTGTACTTCATCACCCCAACCGGACACTCACTCAAGTCCTTGGACCTGGTGACAATGAAGAAGCTGGATAGCAAGGTAAGGGGTTGGAGACCGTGGTCCCTCTTTCTGGAAGTGCTGATGCTTCTGTTAATATTGATTGTCACATGGAAGGCTCCGTTCCTTCCGTGTGAGTGCTGGACTCCTTCCTGCATGTAAACTGAGCTGTTTTTAGGACTCTGGTAAAACGTAGTCTGCCCTGGTGCATTGCTGAGGTCCTGTGCTTTATTTCTCACTGGCTTTCCTGAAAAACATCAGGTGAAAAACCTGTTTTCCAGCTAGCTGTCTGAAGTCTAGAGTGTCCATCACTGTAAGAGTCTTACCCAGATCGGTTCATATTTATTTATCAAAGCCATCAGCTGCATCTTTAGTAGCTCTTCTTTACAGGAGTACAGGATGTCTTCCAGCTCCTGCAGCTGAACTGTGGAAACTGCGGAGCCACCTCTGCTGTCCTGACCTGTCAGCAGGGACAGAGGGGCTGAGACCCACCGCAACGGTGGATGCCTCTGCTGTACCGACCACCACCTTTTGACAAGGGCTGAAGGGAAGCGTTGGCTGTGCGTGCTGGTGCACTGGGAGTGTGTGAGCTGTCACTCGTGGTAGTTCCAGATGATCTGTAGAGGATATCACGCAATCTTCTGAAAATGTAAATATAGTGAGAAATTCTCAAGGTCATAGGCATCCTGAAAGTGGGTTGTGAGAGGGTCTAGCTGGGGGTTTCTTCTTTGTCCGTAAACTGTTACCGCCTTAGGGGTTACTTAACTGTCTACTGCTCATATTCCTGCAGCTCGGAGGAGGTTTCTGACACACTTTTGGTAGTTCCAGCTGGCTTCTAGGGAGCTGCAGGAGCTTCAAAGGTCACTAGTGACAGCAGCATCTCTTCTTTTCTTTGCAAGAACTTCCTATCTTTCAGAGCAGTGTTTTAGCAGCAAGGCGGCGGATGCTGATCAGTCTACAGAGGGTGGCTACAAGGCAACTGGGACCCTGCAGTAACTGGCGGTCCCCTGGGTTACATTGAGGGAACGCTCTCTTCTCTGGCCGTTGTCCATGTGCGGCTCTGCTGGACTTTCCTGGCAGGTAGAGCTCCCCCTCGCAGAGTCCCTGCTGTTTGCCCTCGCCTCCCGGGGCTGTTGGCCTGCTTTTCCTTGGCCCTGCTCCAGAGCAGGCGCTGGCTTCCCACTGCAGTGAGCTGTTTGTAACCGTGGTGGCTGTTACACTGACTTCATCAGGAATCCAAAAACTTTCCCTTATTAAACTCTTGTCTCTTGGTGCGGTGCCAGCATTACATGTTCCCAGAAATATGCTTGGAGCAAAGTTTTTGCCCGATTCCCCTTGGTGCTGGTGGTCCCACAAAGCTTTTCTCTTTCTTCCCTTCTGCATTCCCTACTTTTTACATCTCTCTGTGACTGCCTTTAATGTGGTCCTTGGGTAGTACCAAAATAAATCCCTTGTACTTGTGCAGAGATTAGAACTCTGGGTGCACGCAAGCTTTTTATATTTCTAAACTTCCACTTAAATAGTGCCCTTTGAAGTCATTCTGTCCCTTTGCTCTCATCTCCTTACCACAGTGTGAGAACTTCTTGGATTTCATGGTGGCCTCGCACAGGCAGGCACGTGGAAATGAATGAGCAAGTAGAGATCATTGATATTTTCTGGGTGTCAGGGATTTATGTTGCATTTCTGCATCGGTGTCATCCCAGGACATCAAGGCGCTTTCCAGGCATTCCTTAATGATTTGTGCCTGACGGCACCGTGCCCCCTTCCAAATACACATGAACCACTTGTGCTTGGGGGCCAGTGCATGGGCAGAGCAAAGTGGGGTGTCAGCAAACCCCAGGCAGCTTCCAATCTGCTCCAGACCACTAACAGTGAGTGGTTACCCTGGCTGAGCAGAGACTCATGTCTGCAGCCGTGTGAGCACACCTGAACCTGGCTTTCCTCTTGGGAATCTTTACGTGGCCGGTGGCCCTTGTTTTACAGTTGAAGAATGGAGCCCATGGGGACAAAAGGTGTATCAGAGGCAATGCTTTGCTGTGTGCTCTGCTGTCTTGGCCTCTGAGACTAGTTCACCAAGGGTTTTGTAGGAACCTGGCTCAGTTACCCCTTCGCCTTAGCACACCGGTGGCATGGCATCACATGATGGGCAGGCTTTGGATTCTGTCTGATTTCGAGAATGAATCTTGCTTTTGGTGTAAAGTTTACAAAATCCCTTCTGGGTAAAGCTGTTTTGTAAACAAAATCTTCCATTGTACTGTAATACAATATTTGTTCAGCTGAGCTCATGGCCAGCTGTTGTCTAGGGTATTTAATTACAGCCAGAGAGCTAGAAGCGTCTTCAGAAGTGGTTCTCGGTAGATGAAATGTGGCTGGCTGGTAGGTGGGAAGCACGTATGACCTGGCAGAGGTTGGCTTTCCATTGGGTTTAACCCGGGAAAAGGAGGAGATAAATAAAATCCCATATGTATGAGATGAGGAGGTGATCTATTGATTTACGCCACAGCCCTGCCCTGGGAAGCGATGGCACCGCTGTGTGCTGCCGTGGGCATCCCGGGGCTCCCTGGTTGTTGTCTCTGGATGGTTTCCAGCCAGCGTGTGCTGTTTACGAGCTGGGGCTAATTGCTTGCCCTTCATTAGCTGACACATCCTAGGCGGGTCACTGGCCAGTGGGGACGCTCCAGGCTAGTTTGTGCCTCTGCTGTTCAGTTTCCAAGGTAGGATTTGCCTCTTGGCTTTGCTGGGACTTGCATTTGGGAACACTTTGGGATGGGGAAGAATCCAGCTGTATTTCACAGGGTGAAAATCCATGTAGCCGTATTGTATTAGCAAAATTATTTTCTACCAACTGACTTATTTTGGCATGTTCTTGTAAGTTTTATTTTTGGAGATGAGAAATAACTCTGTGGTCAGAATGACTTGAGAAAGAGCTGCATTTTCTGTGTGTGTGTGGGAGTTCACTGTCTTGTCTAAAGCACAGACTTCCTCTGGCTGTAATTCCAGCTCCCGCAAAGACTTCCAGCACATGGATGACAGTCAAGGGAACGCTGCACGCCTGCCACATTTGGTGGGATGACGCTCCAGTAGTTACCTTCATGATTTTATTACCAGATCTTTAAATAGAGAATATCTCATAGTGGAAGAGCAATATAAGAATGTTGCTCTGGGATTTTGCCTGTAACTCAAGGTAAACATTATTTGTGTAAGAGTGGAGAGAGAAACCTCGCACGGCATCACTGCCTTGTATTGGGTTTTTATAACCTCTTCAGGAAGGAGAGGTGACTTCTCAGGCTAGTTGAATATCAGTTTGTTTGGCACTAACCTCTGTGCCACACACTGTGGCCTTTGCATAGAACTGGATGTGTGGAAGGTGCTGTAGCAGGGCAGGATTAGACACACAGTTCAGTTCAGTAGCATCTCATACCTCATTTGTTTCTTGTGCCCAAACTTTTCCATCCTTTCTCCTTCGTATAAAGGGATGAGCTCATCTAGACTTAGACAGCTTTTGGGTGCCAATGCTCAGGAAAAGATAAATAGGAAGATAATTGTATGGTGCTCCAGGTATCACTTGTTAAGCGTGGGATTCCAGCTTGTAGGTTTACAAGGCACACGTGAAATCAAAATAAAAGAGTAATGATTTAAAAAAGTCAGGAACTCACAGGGGAAGAAGAGAGAAGGAGGGGGAGATACACCCAAATGCCATTTCCAGGACTCCACAGTTTTGATATTACTATTGATTACTGGAAATAGGACAACTTGTAAAACCCTTTTGGGTTTTGAACTCTGTGTCAGCACGTGCTGACCGAGTTGCCTTTTCAAAGCATGAGGAACCTGGTTGGAGGGGACTTGAACCAACCTCGGTTTGCACCTTCTTTGAGTACTGCTGGGGCAGCGGCTGTGGCCACAAAGCCTGCCTTCTCCTGCTGCTGGGGAAGCCGTGCCAGGCTCCAGGCACTGCACCTCCTGCCTCGTTGGAAGCAGGGCTGAGCTGGAGCCCTGAGCTGACCCTTCTTCTCTGTGAGATGGTGGATCCAAGCTCCTTGGCTCTTAGCAGGTCAGCGAGACACCCAGCTGTGGTCACGGCCCTTTTAACCTTTGTGATGAGGACATTGTCCTGCTGAGGAGTGGACTGAGACCAGCAGACCTTGTTCTGTGTGGGTTTGTGGTCCTTGGTGAAAGAGGCCAGATCAGTGGCTGAGAAAAAAGAGTTTATCCTCTCAGATAAATTTGAAATGAGCAAACTGAGATGATTTTCTTTTGGAGTGAGTAAATGCTCTTTGTATTTAGTGAGTGCTAAACCAGAGGGGGGAGAAAAAACAAGCAGTGTGGAAAAAACACTGAGCTACAAAGAGAACTTGAGCTGGGAAAGCAAGGTCATTTATTTTAATGGGCACCCACTGGAGACCAAATGGCTGTTATGAATTTCTAGTCTGTAAGACAAAAAGCATTGGCTATTGAGAAATGTGAGATGGCACATCAGACTTTCCCCTCATTTGTCTGAATTCTTCTGTTTTACTGCTATGAATTTGGCTGCTGTTCAGGCAGACGAGTTTTGTTGTTTGTTTAAGCAGTGGTTCGCAGTGTTGCACTTGGCCTTTCTGGGCGTAGCAGCAACATCTAATAGAGGTTCCTGTGACAGATCCTGCCCTGCTGTAGCTCTCAAAGCACGGGGCCATAGTGAACCACACCCCTCCTGAAGGATGTGGGACGTGGCCCTTGTTCGCTCTCGATCTTGGTACGTGCTGGGCACGGGGGTCTCCCCGCCCTGTGGCTTGTGTGCGGCTTTGAAACCTGGGTCGATGAAGCTGCGTGGGGTATGGTGCTTGGTGACTGCTGATGCGGCACCGAAGCCGAGTAACAGAAGTATGAAAGCAAATCTCCTGTCTGCTGTATGGCACCCTGCGCCTTCCCCAGGTGGTCTGTGTAATCTGCACGGCGTGATCCTCGTGGAGAGGCTTGGGGGGTCCTCAGGAAGGATCCGCAGCTGCTGTGAAAGCATCTGAGTTCCTGCTCTTTCTGCTTAAGCACAGGAGGGCTTCACATCAGCCTGCTGCAGCGTTTCATCCTTGCACTTATCTTCTCAAGCAGTTTGTCAGCACAGCCAGAAGTGGATAGGTGATAACTGGAGATCTGACAGTTACGCCGTCTCTGCCTCCCTTGAAGTGTGTAACAAAACACACAGACAAGAGCAGAGCCTTTGATCTGCTCGTTGTATATTTATTGCAGGGTTTTGTCTTCGGTTTATCTGGAAGTCTTGTAGCCAAATTAGTCCTGGAAAACTCTTCCCTCTAGTGTTCATCTGGGCTTGTGCTGCAGCTCGCATGCAACACGTAGCACCTTTGTGGTTTTATGAAATGTAAAGCAGCTGCTGGGGTAGGACCTGGGTCACCCCGCAAGCACCTGTTCTCCCGACAGACCTGCTTGCCCCGTTGCTGCTCACCTGCTTATTTTTCCTTCCTTCCTCCTGCCGTAGGTGAACATCATCCCGATCATTGCCAAAGCAGACACCATCTCCAAGAGCGAGTTGCACAAATTCAAGATAAAGATAATGAGCGAGCTGGTCAGCAATGGTGTGCAGATCTATCAGTTTCCCACAGACGATGAAGCAGTCGCTGAGATCAACTCTGTGATGAATGTGAGTAACGCTGCCAATCGCATGGCCTCCAGGAGCTGTGACGAATCAAATTACCGCACAAAAATGCATTTGAGGGGCAAGTTTCATTGGGATTGTCCAGACGCTAAATCTGTTTGAAAGCTGAGCTGTGGATCTGACAGACGCCTAAGGCTGTTGCATACAGAATTAATTAAAATGTGTGGGCTCTCTGGAGAAACTCGGCTCAGGTCTAACATTTATTTTATTGAATTTTTGAAAAATACTTCCTTCAAAATTCATTCTGGCTACTTTTCATTTGAGGAGGGAGAAACTTGGAATCAAAATTTTACAGTTAAGATTTACGTTAGCCTTCTGACTTAAGAGGAGGCTAAGACGAGAAAACCCAATATAAAATAAAGAGAATAAAAAGTGTTAGACTCTATTTTTGTCTCTCTTGAAATTCAAAGATCAAATTCAGACCTAGCTGAAGCATGTGCAAAACACTTTCAAGTTTCCTGTCTCCCATATCAGTGTAGCTATTGCAGTAGAAACAGCCGAAATATTTCCATGTCAATTTTTGAAATAAATAGTAACTTTTTCATCAAAATGAACATCTTCCTGCATAACTTTCTGATTACGTGCTGTGTCTTTTTCTTTCATGTACACGCCCCCTTTTTTCTTTTTTTTTTAAACTTTCTGGGTCAACTAGAAACGTGTTTTCACTATAACAGTGCTTTTTTTTCCTGAATTAGTGAAAAAATTTGGAGGATGCACTCTTTTTAAAATAATTGGAAGCTGTGTGCACTGGGGAGAAAAACGGGAGCTACGCTTGCTTGGTTTTTCTTTTCCTTTCCCCCTTTCCCCCCAGTGAAAATACTTTGGCCGCTCTTCTGCCAATTCCACGCTTCTGGACCCATTTCCTCCTAAAAGTGAACGATTTTGTCAGCCTCGTCCTACTGAAGCACCTGCTCCGTGGCTCCTCTCCTGCAATGCTGGAGGACGGTGCCCTGCTTCCTAGCTGCGCTTGATGCTTCGCAGACTTGGAGAGCACACGTTGTATCCTGCACATGTCTCTGCCAGTGCCCACACACAAACTGTGCCAAGGCCTGGTTACGGATGTGCTTGTGCTTTCTCCAAGGCAGGGAGTGCCCTGCTCTTGGCGTGTGGTGAGACCACAGCTGCAAGAGCAACCTGACAAATGGGTAGAGGGAGATCAATAATGATCGTGGGTGTTCCTACAATATTTCCCCATCTATTTCAGCCCAGCCAGCGTTGCTAGTAAGCCGTGCTATGGCCCTACGCTGCTCTCTGTCGTAGTATCCCAGTTCATAGTAGAGACCGCTCTGAGTATTTGGAAATTGATTGCTTCGGAGGAGGGACTTTTTGAAGCAGGTCCTGTGCCTGGGTGAGGGCGATCTAATGGTCAGGCTGTTTGCTGAGGGGTTAGCCCACGCGCTGAGTCCCTGGCTTTGGCTTTGTTTCAGGCTCATCTGCCCTTCGCTGTGGTCGGCAGCACGGAGGAGGTGAAAGTTGGGAACAAGCTGGTGAGAGCCCGGCAGTACCCTTGGGGAGTGGTGCAAGGTGAGGCGCTGCGAGCCGGGCACCCGCTGCAAACCGCCCCTGTGTGTGCACGTGTGCGCGCTGGCCCCCCCTCCAGCCCTGCCCTCCTGCCAGTGCCTGTGCGTGAAGGTGCCCTGTGCTAAACGGCGCAGAAATGTCCTGCGCGGCCTTTTGTGGCTTGGCCAATCTTTCCTTTGAGTTCCCATTCCTACCTGCTGCTAGGAATGGTCAACAGCAATCCCTGCATCAAGGGGCCGTGTTGTGTGGAACAACAGGTAGAGGCCCTTGGGTGGGGAGTTTTTGGAGTTAATCCGTACGGGCGTTTGTGCTCCCTCGCCGTGTGTGCGGTTTGCTGACTTCTCCCTTTGCTTCCATCAGTTGAGAACGAAAGTCACTGTGACTTCGTGAAACTGCGGGAAATGCTGATTCGAGTCAACATGGAGGATCTTCGGGAGCAGACTCACACCCGCCACTATGAGCTGTACAGGAGGTGCAAACTGGAGGAGATGGGCTTCAAGGACACGGATCCAGACAGCCAGCCCTTCAGGTGAGCGGCCTTCATGTCTGTCGTCAATGTAGAGCCATACTTTGGTACTGACACCCCAAAAAAATGGGAGGTTTGTAGGTGATATCTACAAAGCTGGGCTGGAAAATACCAGCACTGGGTTTGAACTTCGCAGCTGGCTTTGGTGGCATTCCTTTCCCTGCCTGTTTGTCTTTAAGCAACATACACAGGCGTGCATTTCTCCATCCCTAACTCATTGGTGTCCAAAGAGTCTGGATTTCGTTTGCTTTCTTCCCCAGCCTCCAAGAAACATATGAGACCAAAAGGAAAGAGTTCTTGGGCGAGCTCCAGAAGAAAGAGGAAGAAATGAGACAAATGTTTGTTAACAAAGTCAAGGAGACGGAGGCAGAGCTGAAGGAGAAGGAGAGAGAGGTGGGTGTGCCAAAAACCTGTGAGAGGAGCCCAAAATACAGCCAGCATAGGATCTGGGTCTGGGCAACATATGAATCCTGGAAAGCGCATGCATCTCCTGAGCAGACCTCACCAGCCGAAGCAAACTCACACGCACACCTTCCCCCACTCAGAGAAGGGGACGCGGGGTAATGTTTTCAAAACAGCATCACTGGTTTAGGTGCCTTAGAAACAACAGTCTTCCCCATCCTGTGCAGTGTGTAGGAGGCTCGGCTGCTGCTTGGAGAGTGAAGGGCAAGGCAGGATGTTTTGAGCATCCATGTCGGGTAGACTTCACCCCTGGCGGCTCTCTGGGTGGAAGAGTAAAGGGGGCAACTGGGCTGGAGTCCCCCGGGTCAGTGGCGTGAGGCCATGGGCAGCTGCCATGACTGGGGAGGAAATAAATGGGCTATCTTCAAAACTAGTGAGAAGCAAAAGAGCTGGCGATGCCCACGGCCCCATGGCAGGGCTGCAGACTGAGCTGAGATCCTCAGTGCACTTACCTAGGGCTCACGCTTTCTCCCATTCGATACGCGGTGTCAGGCAGAGCTGAATTTATTGTCTCTTCAGTGCTTTTGGTGAAGAGGCTGTGACTGCCCGGAGGTCAGCTCTGCCGAGGGGCTTGCACAGCACAGGGGTGCCGGCTGCCGTACCCCGCCGGCTGGTCGGTCTCGGTGGGGTGGTGGGGATTCGTGCGGGAAGAGTGACTGTGGCTCCGAGGGGAGCGCAGCCGGGCGGTTGTGCTGGATGCGATGCTCAGAGGGTTTGTCTCCTACCAGCTGCATGAGAAATTTGAGCACTTAAAAAGGATACACCAGGAAGAGAAAAGGAAGGTGGAGGAGAAGAGGCGGGAGCTGGAGGAAGAGATGAATGCCTTCAACAGGCGGAAAGTAGCGATGGAAACCTTGCAGTCCCAATCCTTGCAGGCTACCTCACAGCAGCCACTGAAGAAGGACAAAGACAAGAAAAAGTAAGTGACTGAACTTGAGTCTTTCTCCTCTGCTGCTGGGAAGCTGAGTGTCTGCTCAGGTGCATTAATGTTTGGTCAATTGCTTAGGCAGCACATGGAAAAGGGGATTTTGGAATCCTAATTCCTACCCTTCTGACTCTTTGCCTGAAGTGGAGGAGAGACGGGGTCCACCTGTGCCCAGGCACTGCCCTGGGGAAGCCTTGGTGGCTGCTGGCAGGAAGGATTTGAAATTTGGGGCCATTCTCTAAAGGCTGAAAGTCCCGCAGGGTTTGCCCTTGCCTCTGTGACAGCCAGCTCGAGTAATCCTGCGAGCCATCTGCTCCTGGAGACAGACAGGAACGTGCCTAGAAATAAGCTGCACCTTGTCCCCAGCAGAGAGGAGCGGGGATGATCTTGACGCAGTTGTAATGTCTTCCAGATGAGGTCCCCCGTCATGCACTCCCTCCCTGTGATCTGTAGGCTTGGGGCCCTCCTTGTAGAGTGCTCTTAATTTATTTTTAGAGGCAAAGCTGTAAAGAAGGAAATAGCAGCTTAGAGTGGAGATGCATCGGAAATTCATTAGGGCTCCATGTGAAATAGGGCTCCAAGGCACAGTTCCGCTTATGAGAAGGCTCTTTTCCCCTAAAGGCAGGTTTCTTATCTTTGCTTGCTGCAAGTTAATTGGCATTGCCAAAGCCAGCAAGAGCGTGGATCGAGGGCATGCAAATAATGTTCTTCCAGCTGCCTGGTTGTGTAATGATAGAGCAGGGATAGGGCAAACACGTTTAAGAAGAAAAGGTGGTGGTGGTGGGGTGATCCTGCTTCCATTCAAGCCAGTCTTCAAGGAACACTGGCTAGGGAGCAAAATGAGAAGCGCCATCATGCAAGCGGGTAATTCTGTTATTCCAGCATTTTTTGTTACTTCCCCTTGTGTGAAGGAGCTTGAGAGCGTGAACTGCGTTCTGTCAAACCCAGAACAGGCTGCTGGCAGTGCTTTCTGAGCCTTTTAATGATGAAAAGGTAAAAATGAGCCATCGAGAGTAGCAACAGCCGAGTTTGCTCTTGACAGCACAACGTTCGGCTTCACGATGCTGATGAGATTTGTGCACTGTGAACTGCAGCGCTAGAGAAGCTCAGTCTGGTACTGACGTGCTAGTAATTTGTTTCTTCCTGTGGAAGATAACGGCGCGTATTATTTAACATAGTTCCTTGGGATGTAAATGTGTTGGTGTTAAAACAAAACCAAAGCACTCTCCTGCAGACCCCTCGGCATGCTCCAGGCACGTCCCACCTCACGCACAGAGTCCAAAACGCTTTGTAGAATATTTTGCTGAAAATAGAGTTTAATCCAGCTAAAATTGCACACGAATCGGGGGGCGGGGGGAACACCTGGGCAGCCTGGGGCCCAGGTCTGCTTTGAAGAAGGCGAGCACGCCGAGCCGCACGCCGTTAACTTGCGTGAGCGAGGCCGGTCGCTGGGATGCTCCGGCGGTGATGTGCTGTGTGTGCTGGCCAGACGGAAACGCTGCAGCTTTCCCTCCGCTCCGTCTGTCTGCGATAGAAATAGGCTTCCTGCTCTTTGCTGGTTTTAGCCCACCTGCAGACATGAGCCTGGACACTCTTCCTCTTCTGGGTGGCAATTAGAAACCAGCTGCGGTCAGAAGCGGGGCCAGCAGAAGGCAGCTCGGGCGGCGTACGAAGGACTGAGGGGCTCCCACAGCGTGTGCTCTGCGTGGCGGGGGCCCCTGTGTGGTGCTGGGGTAGGGGGGCTACCTCCAGCTCAAGAGCACGGCTAGAGGGGGTGCACAGTCACCAGGAGTAAAATTTATAAATTAGGGAGAAGTGGTTTTGGATTGGGTTGGGGATTCCTTCCCCACCCCCCGCCCCGCAAACCTGTGAGCTAGTTTAAAATGTGGTATTTGGGGGTTTCTGCTTAAGCAGGATAATGACATTTGTAACAAAAAATACAAAGGAAGATGCCTCCCCTTGGCCTGGCCAGCGACCTGTCTTCCCAGACCCCCTCTTTATTTGGGAGGCATCAAAAGGAGCCGGGGGTCTCGTGAATCCCGTGTGCCAGAGCACAGCCCTGCCCCATCCCACTGCCGCATCCCAGGCGGGTTTGATGTTAACCCCGCAGACCGAACGGGCATTAAGAGGATCTGTGTATTCCCAAGCAAGTCTTTGCCAGCTTTCTCACTGAGATCTTTTAACCGAACGGGACTGGGAGGCAGCTGGGATGTGGGGAGCTGGTGGCAGGCAGCATCCTCCCCCCGGGACGGGCGGCAGAGCTTCCCCCGGCAGAGTGCAGGGCTTGGGCTGTGCCTGTGGCTTTGCTAAACGAGGAGCGGTGCTTTACAGAGCCAAGTGTAACATTTGCTCGGGGTTTGCACTCTGCTTACACGGGGGCAGGTGCCCACCTGGGGCGGCGCGAGGGAAGCGGGACCCAGAGGATGCCGGGCGCTCATCGCTGCTGGGAGGGGATGGGGATGAGGATGAGAGTGGAGGCACGGCCGGAGTTTATGGGGAAGATGTTGGGGCTGTGCAGGAGCTGGGAATATATCGTAGGCTTGGGGAGGGGGAATAAAGACAGGGATCTTGGCGGGGAGGGGTGGTGGTGGTGTTTGGTTGTTTCAAGCTTTAGAGGAGCTAGTTGAACCTCTTATCATCTCCCGTTTCACCACAGCGCTTTTAGTAGCTTTAGTAAGCGAAAAATGGAGATGGAAGAATTGCGGGTGTCGAGGGGAAACAAAAGCGCTTGTGCTGAGGTTCCTTTCTGCGCTTGCAGCTGCCGAGCGGGTGCTCAGCGTGCCGGGCGTTGCTCTCGCCTGTGAGTCTTCAGATGCCCAAGCAGTGTTTGCCCTTCTCTTCTTTTATTTTTTTTTTTCTGTTTTAACATATTATGCTACGTTTTGCTTTTGTTTAATTTTCATAACTTTAATTCATGCTTTTTTTTTTTATGTTTTGTTTCTTTCAGTTAATCACACACAGACTTTCAGGCCAAGAGTGGACTTGGTGCTTTCATGTGTTAAGTTGCTTGAGTTTCCCACCCTGTGACCCTTCTCATAACATTGTGTGAGTGGACCAAAGTGAAAGAGAAAATGAGCATCTTCGGTGGTTGCGGTGTAACGACTCGCTCTTACCTGTACAGAATTTATCAGGTTTTAAGGAAGTAACCTTGCCCTGTACATTTTGTTAAACTAAGTCAACTAATCCCTAAAGTAAGATGTTTTCTTCTAAACCCAGTGATGGAACAGCTGTGTATAAAGTGACCATAACTGTCTGTCTGAACTCTTCTTACTCACCAGCTAAATACTTGCTTTCTAGATTTATTTTAATTGACTAAGGTGACTGCCTGGGGCTCATCCACCTTCCCCTGCGCGTGCACAAATGTGAGGAGTGGGATGAAGAATGCTGAAACGTTTATTTTTCTAACAAAAGTCTCGATTTGAGTAAGTTTTTAGATTGGGTATAAAAACACAATGCGTAGACTTTCTGCCCTGGGAATCTTAGTCTGAGTAACCCTAATTCCAGTAATTATATATTTTAATCCTGAATTACTCTAAACACTTTCTACATCATTTATAATATATATATATAAAGAGAGAGAGAGAGGTTAATAAAATTCATGGGACAATGTTTTGAATTTTCTTTACTGCTAAAGTAGAACATTTATATAGAAAGATTTTTCATAATTTTGTTGTATAATGTGGAACTACAGGATTTGTGTAACTCTTCACTTGTCATTTACCAATGTATTTTACTGTTGTCGAGAAGCTATTTAAGCGGTCCTCTTTACTTTTACGCTTTAACCTTAAACTTATTACGTGCCTAATAAGGAGAATCCCCTGATCTTGAGCTACCCACCGTATTTATACTGACAGCCTCTATTCCTCTTAGAAGGTGCTTCCTTAAACACTCCTTGTGCCTAGAAATCACAGCCTCGTTTTCCTGGGCAACCGAGCTTAGAGGAATAATGAGCATCGATAGTATTTTATTTTTTTTTTTTTCTATTTAAACCACTTGGTGATAAGGCAGGACAATAACTGAACAGAGGCTTCCTAGCTGTGTTGTCATGGAAAAGTAGTTGGCCCCAGTTCCATCCATGAGGTAACAGGCTAAAAGCAAGCAAATATTTTATATTAATCCCACCCAGCGTCTTTAGAGTTTATAAAAGCCCTGGCTGGCTAAGTGTTAGTTGTGAGTGGGTGCCTTTTATTTCGTTATTAACGTTACAGGATTTCTGTGATTTTTTTTTTTCTTTTTTTTTTTTTCTTTTTTCCCTGAAAGATTTGTCTTTAAGCTGAGATGTCAGCAAATTCCTTATGTGACTTGCAGGAGGAGGTGCACGGCCTTGCACCCGAGCCGTTGCAGGGCGCTCTGAGGGTAGCGTTTTGCTGGATTGTAAAATGAGGTTCTTTAACTTGCATATCCCATTAAAGCAGCTTTTATTTTTTTTTCCCCCGCTAAAGATAGGCTCAGGTGTTAAACTGTTGTCATGTGGACATTGGCCTTTTACGTGGATTATTGAAAACCATGTCAGAGTTACTTGACGCGTGTAAGAACGACCCTCGTGAAGATCTCGCGGGTACCTTTTAAATCGGGCCGTTTTACAGAGAGTGAAAATTAACGCGCCCCTATTGGGGGTCTGCCGGAAGCTGAACGTTGAATTTTTAAGGCTGTGCCTCCAGGTTAGATGTATTTTAAAGAGCAGCTGTCAAATGTTAGGAGCGTCAGCGTGTGTTTTTTCTCAGCGAAACGTACAAGGAGCCCAAACCGTTGTTACGCACAAGACGACAGTTCCGGCTCGCTGTTGACCACATGTAGGAAATTAGGGGCAGGATGTTGATTTTTTGCTAATGAGAGAAACTCTGATGCACTAATTGCATGAGTGAGCAGCGCTCTTTGGTTCATTGTTTTGCTTCTCAAGGCCAACGCTACGAAAACAGTAGCTGATGACGCTGGGCATGCCAACAGCTGCCTCGCCATCACTTTTCCAGTCAGTAGTTTTCCCCCGATCTCATGCTGCAGCCAGCAAGATCTATGCAAGTGGTTCCTACCTGCCCTGGCTCGTCAGAGGTCGATTCTTTTTTCCTAGAATAACAAGTAGTTACGAATAATGATGATAACGAAAGAGTAAAACCTTCATATCCGTGGGCATTGTGGAGAAATTTCCAGCGTTTTCTGATGAAGACACTTGGAATGTATAGAACAATATTTTGATGATGATGATGATTTATGCTTTGACTTTGTGACGGACCTGCCTTTTCCCTGTAGTTACGTGTTCTTTAGAGCAGTCAGCAGCAGCATCTCCCCGGGGGAACTCGGTAATTCTTTTTTTTTTCCCCCCCTCTAGTACTTGATTTTTTTTCCTTTTGGCTGAGACAAGATTTAAGTATGCAATATGTAGGGTAGTTCTGTAGCTTATTTCTACATAACGAGTTACAAATGATGCTGATCTCGCTCCAGTCTGAAGATTTACAGCTTGTAGGCTAGAAGTCAAAGAAAAACCCTTCAGAAGTGACTGAGGCTGTTCAGTTACACATCTTTCAGCTGTTTTATACATTTATCCGTAAAAGGTTGGTATTAATGGGAAAAACTGTCCGTTTTCTTATCATTTAAACATTTACCATCATGTATGTTGTCTGCTTTCTAATTCAAAATGTGTTTTAAGGGCTCTAAGCTCCGTAGGCTTCACACCTGGCTGTGGTGGATGCCCCGGGGTGGGATGGGGTGGTTGGCTCGGAGCACGCGGAGGTGCCTCGGGGAGCAGCAGCCTCTCGGACGTGCTACATCCGCTTGCTTTGTCATTCCAAATGTGTTTGGGTTTAGTTTTTGGTTTTTTTTTTTTTACTTTAATTTCTCTCCACTCACTTTGTACTTTTTTCTTTTATTAAATCTCACGTGTATTTTGAGTTTTTGTGGTGTCATTTATTTAGCAGTGGGTTTCCTGTTACCTAGCCTGGGTTATCTAGTGGATCTCTGCTGAAATAATAACGTGTAATGATTGAAAGCTTACCAGCCACAGGATGCCTTATGACTACTGGGGACATTCAAAAATAAAATTAGCTAATTAGTTAACAATTAGCTAAGCGTACGGTATGCCAAAAAGCACTTCATTTGTAATCTGGGGAGAAATTCTAAGGTATTAATTCGAATGCCATCCCTATTTGGGCAACAGTTGCCTTTCAGCTTGTTTGTACCAGATCCTTTGTGGGATCTGGTGACGGAGCGGGTGATTTACCGGCCGTTTCACTGTTGTCGTCGTGCCTGGAGGGGTGATTTGAGGGTAGGGTGGAAAGGGAGTAGCGATGGAGGGTGACGGTTTCCTGACGGTACTTGCAAAGCTGTATGCTTTTTCTGGAGAAGCACATCATACACTTAGATCAAGGCCCAAAAAGGAGCACAGCTTTAGTTTGGGGCTCTTTTTTCAGAGAGCTGCTGCTGAAGCTTTACCTGAAGGGCTGTTCTTGGTGTCTTTTCTGGGGAACTGCTGCATATGACGTTATATTGAGTTAATTTAGGGTCTCTCTGGGTTTTATTCGGTATTGGACTGAGATAAATGCTGCTCTTAAAACCAGCATGTGGAGCCTGGCTGACTCACAGGGTTTGCTGAAGTCGTGCTTCCGATAGGAGCTGCCTCTGCAGCCCCAGTTTCAAGAACAAAACCAAATCGGTGATACTGGCTGCTCCTGAAATAGTTTAGAAACGTGCAGGGAGGCTGTGCTGTTGCTGCAGGATTTGACTTTGTAAGAGACCTCTGCTTTTTGCATTTAATATGCAGCTTGTTTAAAAGGCAGAGGGCAGTTCTGGTCATCTTATGTGCTCTTGTTTGCATCCCACCTTCTTACAAGGCCGGGACGGTCACCCCAGCTACGGTACCATGCTGTGAGGGTGTACAGCGTCCTCCCGCAGGCAGCTGACCAGAAGCGGTGGTTGGGGATGGTGTGATGTTGCCTGTAGCGATCACCCGCAAGGACGCAGGTGAAAGTCTGAGCCTGCGCTGGGCTCGGGTTTCGTCACTTCAGCCTGTTCCATTTTGAAGACTAAGCCTTAGCGGGGACTTAGCAGTTGACACCAAGTGGCCTGTTTGAAATGTTTTACAGCCTTTTGCATCCCAATACTTTTTAAAGCCAAATCTTTTGGGAGGCCAGAGAGGAGAAAGTGCATTCGGGGAGCTAAGGTGGCAGAGCAGCTGGTCATTTCAAAGATGGGCCACCCGGGCTTTAGGATGGCTTACATTGGCAAGTATTTTTCCCCAGGAGCAATGTTGAGATCATCCATTACTGTTTGTGCAGAGCCTCTAGAGATGCTTGCAAGAGAATGAGCGATGCAAAGCGTTGTTCTAAAAGCAGTTTAGCAGTGAGGTAGGTGCTGTCCATGTTTTGCAGTTCCAGAGCTCAAGTCTGGTGACCAAGGCCCTGGGGACACATTCGTGCTCTCCCTTCAGGAGACAACCCAACCCCATCCCCATCCCCTTTTCTTAGGCTGCTCCTAGGGAGAGCTGCGCGGCTCTGAGGGACGTAACCTGTGAGGCAAGGACAGAGCAAAGCCGCCGGCTCGGGCTGGCCATGCTGGAGGCGGCTCCGCGCCTCTCCCCATCCCCTGCCTCCGCAGCACATGTCTCCTCAGACCTTCCCTGGCAGCAGCCTTTCCTCATTCAAATATTAAATCAACCCTCTGATTACCAGTTCCAAAGAGGATCTTGGCAGCCGTGAGAGCTGCTCCAAGTTGCGATGGTTTAAATGCAAATGTCTCCTGCGTAGCCAGCCCCCCGCGCTGCCAGACGGCGCGCGTTAGGTTTGCCCTTTCACCTTTCATGCTGTCTGTAATTAATGTAAATAACTGAAACTTAAATACTGATTCTCTTTTGTTCTTTCTGTAGCTTTTTTAGTCTTCCCAGTGCGTGCTCCATAACATCAGGAAGACATGTTAATTAGAAGATTTATTAAGGCCAAAACATCTCATGCAGAAGAAATTAATCAGTGCTTTCACCTTTAAGCTTGCAATATATTGCACAGAAGAGATTATGTAGCAAGGACTAAGATGCACCGTACCTCTTGATGGGGAAAAGTTGCCTTGATCAGGTTTCTCGATAAAGTTGAAATCTAAAATACTTGCCAAAAGATAACATGCTAATTCAGGCTGCTGCATGGCTTGGGCTAAACCCACAAAGCTAATCTCTGGGCGAGAGCCTGTGCAAAGCGGTTAACGCTGACCGACCTTCCCGAGGGCCGAAGCGGGGTGAGCGCGGGGCCAGATTTCAGCTTCCCGCTTGAGCTGCCGCTCTAACGGCGTTTCCGTGTGTCCCCTCCTCGGCCTGGTTTCGGGGTGTAACTGGAGAACCTCCTCACCTCCCTAACCTGTCAGCTGGATTCTCACCTTTCCTAGCAATAACTCTTCTGTGTAACTTCCTTCTGTAGACTTACGGGTTTTATAACCAAAATCCCTCAACCTTCATTTGTTTAATTTTCCTAGAGCTGCGCACGCGTGCCTCACGCCCTGACCCCTTCCCCAGAGCTCCCTGCCCACCTCCCACCCGCTGCCTCGGGGACAGGTGATCCAGCCTGGCCAGTCCGGACTCCGGCACTTCCTACTGGGATATGGTGGGTGAGAATGGAACCATTTTAAAGGACGACTAAATGTTATGTGTTTAACGGAGGGGAGACGGTTTAAAGCTGGAGACTCGGCGTTCCTGGTTGTGAGCTCTGTATTTATAACAGGCTGATGGCCCCTTAAGCAAACCCTTGTTTAAAGAAAAGAAAAAAAGGGGGAAAAGGAAAAAAGGCATGATGCCTGTGCCCCAGTCTAACTTCACACAGGAACAGGGAGAGGTCCCCGTGGAGCTTTGTTTTTAAAACAACCTTGTAAATGAATCTCAGGAATGACCTGCTTGTACCAAAGTTGGGTTTAATAAAAGCAAAACTGACTTGTTTAACAAACATCTGTTAAAAACACTGTTTGTACCCTAGCTATATGCCCTGGAACAACAATGTGCTGTGTCCAGATTCACAACCCTCACTGGCGTTCCAGTTTCTCTCTGTTAACCCCCCCACCCTGTAGATCTGTGTTTGCAGTGGGGTGTCCCACTTCCTGAACTGGGATGGCTGGAGGGCTGTGTCCAGTTCTGGGCCCCCCAGTTCAAGAAGGGCAGGGAACTGCTGGAGCAAGGCCAGCGCAGAGCTGCCAAGGGGATCAGGGGCTGGAGCATCTCCCTTGGGAGGAAAGGCTGAGAGACCTGGGCTTGTTCAGCCTGGAGAAGAGAAGGCTGCGGGGGGATCTCATCACTGCTTATAAATATCTGAAGGGTGGGTGTCAGGGGGATGGGCCGGGCTCTTTTCAGTGGTGCCCAACGCCAGGCCAAGGGGCCACGGGCACAAGCTGGAACACGGGAAGTTCCCCCTGAACATGAGGACAAACCCCTTCCCTATGCGGGTGCCAGAGCAGTGGCACAGGCTGCCCAGAGAGGCTGTGGGGTCCCTTCCCTGGAGACATTCACCCCCCGCCTGGACGTGGCCCTGTGCCCCCGCTCTGGGGGTGCCTGCTCATGCAGGGGGTGGGTGGGGTGAGCTCCAGAGGGCCCTTCTGACCCCCTGTACGTCAGGGGCAGCTGCTGCCAGCAGCCTCCCTCCCCGTCTCCGAGCTGCTGCTTGCCCGGCGCCGTGGGGCTGTAGGATGGGCAGCAAACCAGTCCGTGGCAGGAGGTGGGAAGGAAGCTTGCAGCCCGTCACGCTCCCTTGGGCCGGTGCTGTGACCGGAGCGGGACAAGATCTGGTGGTGAATAGCGGGGGGCATGGCAGGAGCCCGAGGAGGCTCCCACCGAGCAGGCTGTGTCTCCATCACCACCCAAGAGTTTGCTGAGACCGAGGGAAGATGGTGTAGAGGCACGAGGCACTGACTGCCACGGGTGCTGAGCTCCTGGCCCTGGGGGGTGTCATACATGACCGTTGCCAAAACACCTGGATGCCCTTGGAGTAAATTAGAATTTGGAAATCAATCTCGGTGTGTAACAGGCCTGTGGCGTGTGCCCCAGAAATAACCAAAGCAGGCACACGGGCAAGGTCTGGAGACACCTGCCCCTTGCAGGCAGCAGGGACTAAGCCCCGTGACAAGGGCGTTTGTGCCCCGTGGCTCATCCCTGCCTGTACCTGCTGCCGCAGCGCGCAGGGACGAGGCACCACGTGCTTCAGCGGGACCAGGTGAGAAGCAGCCAGGGTCTGTCTCTCTCGGGGGCCATGGATTCAGAGCTGGAAGTCCGCTTAGGTTGGGTCTGTCTGTCTTCACATCTGTTGTGCCAAAGCAGCAGGTGACCGTCAGGCTGAGCTGAGCAGTGAAACACCCTTTGCTGCCACTTCAATGACTGTTTTAAACTTGCCTGTGGCCTCTTTTGAGGCAAACCAGTTAAATTCCTTTAGCAAAGCTTTAGTCTGGTTTGGAGCTATCCTCAAGTTAGATTCCCACCTGGATTGGGGAATTGGGAATAAAAGCTTTCCCCCCACCCCGCTTCTAAATTTCTCAGAAGATTTTATTAAGTTCTGTTTGCCACGACCGTAGTTTGGTCACCAGTGGGATTCAAGTTGCATGCCTTGCTGAGGAAGAACGAGGGGGAGCTGCTGAGACCTGCCAGGAGTTAATGCATCGCTTGATCTAAGCGCGCTTTCCTGCATGCTTAAAGATTCGAACTGTAAGTACCGTTCAAATTGAATTTAAAACAGTAAAGCCAATTAGAAAAAAAAAAAAACCACCAGAGCAGCCACAGAGGCATCCCCACAAATGAGATACAAAGGCAGCCCGGAAGAATAAACACATAAAAGGCTTTACACACATCAGGAAGCGCTTGGTGTTGGTAACATCCTTTGGTGCGTTTCTTTGACGTGTCAGCGAATTCTGTCAGAAACCTGTAATATGGCAGAACAACTATCGTGTTACTCTTCCCTCTGCTGTTTTCTCACATCTTGATCGATTCTCTGACCACAGAAGTTTCTTTATTTGTGCAACCGTGTAAATGAACTCTTCTTCTAGGTCATTGCACGCCCACCGTAAGGAGCAATACCGAGTCGGGTTTGTTATCTGAACCACTCTGGTGAGCGCCGGCCCGCGGTGAGGCAGCCTCATCCCCACGCGTGACGGCTCCGGGGTGACTCGCTTTACCTGCGACACGTTTCCCTTTGGTGGTGGTTTATGGATGGGAGATGTGGCGGCAGCTGGGGGTGCTTCTGAATTGCTTCGCTGTTTCTGTAGGTGTCTGGTTTATATTTTGGTTCTGATTCAGAATCGGTGCAGCAGCGGTGTCTGCCGGGAAACTTCTTGAAGGACAAAACAATTCCATGGATACTGGCTACAGGGGGGTCGGGTGTAAGTGCAGCTTTGCTTACAAGGTGGTGTCAGCTTCAGGCAGCGGGAGATCAGGCCCGAAGTAAGGCCGCAGCAAAAGGAGGCTGGGTCTGAGAGGCATGCCTCACCTGGCTGAGGTTCCTGCAGGGAAGGGGATCCCGCCATTGCTGGCACAAACCCACCCTTGCGTCTCTGCTGAGGGCCAGAGCCAGGAGCTGTGCTCTGCTCGTGCCGGAGGGAGGGAGGAAGCAGCCTTCCTCACCAGGGCAGGATGAGGCACCCTAAGAGCTCTTTGAAAACACTCTGTAAATGTTCTCCAGAGTTTTACAGAGATCAAATAGTCCCCAAAATAACAAACCTCACAAAACTAGCCCTGAGCACAGCCAATCTGTGCCCAAACTCGCTGTGCTGGCCGAACCTGGCACCCTCTCGCCGGTAACTGGTGCGTAGCAAAATGGTTAGGGGATCCACAGCGATGAGCGTGGGCACGGGTAGTTACACTCGTGTCTGTAGCAAGCGTGCCACGCGCAGCCCATCTGGGAAACTCAGCAGGGCAAAACGATTGCTCCCGTCACTGCTGTCACCTGGCTGCGTGGCGTGTCGGGCTTGTTACTCGTACAGCTGGTAAAGGGAAAAGATATTAACAGCCTCAGACTCTGTTCTGCCAGTGCGAATGGAATTTGCGCAGCTCTCGCTATGGAAAACGCTCGCTTTCTGTAACAAGGATGATACCGTTGCAGCAGCGGCTTCTTCCTGTAGCTTGCAGTTTGTCCTTTAGGGCAGGAATCTCCATTCTTAACAGTGACGCAAAGGTGAGCGGCACTTTTAACCTGCCGAGGCCATGCCGCAGGTGTCGGTTCCTTTGCCGTAACTCCAGCGTTGGAAGAGGTGTGCGGGAAGGACCTGTGCTGCCAGGGAAGCAGCGTGTCCTGGGAGAGCAGGCAGGCTCCAGACTCACTGTGCCCATCCCAGTACGGCATCTTGCACCCCGACTGGGAACGCAGGGCCCTGGTGGGCCTTTCAGCAGCACTGACCTCATCTTCTGGGATGAACCCCCTGTTAATGTATACTTTTGAGCGTTGGTCGTGTAGATCTGCAGAGGCTTTGAGAAGCAGGTTGCTTCACAGTTTTTAATGTGACAGCCAGCTTGCGGGCAAGGAACTATGGACATAGGCCCAAAGCTGGGGGAAAAACCATGAGGTGTGGTTGTTGCGGTGTAAAGTTACAGCGTGTTAATCACCACACGTAGAATTTTTCTGCTAGCATTTCCACTGGTTACGCAGCTGGTGAAGATGCTCAGGATATGGCGAAGGGATGGGAGGAAAAGCAGAACCAGGCACGCACCCCACCTTCCTGCAAGGACCTCTGCGGGCATCGGCTCCTCTTCTAGAAGCACACCGAGACCATGCAGACCAAACTTGTATTTTATTTAATCAAAACTTGCCTCCTTCAGTCAGGCAGTCAAGTCATGGCTTGTGATGGAAAAGGAAGGTGCCTCACTGCGGGGAGGGAAGAGCCCCGCCACAGAATGCAAGCCTCCCCTGGGGTACGTAGGCAGGGTGAATAACGTACCCCACGCAGGCCGCTGCCCGGCCCCCGGCAGCGTGGGCGCCTCATAAACCTCGCCCGGTCTAAAACCGGGCGCCGAGTCCCGCTCCCGCAGCCTCCCCCGGCCAGGGCAGAGGCTCTCTGCTGCAGCACAGCATTCGCAGTTTGCGGGGGCTTTGGCTTGCCTCGTGGGACCTCCTTCGGTTTCGCCGCTGGTTCGAGTCGCATCTGCCCAGGCGTGTCGTTTGCACCCAGCCTCTGACACGAAATGTTTCTTTCTGCAATGCTTAGGCACCGCTTTCTTTGTGGTTTAAAAAGAAAAGCGTGGCTTTCTCCCTGTGCACATACAAAGCGCGCTCTGTTCTCAGTGCCAGCTCTGGCAAATGTGATGCTTTTGAAAGTGTTATCTGTTAACAGAGCTGCTCAGGACATCAGTCCTGCTCAGTTAGATGTTCAGGGATGCCTCTCCTACAAGGTAAAACGATGAGCAAGGGAAGGAAGGCCAGGAACTTTCCTCCCGCACTGATGAGCGCTGCTGTTACACAGCACGAGGGTCTCCTTGCTCCTGCCTCATCCCTATTTATTTATCTGTCCTGTGCCATTATGTGAGACACCCGCTCAGCATTTAGCCTGTGCCACAGGAAACCCTTCCTTGGTTTGTGACAGGACGCGCAGGTGTGGTGGTGTTACTCATCCAGTGCTGTCTGGATTCAAGCTTGTCCTTCAAGCTAGGACAACCACCACCTGAATGCTGGCCCTGTTGTTTAAAACAATGAAAAAATCCCCTAAGAAAACACTTACTTTAAAAGAACTTTTAAGGCTCGTTTTTAAAGCGCAATGGAGGTTTAAAGCGAACTTCGTAGTTTGTAAAACCGCTTTGCTGTGGAGATGAGCAGTTACTAAAAGCTGATGTGGTGGGGAGGGAATTCATTAAAGGCACTTTGTATTGTCTAGTCTGGTAAGACAGAATAAATAAAAAAAAAACCTGAAAGGCAGGCGCTGGTGGGTGAGGGCCCGAGGCAGCGGCAACTGCGGACAAGAAGCGATTTCCCACAGCTCGTAGGAACTGGGATTGGGTCTGTAATGGCTTAAGCAGGAAGGAGCGCAGCCCTCAGGCCCCTGGATTCTAGTAAGGCCTTAAGGAGAACCACAAGGTTTGGTTCTCAGACTTCTCACTGCTAAATCAAAACCGTGGCTCCACCTGAGGACCGCTCGTACAGAGCCAGGAGTGGGAGCTCCCCCTTCCTCGGGAGCAGCTCCTGTTCACCCTCCCATGGGGCCAGTCAGATTAGCTCTAATAAGAGAACAATGGGAGTGAGCTGGGTGAAAGGCTCCATCTGTCACACTTCATCACAGCTATTTTAAAAATAAACTCTGAGGCATTTGGCTCTCTCTGGTGCAGTTCGTAGCCTTCGGCCAGCTTGATCTCTGAGCTGCAGGACTGTGACCAACTCTCTCCCCAGCTTTCTGTATTTACATGATGTTAAAAGCTGAGGGGCAGCACACACTGCTCAGGAAGGATGCAAAAAAATAGAAAGAGAATACCAATTTGTCATTATCCTCTGAAAAACACGGCGGTGCTTTTGCTCTGTCACCTGTTCATTCGCTGGGACCTACCGGTTCTGCAGTTGCTGCTTCCGAGGCGGCTGTAAGGGGGGACAGGGGGACCTGCCCTCTCCAGGCCTCAGCTGAGGGTGGGAGCTGCCCGCATTCATCCTCCCACCGCTCGCTCCCCCGTCCTTGCTGTACAGGTGTCTGAATCCATCGTAGTATTCATCAGCCTCCACGGTGCCAGCAGGAATCTGGGCTGTAGCAGGCGTGAAAGGTGCTGAAACCGGCTGGCTTGCGGCGACCCTCAACCCCACTTGATGGGAATTCTTCAATCCAGAAGGGTCGTGGCAGGGTGGCCTTGCCTGGGGGTGGCCCTGGGTAGCTTGGCTGATGGGACAGAAAACATAAACTGCATTGGATGGCTGCAGGAACGTTAGCTCTTGATCCGCAAGCTCTTTGCAGTGGATGAATTCAGTGTTGTTAATCTGTAAGGAAAGATGTGGATTTTTTGGTAAGTTCATGATAAATTACTTTCTCTTCTGGCCACTGCTCCTGTAACTCTGTAATTAGGGGGAGGGCAGGGACAGGCGGGAGTGGATGCCTCCAGTATATGCAGAGAAGCAATATGTGTGTTGGCCCTGATGCAAAACACCTTAACCAGGTGAGCTACCACATAAACGGTGGGCAAGCGCTCCCTCTTTTTAGGAGGTGGCAGCAGTCAGGAGGGACTGCAGGAGGCTAGGTTGTTTCAAACTCAAGACCACAAAATGGGCCGCTGGCAAGCTGGCAGCCTGCATCTTTAGCCTTCTAAAGGCTCTCTTAAAAGGTGCGTTTTATGAAACTGGAGAAAAGCTTTAAAAAAACCAACCAAACCAACACAGCTTGCCTTTAATGTGTATCAGTAGAAGCCAAACTGGTTGTATTTTAAAAGCAATGTAACTGTACTTAAAAGTTCTCGCAGTCTTCAGCGGGAGGCTGGGGACACAGCGGGCAGGTTTTTCGGTGCTCTCAGACGCTCCTGTTGTGGGAGAATCTCCCCTTGCTCAGCAGGCAGGGAGCTCTCGGTGGCCAAGCTCTGGAAACCTCCCTTCCCTGCCAAAGGGAAGCTCCTGTCCCCAGCCCCAGCCCTTAACTGCAGTTTTATTCCCTCTCTCGTTAGCGCTAGCAGGGTCTGCAGCAAAGGCAGAGCATGGACACACGCTTCTCAGAAGGCTGCTGAAGTGCAATGTTGGTTGTAAACACGCGTGCGCTTTATGAATTTATCGGTGTCCTGGCCTCAAGGTTTGTGACCAAAGGCCATTTTGATCCCTACCTGTGCTTTTTTTAGCAGATCAGTAATAACAGGAAACCAATCAGGAGTCAGCCTCTCCAGCTCTAAGGTGATGATCACCAAAGCCAATGTGGAGCCCTTAAACTGCAATAGCTGGTGGCACGCCATACAGTGCTGTAGCTGTTTGGTCAAGAACGCGACATGGCGGGAAGGATTCATCTGAGGCAGCCCTTGTAGTAGATGGGGCCAGTTGGACATCACCATGGCATGGAACTGGAGAGAAGATAAAGTGTATATATATATAAAAAACACAAAAAAGCAGAGGTCAGTGAACTTTGTATGTTTTCCTATGTTATCAATCAGAAATACAGACTAATTGCATCTCATATCAGGAAACCTAAAGGGTTTCCCTCCCTCCCCCTCTTTTTTTTTTTTGTTTGTGGTTTGTGTTTGTACTTGCCAACCTTTGAACTGGTTTTTTGAGCTTATGATGAATGTACGAGGTCTGTGTTTCCTAACAATTTATGACGTTTCTACGTTACCCAGATCGCTATCCAGGAGATTCAATTCAGGCCAGCAGCTACAAATAGAGTAAAACCAATAACACTGACTGCACTCTGAATTTACTGAGGAAACAAGCACCTAAGAAAGGCAGTTTTCACAATCAGCAGCCTAAGGCGGCTTAATATTTGCACATAACCTTAAAAAAAGGGATCCAGGGTGTGTTCGTATCACAGGATTTTTGCCTTACTAGCACATGATCGTTTCTTGAAGACAGAGTTTAATTGTTTCTATCAAATGTTTAGTAACTGCGGTGTGAACTAAGTGCCCGATTGGGGTCATCTCGTTGCCGAAAACAAGGGTCAATAATTAGCGGGATGAAAAGGAAAATGGTTTAAGAAAAAAAAACCGTGTGTGTGAAATGTAGCAAAACTCTGACAGCTTTCTCTGTACAGTATTAATAGAATGGAAATAGTTAGAAATATTTTTGCAGTGTGTATTTAAAAAAATAAAAATGGCGTATAGTTGTGCATTATGAGAATCTTTTTAACGTCCGTTTTAGTTGTCCTTTAAAGATGGGAGTCAATTTTTTGAGAAAAATGAAAGGTTTTAAATAATAGAAAATTTTGAATATAAGTAAATAAAAAAAAATCACTGTAACATTCTACAGAAGACTTGCAGATAGCAAAGAACAGGTAGTTTGCAGAGCATCTTGGGAAGGATGTGTGGGTGTGCGTATGTGTGCGCATCGGTGTTTTCTAGTCTCATTTGATAAGGAGCTGTTTCTTTAAAGAAGAAAAAAAATTGCAAAACTTAGTGCTTACAATGTTTAAGAAATCCACTGGTGTTGCTGTGTAAAGATCCCAGTGAAGCTTATCTAGTATAATTCTTTCCATTCTCAAGATCTCAGCTGGAGAGCGTTTACAACCACTCTGCACTGCGAGCATCTTCACCGATGGCATTACCTGTAAAAAAAAAAAATAATTAAAAAAATTAAAAATAATAAAGAAGCCAACATCCTCCACGGTGCTCTGTGTGTTTCTCTGTATTGCAAAGGGACCTGACAAGTTTATACGCATCCTGAAGCGCAGAATGCTCGTTCAGGAGACCGCTTTCCCAGGTAACTCCCGTCCTAAACGAAAGCTGGCCCGTGCTCGCCGCGGCGCAGCTGGCAACGAACCCACAGCACGAGCGGTGCCGCCGCCTCCCGAGTCACCGTGGGCTCCTTAACGCTGCCTCGGTGGTGCGCCTTCCCTGCTACCAGTCTCATTAGTTTTGCCCCTCTGACACGGAGGGGGCTTCCTGATGGCCTGTTTTACAGGGCCTTCCTTAGCTGTCTTGTCTCCTGCAGTCATTGACTCAGCGTCTCCTTTTTAGGTGAGGGGAGAAGAACCACCTCACCCTAAGAAAGACTATGAGGAGCATCTCGCTGCAGCAGTTGTTCGAAGAGACATGCATGTCTGACTCCAGCTCCTCGGTTTCCTGTTCTTTTTCAAAACAGAACGAAGGAAAGAGGAGAAATGCAATCTGAAATGCTTTTGGCTCATGTTTGTAAATGTCTGAAGTCGCTTCTGCCACGAGAGATGATCTTGTGTAATCCCACGCTTACACGGGCAGTTGCTGTTTTTATGTGCTCACCTTGAGGTGCAGGCCTGAGTCATTTCCTCACCAGGTTCAGGACCAGGTTCGACTCCAAGCAAACTCATCTATTTTAAGCTTCCTCTGAAGTACCTCTGCTCTGTCTCACCTCCCTTACCCTCCCAGGACTACAACAAGGAATTACAGCACACTGATGTTGTGCGCACAAAGCTGTGCGTGCACATCTTGACTGTCCCCTTCCCCAGACCAAGCTTTGCTGTGAGACGTGGATTCCAAAGAGGGGAGAGAGGTTTAAGAGCAGGAGGAGGGAGAAACACCCATGACAGAAGCAAACACAAGTCCTTCATCCATAAGGGTCATGATTCATCCAAGCAACGGTGAGACAGGACTGAAAATGGTACTGTCACCCCTTAAGGACTACTTAGGGTAAAGAAGTTAACACCACCTTGTTGTGCTCAAGCTGTTGAAAGACCTGGAAACATGAACAACTTGAACACAAAAGATGAGTTTACGTGTGTTTAAAATTAACCATACAGACCTCATCTTCTTCATTGGTTTTTGCTGCAAGGACAAGGCAGGAAATTGCTATGCACCGAAGATATTTTAATTGGGCCTGAAGGGAGAAGAAGAAAACACTGAGTAAAGAAGATAACAGTCTTGGGGGAAATTACTGTCATTCTATGGCAGATACACAAGTTTCAAACTTGTGTTTAAGTTAGAGTTGCTTCTGAATTAGTTTAGCTGCAGAAGGATTCATTTGAAGATGGAAATTGAGCAAGGAAATCCAAAGTGAAACAAAATAAATCCTCCTCTTGGTGCAATTTTTACTCATGCATCCCACAATGTTTAGACTGTGCAATGCCACAGTATTTACAACGCAATATTATTCCTCTTCTCAGCCGAGATATTAATTAATACACTTTTGCTCAATGCCAGTATTGATCTAAATAGACTTGAGAGCTGCAAGGCTCTGTTCGACTCATAACTTTGCTGTTGCTTCAATAGCAGGAAAAGTTGGCCCCACAGTTTGGTTAAAAATAGTGGTTTCAAAACTAAAATATTGAAAGTGATAATGCAAATGTTTTCTCTTTAGCAGGGACAACCAGATGATAATGAGTTCTTTGTACTTACCACAGCATTTGGACTACAATTCGCACAAACACTTCTACCGCAGACTAGATCAGTGGAACCTTATCAAACACTTGAGTTGATGTGTATATGTATCCTTAAAAGCCTTCCCCAGCGAAGACCCTGACTGCTCCCTAAATCTGCTGCCAAACATAGTGCCTGCTTTGTGTATAAACTGATTACATACTCCTTACAACCCCAGTCAGTAATCCAGCCCCCCAAAACAGCTGACAGAGATTCTGTACCTTTACTGATGCCAATAACCGGTTAAGGATGCTGATAGCTAAGGCAAATGTTTCAGGGTAAAACTGGAACTGAGAGCTTATTTCTGCAATCCAGAGAACCGCTTTCTTGTAACACAACAGGGAGATATCTGTGCCCTGAGGGGAAGAAAAAGAAGAAAAATACAGTTAGTGCTTTGATGATTTTGTTAACGTATCTCCAAAGGAAGACTCAAATCATTCTAAGTGCTCTAATTAACATTTCCGATGTCTGGAGGCTTGAAATGAAGAAAGCCGATGCTGTGTTTACAGAGCGAGGGCAAGGGCACATTTCGGAGCGGTTTAAAGCGCTCGCTGGTGTTGCCCACCCAGTCAGGCTCTAGCTGTGCATACAAGGGCCTGGCACTGGCTCATACTGGAGTACGGAATGGGGACGCACCCAGCCCTCCCTTGGCACAGCACGTCTGAACTGAGCTCTTACAAGCAAGGTGCTGCATGTGCTCATTATTTCCCCATCCTGAGAAAACTGAAGCCTCCCAGGCAGCGTGTGTTTCGTTCAGCCAGCCTCGACACAGTGAGGGAGGAACTGGAGTCAGGAGCAGGTTTTGTTTTACTCTGCGAGATCTCTTTTTTAACAGCCCTTGAGTTTGCTTAGCATTGGGACCACAGAAGCTGGGTTTGTGGCTCCCCCGAGGCAGAAGGCAAAACAGACTCAGTTTTCGTTCTTTCTTGTACCTTGTTTGAAGATGCATTCAGGTGAGAGGAAGGGCTTTACTCTGGCTGCCATTCCAATGCCACGCACGAACCATGGCACGTATTCGAACATTACTGTAGGAGAACTGAAAGGGCCGAGCAGCTACCCAGAACAGACAACATTTACCACCAGTTCATTTAATATTACTCATCACATTATCCTTGTCACTATTGTGCCTTATTTAGTAGTAAAAATACTTGGTAAAAAATAGCATTTCTACACCATTGCAAAAAAGAGACAAGGCTGGCAGGGTGCTTTTGTGCATTCTTCCATGGATCTGATGCTCTTTCCAGAAGCAGCTGAGCGTAACCGTTTCTGTTGGACACAGAGGGCCATTAAGTGCTGGAGCTTCCTAAGGTAGCAGGCTGACTTGCTTTAGCAGCTGGGAATGGGGCTGGGTTTCTGTCAGGCCTCAGTGAATTCCCTTTTCTCCCATCTGAATATATGGGACTCAAAGACGGTGTCGAGCACAATTAACTCTAACATGATGCATTTACGACTTTACCATCGATTGTCTGCTCTTACCTGCTGCACCGGATTTCCCAAAACTACTTGAGTCGAAGCCAGTGCAAAGCACCTGGTGTACATGGGGCATTAATAAGGTGTAAGATGGGACAAACGCAGACCCTCCCCCTCCATGCCTTAAGCTTAGTCTGTGTGGGACGACGTCTGCATTGAGGTGGATTAGATAGCAGGGCAAGCACTGCATCTCCATAGCACCCCTTAGGCACTTCCAAAGAGGACAAGGGAAAATACCTTCAGGGTGAGATTCTTCGAAACTGGCACTTTCCAAATCCTAGCCTGTCTGGCTATGGCATTTTCCAGGAAGACGGCAAGTCTCGAGCTCTCTGCAAGTCCAGGGCACTTCATGGCAGGTCGTTGAGCCAGTTTTCTTGGTGGGAGCCACTGTCAAAGCCAGGAAAAGAATTATAAAGCAACATCCCAGCTCCTTGTACTACGTACGATTTCCTCTCCTTGTGCCTTTCCAATGCTAAGAACAAAGTCGGGAGCAGCCATACGACCTGTTTGTTTGCAGGCAGAGCAATCCTTTCATCCATTTTCCCAGGGGAAAGCTCATGATGAAAGAAAACATGTTGAATGGCTAAGCAACAGTGCAGTCAAGCTTTTCTCCTCCCGCGTTGTGTAAAGGCTTGCTTAAGCAACCTTGGGTGAGCAGGAGGAATTGCTCCGTTTACCTTGTTTCACATGCAGCTCTCCGTTTGCAGAGCTATTAAGGTGCAACCCGTTATCACCTGATTTCAAGTTTCTGGCAAATAGAGGTCTATTGTTTCCGTACAAAAGCTCAACGATGACTGTTCTTAGGAGGTTTATTAATTCCCAGTTAACAATTTTCCTTAAAGCAGTCTAATTTTTCTCTGTTGCTGTTGAAGACGTGCAACAGGAATGCTTTGGAAATGCCACTCTCCAGACTAAGCACGTATTTACATGAAATAAATGTTTCTATATATTATCACATAAGAACTGAGCGGTGACAACATCTCAGCCGGAAACTTCAACTAACTGCTAGCCAGAGTGTTTCAGCACTTACATTTTGCTGTCCCTTCAACAGCAGAGAAAAGATGTTACTCCATATAAAATTTCTGCTTTTCTTTGCAAAGAGTGGTGGATGTGGGGTTCCTCATCAGTGCTTTCGGGAAGCTCACACCATTAGCTCTACAGCTCCATTAAAAAAAACCTTAAAGTGACACGAGCTTTCCGGAAACTGCCCTACACTTCTAAAGCTGCAGCTCAGTGACGTGTGCGTTTCACTGAAAGGAACCACACATGACTGGCTTTCACTGCCACTGGATATCAGTGCATCCAAACCTGACTGCCTGGACCATTTCAGCAAAAGAAAAGCGAGAAAAGGTTTGTCTGTCCAGTTTGATGCACTGCAAAGTTTATCTTTCTGTACCTGGGAGGGAAAAGAAGAATTAATTGAAAGCTCACCCTCCAGCTAATTTGAATGCGACTGTCCCTGAGAATGACACTGAGCAGTTCCTGCACCACCCACGCCCGCCTGGCCCTTCCAGTCCCACACCATGACCAGGGGCGTGGGGAGCCCCGTCTCAGGAGGAGACCCCCCCCCACCCACGCCCCGCGGCACCGTCCTTACCCGCTCTGCCTGCGGGGACCCACCACGGATCCGTGAGGTGCTTCGCCCCGCCTTCAGTGCCCACGGGCGCTGCTGAACGCCTCAGCCGGTAACTTCTGTGTCATAAAGCCACCACGGTAAAAAAAACACAACCGTCTAGCGGGTGAGAACATCCTTTCCGGCAGAGCTCTGCGGTGGGCTGACCCTGGCTGGGTGCTGGGTGCTGGGTGCCTGCCGAAGCCGCCCCATCGCTCCCCTCCTCAGCTAGACGGGCAAGAAAATTTAACAAAAGGCTTACAGGTCAAGATAAGGACAGGGAGGGGTCGGCTCACTCACCAGCTACTGTCAGGGGCAAACCAGACTTGACTTGGGGAAATTAGCTTAATTTATTAACAATCAAATCAGGGTAGGGTAATGAGAAATAAAAACAAAATCTTAAAACACCCTCCCCCCACCCCTCCCTTCTTCCTGGGCTCAACTTCACTCCCGATTTTCTCCACCTCCTCCGACCAGAACCTCCTTGCGTGACCATGCTTGTCTTGGGAAACCGCAGCCTTCTCCCGCTCACAGCTTGATCTCATGGGGAATGGCTCTGCTGGATCACCAGGTCGCCTCCCTTCTGCTCCAAACCCCTCGGCAATTCCCAGGCGAACGCTGTCTTGGCCCGCGTGGGTCTGTCTCACCTGCACAGAGATCGTTGGCTGTGTCAGGCAAAGCCATGCATTCCTGGGATCAGGATGAATTTCTGCCACAGTGAAAAACATGGTAACCTTCAGCATAGCCCCCCAAATCCACCCCTACCCCCTTTCCTGGCATCGGTTGTTGCCTTGGCAAATGCACTGCCCCTTCTCTTGGGCATGGCCCTGCCCAAAATACCCCTTTGCTGTATCCACACCATCCCCAACACCTGACATGAGCTGTTTTCCTTCCAGACGCAGGGAAGGATCCTCTTTTTTTTGTTTTATGGAGCATATGCACCCCTGTCCCCTCCCAGGGCTGGGCCACTCCGCCATGTTTGCCTGCACCAGGCTCTCCCCACCTCTCGCAACCACTCTCCTCAGCCTTCTCCTTGGCTCCTGGTTCCCATGGGGAGCTGGTTCCAATATTTTATGTTAAACCCCTTCTTGTTCCTCAGCTTTGTCTGCCCACACATGACTCCCTCTTCTCTCACCAGCCCTTTGGGTTATACATTTTTGGTGCTAAATTACACTATTAGTCTACAAATCTTTGCATACGGTACAACTCAGAGTAATGCTGTGGCAATGTATAAATAGCAAAGCCACTGTGTTTGCTGAACACCTTGTGCTTGACCTTCCTGACTCACCTGGTGACGCTCAGCTGGGGATGAAGGAACAGCCCCGTCCTGTCACTACCGGCGTGTTCCTGGCCCTGTGATGCACCAGTGAATTTGGTAGGTGAGATCAGAAACCCCTGTGGAAGCCCCAGATCAATCCTGTCCACATTCCGGCTCCCACCTGACTTACAGCCCTCAGCTTGTTTCTGTGCTTGATGCTTGCTGCTGGTTACTCCTGGCCTTGCTCGGGGACTCCAGCCTCGGTGTCCAGAGCAAAGGCAGCACAGTGAGGAGTGGGACTGGAACAACACCCTGCGACCTGCCGACAGAAGGGTTTGGGTGTGCAGAAGTACCTGGTGGGTGGGGGAGAGTGAGACACCGATCAGGGATCAGGAAAAGAAGGAGATGGAATTTCTGGCTGTGTGAAGAGGCTTGGCCGCAACCCTGGCAGAGCCACCGGAGCCCTGGCAGAGCCACTAGAGCCCTGTCGGACCCATGGAGCCCTGTTGGACCCATGGAGCCCTGTCAGAGCCATGGAGCCCTGTTGGACCCATGGAGCCTTGTCAGAGCCACCGGAGCCCTGTCAGAGCCACTGGAGCCCTGTCAGAGCCACCGAGCCCTGTCGGACACATGGAGCCCTGTTGGACCCATGGAGCCTTGTCAGAGCCACCAGAGCCCTGTCGGACCCATGGAGCCCTGTTGGACCCATGGAGCCCTGTTGGACCCATGGAGCCTTGTCAGAGCCACCAGAGGCCTGTCAGAGCCACCGAGCCCTGTCGGACACATGGAGCCCTGTTGGACCTATGGAGCCCTAGCAGAGCCACCAGAGCCCTGTTGGACCCATGGAGCCCTGTTGGACCCATGGAGCCTTGTCAGAGCCACCAGAGCCCTGTCAGAGCCACTGGAGCCCTGTCAGAGCCACCGAGCCCTGTCGGACACATGGAGCCCTGTTGGACCCATGGAGCCCTGGCAGAGCCACCAGAGCCCTGTCGGACCCATGGAGCCCTGTTGGACCCATGGAGCCCTGTCAGAGCCCCCGGAGCCTCGCCGGCCCCGCGGAGGGTCGGTCATTCCCGAGCCGTGTCAGGCCCAGGGCCGGAGCCCCGGGACGCCCCGCACCCGCCGCGAGCGGCGCCATCGAGGCGCGGCGACACCCGCCCCACGCCGTTTCCATGGCGACGCCCCGCCCACCCCCGCCGCTTCGCCCCGGCCATTGGCTGCAGCCTGTCACCTATGGCCGCGAGGGGCAGGGCGGGCTCCTCCTTTCCCCCGTCAGCCATTGGGTGCGCGGCCTCCGCAGCGCGCGAGGATTGGCTGGGGGGCGCGGGGCGGGCGCAGGCGCGGTGCTGTTATTGTTCCGTTGTGCCGCCCGGCGGGTGCTCGCGCGCCGCCGCCATGCCGGTGAGCCCCGCCGCGGAGGGGAGGGAGGGGGCGTCTGTCTGTCTGTCTGTCTGCCCGCCCGCCGAGGGGCTCGGTGCGACCGGCCCTGGTGCCGCCCGATTCCTGCATTCCTTGCCTCCGCCGCTGACAGGGAGCCACGGGGGCCGGAGGGGTGGGGGGCGCGGTTCGGAGGCCCCGCGGGATGGGAAATGGCGGGCGGCTGGAGCCATCCTGTCAGGCCGAGCGGCGGCCGGTGGGGCGAGGGGTGAGGCCGGGACTCGCCTCCCGGCGGGTCCCCGAGCCTTCCCGGGGCGCTGCGCAGGCACGGCCCGCTGCTGCCAGCGCTCGGCGCCGCGGGGAGGCCGGCCCCGAGCGGGGGGAGCCCGGTGACGGGGGCCTTTACTCGGGGCTGGGGTCGGGCTGGGCTCTGGCAGGCTGGGGTGGTGGAGGGGGTGACAGTGCAGTGGAGGAGGGGTGGCGTGTGGCTCACTGTAATCCTGTAGCTGATTTCAGAAACTCTGGCACTTACGGTGGTAGCGTAAGGCTGTAGGACCCCCTCCTCCACCAAGATGCGATTCAGCAGCTCCCTGCCCTCGCCAGAGTGACAGAAGCTGTTTCTGGCCGCTGCTGAGGCCTGGGAGGAATCTAGGCAGATGGCAGCTGTGGGAGAGGCACTTGGAAACAGGGTTTGTTTCCTGTTGACATCCAAGACAGCTGCTTTAAAAGTAGTTAAATGCTCTGCTGCAGCACCTGTCGCCAAGGGTGGTGTCTTAGACTTTACTAGATCAACTGGGAATTAGATTTATTTAATCAGGAGAAGCACGTGACATCAGATTGATCAGCGGTGCTTCAAAATCTGTAACTACTTTGTGAAAGAAAAGGTTTGTGAGGTTTTATAATACAGCACTTGAGTTTTCTAAATGATTAAAACTCGGCAAGTACACTGAAGCTTGTAACTTAAATTAATTCCCTTTAGCTGTGCTCACTGGTATCTGCTTATGTCATCCATAAGGTTTGAGATGTGTGTGCTCCAGTGAGAGAGCATGCTCAGTGTTTGTGGGAAGGAATGGCGTGGCTGCACCAACCTCCAGCAGGCTGCTTGCAGATTGTTTGCAAGCCTGACATTGTTTCTTGAAGACATTCCTAGCTGATACTGAATGTGATGTTCTCAAGATTTACTCAGTCAGTTTCCACCCTAGCAAACAGAAGAAGGTTGCCTTGACTGAATAAGTGTACGTTATTATCTCCGCTTTAATTATAAACCAGTTCTGGTTTAAAGTCCCTGAGCTCGTGATCCTACGGAGGTGTGTGCATCTACTTGAGTTGATTCAGCACATTTGTGCTTTAACACGCAGGTATGTTAACAGTAGTGTTACAGCCTGTGTAATTTTTTTTTCTTTTTTAATAATTATAGATCAACAAGACTGAGAAGCTGGACAAGCCAGAGAGCTGTGATAATGTCAAGGTGGTTGTTCGATGCCGGCCTCTTAATGAACGAGAGAAAGCTACGGGCTACAAAATGGCAGTCAACGTAGATGAAATGAGAGGAACTATAACTGTTCATAAAACAGACTCATCCAATGAGCCTCCCAAGACATTTACATTTGACACAGTGTTTGGACCAGAAAGTAAGCAGCTGGATGTCTATAATTTAACTGCAAGACCTATTATTGACTCTGTCCTTGAAGGATACAATGGTAAGTCCCTTGTTTTAAGTCAAGGATCCCACCTCCTATTATTTTTAGAGTTCCTGCTGATCTTACCTAAGGGAGTTTCACCTTTGGAGGGCTGTAGCCCTCTATTTTTCTGTTGTGGCCTCTAACTTAAAATAGCCTGAGGTACTTGCTGTTCTGAGTACTCAGTGGTTATACCCACTATGATCATTAACAGTGGGAGATCACTGATGAACAAGACTCAGCTGAGGTCAGTTAGCTGTGTGTTTATTCTGTATCTTCTGTTTGCAAAAGATATACGCTTTATCTCATTATCAGAATTCTCAGCGGCTCTTCGCTATACAGTTTCAGTAACCAGGCAGCTGCCACGGTCCTGCAGTAACTAGGTATGCATACCAGGCTTCTGCATATAACTGCTGCATTTTTCTCCTCTAAACTTTGCTGTTTTAAACTAAGATGACTAGTTAAACACATCTGCCCTACCCCACAGGTAATCTGTTGCTTCCGACAGCTGGGAAGAGTGTGACTGTGATTTGTGCGTGTCTGTTATGCATGTAAATGTATTATGTAAGGGAAAGCAGATGCTAGTAAGGAAGCAAATTACTGTTTTCCGTAACAGTATGCTATAAAAAGCAACACATGACAAAGTTTTTAAGGTTTGTAAAATGCCTAATAAGCTCTTGTGCTAACACACCCAGGTTTCAGCTGATTAAAATTCAGCTTTTCTGAATGGTAATATCAGTGGCTTGACAATGAAAACTTGATTTTTCAGCAGTACTAGGCTAATAAACTTAAGACCCGGTGTGCTTCTGTGGTACCAGAGTCTGGGATCTTGGTACAATTTCAGGATGTCTTCCTGTGCAGGCTGATTATCTAGTCCAAATGGTAGCTGCTTCTGCAGGTTCAGAACTGGGCTTGTGCTTTGGCCTGCGTTGTAGAAGCCTCACGCTGTTTCTGCTGTGGTGTAGAGCACTAGCAGTAGCTGAGTTTGCAGTTGGTATATAATGATCTTCCTCTATTGACCATGTTATTAATTGGGCTTGCCTTAATTTTGTGTGTGAGACCTAAGAGTACTAGCACTCTGTACTTTAATCACTCTGCACAGTTAAAGCAAGCTGATTTTTCTTGGATATCTTGCAGGCTGGATAAAAACCAGTGGCTCAGCCTTGCTTGCTGTGTTTGTCCAGCATTTCTGATGCTCCTAGCCTTGTACAGTATCTACTGGAGTGGGTGGAAAATTTCAGCTCTGTAAAAAGAGGTGTTTAGTGCCATCAGGCTAAGAAAAGATGAAATAAAACTACGGTTAGCAACTTCTTGGAGTTTGTTCATATATCCTCTTATCCTTCAGGTACTATTTTTGCATATGGACAGACTGGAACAGGCAAAACTTTCACCATGGAAGGGGTCCGAGCGGTTCCTGAGCTTAGAGGCATTATTCCCAATTCCTTTGCTCATATATTTGGTCACATTGCCAAGGCAGAGGGGGATACAAGGTAAACAGCCTTTCTTTGCTGCTCTGTCCTTTGTTTGTCTGTTTTGTAGTAGGAGCCCGACCTTGACAATGACAACTGAAATGGTGCCTCTGGCCCTGGCTGGAAGACTCCTGCTTAGGCAGTTCTTGAGAGGGTAACAGGATTGTGTTGGTATATCACTGCATTTTCTTTGCACTCTGTAACTGTGTTGGACTTCAACAAATGTCTTAGTAAGAAAGCTACCCAACTGTTTGTCTTCAGGTTTTTAGTTCGTGTGTCTTACCTGGAAATTTACAACGAAGAAGTGCGGGACCTGCTAGGAAAAGACCAGACGCAGAGACTGGAGGTGAGCCTGCTGTTCTGAATGTGAAGTTTGTTTTGAATCGGTGAGCAATATTATATTTTCAAGACCAGAGAAGTACTTGAGGGGAAGTGGGAGGTTGGGCTCCTCAGCACATGTACTATTTCCTTTGAGATACAGTAGCTGGATATCACTACTGACTTCTCTACTCTTTTCCACTTGGTCAGTTCTCTAGTGAGAAACTGGCTGCTCCTCAGAGTCAGTTTTGTGCCTGCGGTTCTGCCCCAAAGGCCCCTCAGCAGTCTTTCTGGGAATTAGACTGAGATTTGAAGTCACGATTTGCCACCAGGGGAAATGAGTGGAATATTGTCCTACAGGAGTCTTCCTTAGCCGCTCTGATTCAGAGTGTTGGGGTGTTCTATGTGCAGACCAGAACCTGGTGGAGTAGATCACTGTGCTGTTACAGTACTGCTGAAATTAGCTATTGGGGGTCTCCTAAGGATGCTCAGTCTAAACTGTTTCTCTCTTAGGTTAAAGAGAGACCTGATGTGGGAGTTTATATCAAAGACCTTTCCGCTTATGTTGTAAACAATGCAGATGATATGGACAGAATCATGACTCTGGGCCACAAGAACCGTACGTAGCCTTGCTGTGGGTAGGTTTATAGCTCAGAACAAAGGTCTGGTTATGTGACCACAGTAAGAGAGCCTAGTCCTAATGCAGGACAGGTTGTTCAGCTGAGCAGAGCAAAAAGGTATCCTCCCAAACTGCTTCTGCACAGGGGCAGGTAAAGAAGGCTGTGCCTCCCAAATTGGGCAGTGTCAGCGGGGGAAACGGCAAAGGGGAGGATGAAGTGAGAGCAGTCAGCGTTGTCAGAACTACTAGTGTGCGTCTTGGTTCTTCTCCCTCTTCAGTTCTGATCAGGATGAACAACAACTAGCCCTGTGCTGTGAGTGGGAGGTGGTTTGTTTTCTGGAAGATTTCTTAGTTAAGCTCAGATCCTTTTCTGACCTAAAGTCATGACAACTGTTGCTCTTGGCATGGATTGCTCTGTTCCTGTTTCTCAAACTACAGCTGTTTTCAGAAGTCAGCTCTGAATGCCTAAGGCTACCGAGCTTTGTAGCCATAAAGAAATAGATGAGAACTGCTGCTCCTCTTGGGATGGGAGTCTGTGGTTGGCTTAGAGCTACAGCAGGCTGTAGCACTTGTGCTAGTCCAGATTGGAGATGTGCTGCAACTTCAGTGCCCAAGAACACAGTTTGCTGCTGAGTCTGAGCATCCCTCTTCCGTCTCCTGAAAAACAGGGTTGGGTAAAGAGGTGGGGATAAGTCTCCTTTGAGAGCAGGAGGAGTGTTACAGGAGCATGCAATTCCTACTGAAGACAACATTGCTTTTTCTCTCTCTATTAAAAGGTTCTGTTGGTGCCACAAACATGAATGAGCACAGCTCTCGTTCGCACGCCATCTTCACTATCACTATTGAGTGCAGTGAGAAGGGGGTTGATGGAAACATGCACGTGCGCATGGGCAAACTTCACCTTGTCGATCTTGCTGTAAGTAGGACCAGCTGGGTCTGCCATAATGTGTGGTGGGCATCGCTGCTCAGGTGTGCACTGTTGAAGGCACAGTAAAGGGCATGTCCCCTGTTTCACAGCTAAAGCCCAGCCTCTGTCTGATACTTCTGTGAAGTATTCACCTGGGGCCTTAAATCAGAGGAGTGCTAGGGAGAGCCTTCAGTGCGGCGAGAGCCTGTCCTGGTAAAAGAGCTCTCTTGGTTCTATGAAATAACTATTAAATAGATAAACTACATTGGAAGGAGCTCTCTGGACAGCAGAACCAGGTCTTTGCAGGAGTTTAAGAGGGTTGTGACAGTGCAGTTCATTACTTGCAGGTTCCCTCCCTCTGTCACTCGCTTTCAACCAATGTAATTGTGCTGATAAAATGTGTCTTTAGCCCAGACTTCACAGTGGAGTATCTTTCCTTGGAGAAGATGCAGGAAAGGGGAGACTAAAGGCATTCAGTGTCTGCATGTTAACTTTATTTACATTATGTATATTGAGGTTCCTCTGGGAAACTTTAAAATAATTGTGATGTTGCTGTTCTACCTTGATTTACTGATAGGAAAGGCTGGAGATGCTGTTTAGCAGCTCCAGCTGAGGTGCCTCACAAGTGCTGACTTGCTTCTCATGACATTTTTGTTCATGGGGACAAATGAACAAAGCTGTATTCCTTTCCCAGCTGTATTACTTTGAGCAATCCAGAACTTGCTGGCATTGAAAGCTTCAGTGAAGACCTGTTTGACTTGTCTCTTTAACAATCTCTGAGGTACTTAGCCAGATTCTCTAATAATGGACGAGGTGGTTAGTGACATGGCCACTAGCAAGACTTCAGGTGTAGCTGACACTATTTGGAGGAAGGAGATGTGTTTAGAGGATCTGTTGTAACTCCTGCTTCAGCTTCCTGTTCCCTTTCCAGGGTTCTGAAAGACAGGCGAAAACGGGAGCCACGGGGCAGCGACTGAAGGAAGCTACGAAGATCAACCTCTCTCTTTCCACACTGGGGAATGTTATCTCTGCGCTGGTGGATGGCAAGAGTACTCATGTGCCCTACCGTAACTCCAAACTTACACGGCTCCTTCAGGATTCCCTGGGGGGCAACTCCAAAACCATGATGGTGAGCTGAGAGGTGCCCTTTCCAGTGCCAGCAATCAAGCTGCATTTTTACAGGGACAGCATAGTGACTTTGCCATGAGAACAGCCTGGCATTTACCTCTTGATTTCAGAGCTGTTTGCAGCTTAGAGAACCTTTTGTGTGCGCCTGTTTCTCTTTTCTTTGTCTCTGTACAGATGAGGTTCTAAATGTAGTGCAGATGTACACAGGTACATAAGTTCAAATAGAAGCTGTGCTTGGGTAGCCAAAGGCAGCGTTGGTGTAGAAGCAGCAGGGAAGCTGGGGAAAGAGTACTAGTGTTACAGTGGCAGAGCTGGGGTTTGGTCCCTGTGAAATTACTTGTCCAGGGCTCTGACACTCTGTCCTCCAGTAACTCGGTCTTCCATGTGTGGCAGTGTGCAAACATTGGTCCAGCAGACTACAACTACGACGAGACCATCAGCACTCTCAGGTATGCAAACCGAGCCAAGAACATAAAGAACAAGGCCAGGATTAATGAAGATCCCAAGGATGCTTTGCTCCGCCAGTTTCAAAAAGAAATTGAAGAGCTTAAGAAAAAGCTGGAAGAAGGTGAGATTCCCCTTCCTCCTAGTGCTTCTCTCTATACCAACGCTCATTCTATTTGAGTGGGATCGTTCTCCACTCTTTGAAGATGTGTCACACGAGTTCAGCAGCTGGTCGGGGTCCTGGTGGTGCTTGCCTTGCTCGGTCGCAGGAGCAGGGTCCCCAGGGCAGCGGGGTGCTGGTGGGGGCCCGGGTGTTGCCCGCTAGGTGGCACTTGGCACCAGGGTAAGCGATGGCTTCTGAGCCGAATGCCGTGTGCCTGGGCTCGCCTGCTGAGCCGGAGGGCTCTGGGGATGGTGTAGGGAATTCAATGTACCATAACAAAAGGTCAAATATTTTCTCTGTTTGAGGAAGAGGGACACATTTTTCAGGAGAAAAAGCAAATTTGTGGAGCTAGAACTGGGGCTGACTTTCAAACAATGTGTAGAGAAACAAGAAGCTGCTTTAAGCCCTGTAACTTCATGGCATTGACACACTATTAATCCATCAACATCAAAGGACCCTGCCAGAGGGATGCTTGCTAAACAGTGACCTTGGCACATCATCTCTCTCAGGAGAGATGCTTGTAGCACAACAGCTGCAGCAGTAATGCCAACATGGCTTGCTGTTGGGGCTCTGCCCTATTCAGGAGAAGCAGGAAACAATCAGTAATGCATTCTTCAAGGGTTGGGAGCTTGGGTGTAGCTGTTTCATCCCTGGTGGGCTGAGGGTGGCTTCTTAAATTTTAGACTCTAAACTACAGAACACACAGCTGTATGTTTGCTAATGTTACTGGGGGCCCAGGGTGTTAAATGCTGGATTCTGTTCAGTTTGGTTTCCAAACTTGGCCTGAAACACCTGAGTGTTGTGTCTGCAGTGGCAGCAATGATAAGTGCTTGTGGAACTGGCCACTTTCTCAATTAGCAGCCATTTAGCTTCATGTATACAGGTGTCTATTAAATGGCAAGTCTGTGTGGACTTTGTTCATCTGGCTGTTTTCTCCTCCATCTGAGATGGCAGAGGAGGCATGGGGAGATCCTGCTAGGAAAACTTCATAGCTTAATATTTCAGCAGTGCAAGGATGACTTATTTCCCATGAAAAGCACCCACTTGACCTTTTAGCATATACAGAGTGACTTCAGTATTAAAATGCTTATTTTGGTTTTCCTTAAGTTTCCTGAGCCATGGCAAGCTGCCTGTCTGCTCAACAGTTAATGGCTTCTGCAGGTGCTTGTAAGCTGATGTCAGATATGGCTGGATTTGGATGAACACTGCTGCCACAGCAACAAGCTGATATGAGGTGAAGGAAGGCACATCAAAAAGCATGCTCTTGTCTTCTAGGGGAAGAGATCTCTGGTTCTGAGACCAGTGATTCTGAAGAGGAGGATGAAGATGACGATGGGGAGATTGGAGAGGACGGGGAGAAGCGGAAGAAACGGCGGGGTAAGGCAGTAGAGACTCCTGTCAGTGCCACTGATCTCAACCAGCAGCCAGTGCCAGAAACTGTAGCGAGAGCCAGGCGGGGAAAAGTGGAGTTGTAGAGCTGCCCTACTGCCGCTGCAATTATCATGCGTCTTCTAGAAACGAAGTTATTTGGTGCCGTCTCTATAGATGGACAGCTCTGAACCTGCGTAGTATCTGCTTCCACTTGGGTAGTTGTGCTTGTGGTAACACCTTCTTTTGTGGTGGCTCCCTGGTTGCTGCAAGGTGGCTGTGAATGGCTTGTGACTGGTGTTGTGGAACTTCTCCTGCTTGCAGAGGTGGGAGGAAGACGACAGCAAAGATCAATGGTAGGCAGATGCTGGATTTTATAACCATGGAAATGGTTGGAGGGGAATTTTGGCTCTGGTCTAGGCAAAGAATTATCTGTCTTATGGATGTTCAGTGACTGACTTCTGGTGTCCTATTTTATGTTGATGGAGGAAAAACTTGACCTTTGGGTGTTTTTATGCAAGTTGAAAAGCTGATTGGGAGCTGCATGTTCCTTGTTTGGGAGCACGCTGGAACTTCCATGGTGAAGTTTGCTTTGTCCTGCGCCAGTGTTAAAGTACTGCGTAACGTATAAACCCCAAGAGGTGTTGCTGAACCTAAAACTGCAGGTCAGTGTGTACTGTGGGATGCTGTGGCTTCAGGGAGCTTGCTATGGCCCTGGAACCACCCTGATGTTTCTTCATGGGGAGTAGAGAAGTCAAGCCCAGTGCTACACCTAGCTTCTCTAGTAAACTAATTTTGACATTCAAACTGCCTTCCTGTCCTGAAGCACCCACATATGTTTAAAAAAAATCCTGTTAAGCATTCCTGCTTTAGATGCACTCTTTTTATTTTGGTATCTGTCCAAGTGGAGTCATAATGACCTTTGATAGTTGTAACAACTTCATTTTTCACCTTTTGGTAATTTCTAGAAGCAAAAAGATTGACTACTGTCTCCATCAAGAACCAAGTCCTGCCCAAATCTCCTCCTGAGAGGAGACCACCTTCAAAATCCTGCTTGAAAGGAGCAGAGGGCAAATAACTGACTGACTTAGCTTCCAAACGAGCTACTGAGCTAAGTTCCCTAAGTAAGGGTGCTGCTCAGGAGGAGCAGGCACAGTAACTGTCCCTGGGTGAGCTGATTCTGCCTTCCAGAGGGAAAAGGGCCCACTGCCATGTACACAAGACTGGAAAGGATTCCTGGTTGAATCCTCTGCTACTGCAGATACCCACAGCCTTCTCCACTATGATCTGGTTTTCTGTGCTGTTGTTGCTTGAAATGGAAGCTGCCTTGGCATGTGGTTTTAAGCTGTTAGCTGGTTAAGATGGGTTTTAACAGAAGTGTCTTTCTGAGCATGCTATTTTGTGCTGGGAAATGGTGGCTTTGCAAGCTGAGTCTGGGAGGGATCCTAGCAAATGCTTCCTAATGGGAACTTGTTGCTCTTTGAACTAGGTTGCTGGCCTTTCTGGGTTTCTTTCCCTTAGAACTAACTTCCCATCTGCATGTTTCTTCCTCTCTGGGTTTTCTGTGGGACACATTTCTGTTTTCCAGGCAGTAGCAGCAGCAGTAGTTCAGACTCCACATGCTCTGTCATAGAGAAACCTCTGGATAAGTCCTTCACTAGTGAGTGGGAGCTCTTAAGTCCTTTCAGCTTTGGCCTTTCCATAATCTGCACACTCCATTTTGCAACGCTGCACTCTTTCCCTGCTATGTCTGTTGGAAAGATAAACCTGAACTTTTAACTCTGCTAAAGCATGCCTTTCCTTTGCTGCTTCCGTGCTTGAAACAGTTGTTCAATGTGCACGTTGTTAGCCACATATGTGAGAGAATAGGAAGCAATTTAGAATGCTGCTTGAGCAAGGTTTCAAGACAACTGAGAAATAATAGGTTCAAAAAGTCAGTTTGCAACTTGTGTTAAATGCTCCCTCTGAAATATCGGGGAAAAGTCTGAGCTAACTTTTTATGGGAGTTGCTGTAATATGAGTTCATAAAAGGACAGCTGGACAGGTGAAATGGGTTGTGCTGTGTTACACTGGCCTCTGCCTTCTCAAAATTTGTCTTGGAGAAGATGAATGGAGCAGTCAACATTCGAACAACATGAGGTTTATACTTGCAGAGAAGACATGGTAATGCTCGGTTGATTGGCTTTATTTTGACAGATAATTAAAAAAAAATCCTCAGTGGTGGTTGGGGTTTAACTGCCCCTTGACATTAAGTTCTTGATCACTGTGGGACTTATTTCAGAGGAACAAGGGATCTAGATTTTGGTCTAGCAGTGAGGAAAGTATGGTCTGCTCCTGGTCAGAGAGGGGGCTCTGTGCCTTTAACACCCCTATGAACAATTAGTGATGACTAAAGAAATAAACCACATCTCAGGACTTGGCTTGTAGCGACTTCACCCACTGTTGTGGTTATTCTGTATAGATGCCATCTACTCTCCTTCATGTGTGGAGAGAGTCTGGAAAGTATTCCTCTATAGTTAGTCACATTTATACTAGTTATGTTAGTGGAAAGCATTGGCTCAAAGCGTGGTAGCAGGTTAAGAAGCATCACAACCTAAGGGAGACCTTTGGTGGGTCATATGATGGTAGGCTTGGAATCTGCTTGCTTCAAACTTGGTCTTCCAAAGCTTGCTTGAAACCTGAGTATGTTATTTGGATGAGGACAGTTAATAGCAAACTGCTGATGCGGCAGTGGGTGGATGAGTCCATCTCCTGCAAGTTTGGAGACAGCTCTGTGGAAGTTGCACTGGGCTTTTGGTGATTAGGATAAGTGTGGCTATGTGTGGTTTGGGATATTAACTGTCCTCAGGCGTGACCCTTTTGCATGTGGTGTCTCTCATTATCACTTTCCTGTCCTGCCTTCTTTGCTGCACTTGCTTGAATAACCAAAACTGGCTATATACCTCTATGGAAGCATCAGTTACTGCAAATTAACCTACTAATACCCCGTGTAATTAAATGGAGAAATCTTTTGCTGAGACTCCCTATGTGCAGCTGTCATGTATCTTGCAAAGAATTGGCTTGGAAACGTGGTTAAAACTTAGAACGAGTCTTCTGTATGCTAATATTCTACAGGTAATCGAACAGAATTGGCTATCTTGAGCTGGGGGAAGCATTAAGTCTCTTATGGAAGAAGAAATCTACCCTCTTCAATTGTTTCTTAGGGCATGATCTTTGCGGCAGGCTCGTAATATTACATTTAAATTCTGCATTGCATTGAATGGGCAGAAGAATGCAAGAGTGATCTGAAGATTACCCTTGATATGCAAAGCACTCTGAAGTACAGAAACTTTCTCTGCTTTAGCATAAGATCATGATGCATTAATGTTTGCTCTAATGGAGGTTTTTTAGTGATTATTATCCTGTGTTTTCTACTCTAGAAATATGCATATAAAATTAATGCTTGTTCTGATGCTGATCTTTGTCCAAAATGATCAAAGCAATAATATATTTTCTTTCCTCCTCTTTTTATGCATATGCTGCCTCTCTGCGATTTGCTTTCTACTTCCTCTTAATGCAAGACCAAGCAGGTTGGTGTAATTGATTTCCACCTCCTTATGATACAACTGCTGAGCTTCTGGGTCTTACAACTTGGTTTAGTTCACCTTTTTCCTCCTAAACTGAGAATATAAAGGGATGTGTACTAACAGTAAGAAGCCTTTATCTGGCTTATCTTTTTATATGATGATCTCTATGCAGCATGTTCAGAAAGCTTCTTACTCAGACTAATTAGTGGGAGACCTTTTTTCACCACAGATCCAGAAATAAGTGCTTATCTGATTCCTGAGTTTAGCAGATGGAAACTAACATTGTTTGCTGTAGTGCTGAAGTCCTCACCTTGCCTCAAAACTAATGGCATTCTCCTGTGTGCATGAACAAACATGCATACAGATATGTATGTATGTGCATGAGTGTTTAGAAATACAGTACACTTTCTCTCTCTGCTAGAGGCTATATATGGATATAAATGAAGCTGAATGCTGTGAAAACTGGAGGGAAGGGAAGCCTTTTATTGAAAAACAGCTTTCTCAAGCACGTTCTGACCATATGCATTATGTCACTGAAAAACAGTCCCTTGACAGTCCGTGCCTTCTGTTAGTTTCTAAGCATCTGGATTCTGCTGGGGTATTTTTCCCATGTCTGGAGAACAGCAAAACAAGAAAAGGAGGTATTAGCTTGTAGTGAATAAAGGGACGTTAAGGACTTGTTGGGAGACTTGTGGATTTGAGGAAATGCACGTAGGCTGGGCGGTCTCGCTCCAAATAACCCCCAGGGATCTCTGTGTTCACCTGCCTTAGGCATTCTTGGGATTACAATGAACATTGACTCAAGACTTGAAGTGACTTCCAAGAGCAGCAGCCTCGCACTTTGCTTCAAAATCACAGGTGTTGGGGACCAACCCTTCAGGCCGATAGGCTCAATGAGTTGCTCTGGTCACTTCCTTTGTAAACCTCTATGGAACATACCTGGTTTGCTATAGCCATGGTGATGGTGTAAAGACACAGTTAAGTCACAGCACACCACAGCACACAGTACTCTCAGATCCATGGGTAGTCACTGCTACATAGATCGAATACCATCCAAAAGTGTCTTTAATTGCCTGTTTTTCATAGAGGTGTTCTGAATTTCTCTAGCCTCTGTATTTTCATAGTAGTGCATTCTTAAAATACTGATATGCTCCCTTTGCAGTAGGTAAGCCTGTAAAGGGGACAATGAATGAGGGGTGTGGTGGCGATGCTAATCTGAAATTTGAGTATGTAACTCTTGGCAGCTTAGCTCTTGTAGCTGTAGGTCAAGGCAGGCTTCTGTTTTCCTTCATTTGGCCTAATCAACATAGTTAGAACCACCCAGCTTCCCAGCTCAGACTTCTCTCTAGGCAGTGTTCCTTCTCCAAGTCGTCTTTGTAGGTTTTCTATTTTGGGGCTGTTATGTTATAGTGTTAGTATTATAGTGGTCCTGCTCTGTAGGAGCTGGTGACAACTGATCAGTGTTAAAATGGGATTTGAAAGACTGCATTGTACCCAGCTTGGAGCTGGCATCTAATTAAATTTTTCTAAAATGCAAGTATTGAATTGGATCTACTTTTTCTGTGAACTAATTTGTTTTCCCTATCTCTTCCAAAGGCAAAAAGAAAGTTTCTCCTGATAAGATGGTAGAGATGCAAGCAAAGATTGAAGAGGAGAGAAAAGCTCTTGAAACTAAGCTTGATATGGAAGAAGAAGAAAGAAATAAAGCCAGAGCTGAACTGGAGAAAAGAGAAAAAGACTTGCTTAAAGCTCAGTGAGTACCCTGTTCTGAGCAGTTTGTGTGGTCATGTGGGTTTTTCCTTCCTTAATCTACATCTCAGTTATGGATATCTGGGGATGTGTGGTGAGGTGCCTGTCAAACTTTGTGTGAACTGAGCATCAGCTCTTGCTATTATCGAAGTGAAAGAGGAGCTTACTCTGCCTTCGGAGTTTAGAGCAGATGGAAAAGACAAACTTTATCCTTTTGCCACTTCTTTCTTCTCTTAACTTTATCTAGTTGTGTGAAATAGCCTAGAAACATAAATGAATCCTCCAAACCCTGGAGACCTGCAAAAAGCAGCAGTACTGCTGTACTGCTTGGTCCGTGGGCAGTAGCTGTGTAGCAAGCCAGGCTTCTTGCAGCACACTCATGAGCGTGTCATTTTTGGGTGTGGGGGTTCTCTGCTGAGATCGCCCTGGCCCATGTAAATAGGACAGTCCTGCTGTCAGAGGCTGCTCCAACAGCAGCCAGTGTTCCTGGTTTGCATCTCAGACGCCCTGCCTTGATCTCTGTTCACTCCCATTCATTTCTGCAGCTGCCTCTGGGCATTGCTGTGCCGGCAGGGCCCTTGGGGAGGGGGTGCCTTGGGTAGCCTGGTAATGTCGCTGGTGCCTTGCAGTCCCTCACAGAGGGGACTTGCAGCAGGAGGAGAGACTTTCCTACTGACCTGGTTTTGCTTGCACGAAAGTGGTGGGAGCTGGAGCTCAGGGAACTCCATGCATTCACTTGCACTGCTTCAGCCCCACTTAAACCCTTGGCAGCAAGGCAAGTTTTTCCAGCCCTGTGAATGCTGTCTGGGCTGTAAAACTGAGCTGGACCTGCTGCCTCATGAGCACTGTAGGACAGGAAGTTTTTCACTTACCCGTCTCTCTAGACAAGAGCACCAGTCCCTGTTGGAAAAACTGTCGGCATTGGAGAAGAAGGTGATTGTGGGAGGAGTGGACTTGCTGGCAAAAGCAGAGGAGCAAGAGAAGCTTCTAGAAGAATCAAATATGGAACTGGAAGAACGAAGGAAGAGAGCAGAACAGCTTCGCAAGGAGCTTGAGGAGAAGGAGGTGGGGTTATAAGCTGTCGCTGTCTGAAAACAGCAATGGCAGGATGCACCGCGTTTTGTGCCTCAGCATTGCTCACGTGGATGAAACGTGGCTCTGCTCTGAAAGCACAGCACAAGCTAACCACTTCAGAAGCCACACATTGGCAGTGCGGTCACTGTGGGTCTGAGCCAGCCTGGCTAAGCCAGGTCTCTGTGCCCTTGGCAAATGCCTTGTTTTGTTCAAGTAGTTTCTCCTCTTGTTTATACTATTGCAGATAGTTTCTTTGATTATGTTAATGTGTGGATGTCTGTGCTAAATGTTGCACACAGCAAGAACGCTTGGACATTGAGGAGAAGTACACCAGCCTCCAGGAAGAAGCACAAGGGAAAACCAAAAAGCTGAAGAAAGTTTGGACCATGCTTATGGCTGCAAAATCAGAGGTTAGTGCCCGAATTCCTCAGCCTGTGATCACGTGAGGGACTATAGCTGGGAAGGGTAAGCCATCAGCTTTAACACTGGAAAAAGTGCCATATGTTTAGAAATGTCTTTCTGTGCTGTCCATTTGGCTCATGTAATTCAAAAAGATCTAAGTCTGGTGTCAGAGCTTCACAGCGGCATGTTGTAGAGCTTTCCCCAAGCCAGGCTGAAAAGGGAGGTATGTGTGAGACACTGAGATATTTGTAACTTAAAGGAAAAACACGGGTTATTTCTGAAACAAGAAAGAAGTTGTTTGCCAGAAGCCCCATACTCCTGCTTTGCAGCAGCCAAAATGCTCCTCTGCTTTTGGCTATCTGTCCTTTCTGCCTGTTGCCCTCATCGTCTCTTCCTCAGTCACACTAGATCAACGTGTCCTTTGGCTGGCATCTAGAATCGCTGTTTCATGAAAAGTGCATTTTGTCTTTGGGATCAGAGATTTTCCCTGAAATCTTGCCAGGGACTTGTCTGCACACTCTTCATGTGCTCTTAGCTGGTGCAGAGCTTGGATTGGCAGAAGGCCAGTTTAGTTTTTATGAAACTGAGAGCTTAATGCTATTTCAGTCATCTCTGAGCTGGAACGTTTCAGAGGGTTTATTCTTCGGAGATAAATATTCTAGTACTCATAGCCAGCGTTTGCTTTTGTTTCCAAAAAACCTCGTATAGGCAGAAGACTTTTTTTAGGCTGTTACCGTGTTTTAAGCTAGCTCTGCTGCCTCTCCAATGCCTGTTTTGTATTCAGATGGCAGATCTGCAACAAGAGCATCAGAGAGAGATCGAAGGATTGCTAGAGAATATTCGGCAGCTCAGCAGGGAACTTCGTCTTCAGATGCTTATCATAGACAACTTCATTCCTCAGGACTACCAGGTAAAGACAAAGAACCGAAGCCTGTGATGTAGGATTGTTCTAGGCACACTGAGCCCGCCAGCTTTTCTTCTGTCCAACAAATGGAATGAGTTGGCTTCTTCTCTCTTCATGAGGTATTGACAGTGAACTGATTGGCACTTGTCTGCTGAGCTGCAGCACAAATGAGTTGGTGTCTGTTGCTGTGAGCTGTTGTTGGCTGTGGCTCAGCGGGGCGGGTGCAACTTGGTTGTGTTCCTGTGTTTGTGCCATTACCTGGCTTGTTAGAACCAGGTGATGTTAAAGTAGGAAAAGATGCTTTTCGTCAAGTGACTCTTGTAGCCTGGTGGACTGCTTGGCGTTTGACTGGAGGAAGATGAGAGCTGGTGGGTGTGTCTGGCTCCAAAACCAGCATAACGTGAATACCGAATGCAGAATGGCTTTGTTTGTGTTTCTCTGGGGTTTTGATAACTGGCTACAATTCCATGATATAGAAACTGGATTAGGGAAGCAGTGTTTAATGTGGTGGGGGGTTGTAAGCAGAGAAATACACTAATTTAGGTTCTCTTGCAGCATATTTTCCTAAGGGTTAAAAAAACCCCCCATGTTCATCACGTATAAGTGGTATATTCACTGTGTGCCCATGCTTTGGGTCTGTTCAAACCCTCTTTTTCCACTGTGCTTGAAGTTGTGCTTGCTGGCGTTGGATATTAATGCAAATTAGTAAGACTGAACTTCGAACTCTTGTTTTCTTCGTGACCCCAATGTTCAGAAAATTAATAAGCTTAAACATGATGCATGCTATTTAACAGAAAATGTAAAAGCTTTTCCCTTAATATTTCATTTTTTGCATATTAGTTTGTGTTTACTGCTATCCTGATGGCATTGGTGTAATGGGAAGCCCATGCTTTAGCAGGAACTCCAATGCATACAGTCTGGGAGTGGTAGTTGTCTCGTCTGCAGTCTTCAGAGTGTAAACAGGGGGTTTTGAACACGGTATGGCTGTCCTGATGAAAACAACTTGGAATGGTCAAGACTGTTGTTAAGCAGCTTGTCCAGGCTTTTTGGGCTGTATGTTCTGGAAAACGCATCTGGAGCATACGTTGTGCAAGTCTGTAGCAGTTACTGTTCTAATTTCTTTCTAGGAAATGATTGAAAACTACGTTCACTGGAATGAAGACATAGGAGAATGGCAGCTGGTAAGCTGGCCGACTGGCTCTGGTGCAAGCTGATGTTAGCACGAGCTTCTGAGGAGTTCAGTTGAGCCCACGAGTAGATTGATAAAGCTGTAGTCAGTTTTACTGTGCACAGTGGATGTTACTAACAGACCTTTCTTTCTTTAAGAAATGTGTTGCATACACAGGAAACAATATGAGGAAACAGACGCCTGTCCTGGACAAAAAAGAAAAAGATGTGAGTGATTTCTATAAGCATGTGTTGAACTGCTTAGGTCTAAGTTCTGCTGCCTCTCTATAGGGAAACTGTCCCGCTTCCCTTTTCTTTCCTTTTGGAGACGAGTCTTTCTAGTGTTACAAAAGCACTCTTGATCAGTGTATAAAATGATTCTGATGTTTTTGTTTTGTGGGGGGTTTTTTGGGGATTTTTTTAGCCCTTTGAAGTGGACCTTTCCCATGTTTACTTAGCTTACACTGAAGAAAGCTTGAGGCAATCTCTGATGAAGCTGGAGAGGCCGAGGACTTCAAAAGGAAGATCCAGGCCCAAGACTGGTAGAAGGTGAAGAAATTTGGAGTATCTATGTGTAATGGGGGATTTACCCAGGGGAAGGCTTAAGTTTGTGCATGCACACTTACCGTAAGTCTTCTAACACTTGCTTAATGAGAAGGCAAAATGCTACAATTTTGCATGGTATGAAGTTTAGCCGTGCCCAGTGTGACAGAACCAAACTGAAATCTCTTTACTACAGTAAAATCTTGTCCAGAAAGACTTGTCTGGGGATTTTTCTGGTGCTGTTTTGCTGCATCCCCCTCTTCCGGCTTCTTGCTTTATTTAATTGTGTTCTGTGGTTCAGTTTAACATCTGACGGGTTGACAGTGATTATACTGTTATTACTGGAAAGTAATGTGCTGTTGGGGGAGATTTCAGCATGGGTTTTCTTGCTTATTTTTGCTTGTTTGGTTTTGACAAATGCCCGTGGAAGAGTAACGCTGTGTAGTTTTGACTTGAAATGTGGCTGGTCCCTGTCTTTCCTAGACAGCATAATGATGTGTACATGGTGTTATTTTTCCCTTTCCTTTCTGCTCTCCAAACAGAAAACGTTCGGCAAAGCCAGGAGCCGTCATTGACTCTCTGCTGCAGTAGGTGTGACCTGTTCAGAATTGCTGTAAAAATCAGTGAGTGTATAAGATTTGGCCAGAATATGGAGTTCAAGAGATGGCACGGTTTGACATGGCTATAAAATCCATACCTTGCTGGTATGGAGCTTTATTTTAAAGAAATGTATTTTTCCTTAGTTGCCTGTATATTGTATGTTATATTAACATAATATTAAACTGGTATATATGATGGTTGTGAAATTCCATGTGTTAAACGTGTTGTGCAGGGAAACTATTGTTGGCAATCCTTGTTGAAATGTATAGAAAATAAGGGTTCTAGATGTGTGTTTAAGTGCTAGGCATGTTAGCTCAAAACGGTTGGTGAAATCCTAAAATTTAAGGCTGGTAAATCTGATTTATGCCCTGCTTTGCACATAACTGGCAGCTTTCACTATTGTCCTCTGTTGCACTGATCTGTGTTTGAATGTGGTTGCTACAAACCTTTGAATTAAGAGCATCAAACCCTTTTATTTAAATATTCAGCACTGTGGCTATTAACCTGATCGTATTGTGTATCAAATACACAGCCCTTTTCCCTTCGTTTGCTGTCTTGCTGTACAAAGAAAGTAGTTGGGTAGGGGAATCGTGAACTACAAAAGTCTGAGACTTCTGGGAAGGGACCATGCTCTGGTTAAGTGCAACAGAAAACAAGTGTGTCTAAGTAGTGCTTTTTATTTTTGTCTCTTTGCGTGTGATCTGCTGGCACGGTGGAGAGCGAGGCCTTTGATGCAAAGGCAAGAGAGCTTTTTTTTTTCCCCCCTCCTTTTAAGACTGTGTTGCAGCATTGCTTTGGCTGCTTTTTATGCTTTTCAGATGGAATTTTTTAAACATATGTGAATTGTTTTGTAACCTGAACAACAGCAGAGATTATTTAAGGGGAGTGCTGTAATACCAGGGCTTGGCTTCAGCCTCGGGACTGGGAGCATTCTGGCTCCGTTTTCTCATCCCTGGCTATGAGGGCACTGCACCAGCACTCTAACCTGCGGGTGAATTTGATTCCTATATTAAAACAGGCACGAATCGCCCAATTTTCCCAGAACAGTAACATCCCCTGAAATAACTGTGTGTTCCTGTGTAGATTTTCTCGGGTTTCTGGCTATGCTCTGAGAGGAAAACAATTCCGGTCTCTGATGATAACCATTTATTTGTGGTGGCTGCTCTTTTTCTTTGATATTTATGCTGCTAATAGACACATATCACTTTAATACATTGCTTTTGTGTCAGAGCAAATGCATCTCCTTTGGATTGTGCGTGCTTTATAACTCGTGCTGGAACACATCAGCTGCAGGCATCGTAATGGTTCCCATGCCAGGGTGGTGGTAATTAGCCGTAACTTCCCTGTGATCTTAGTGTTACCTAGAGGTTTAAAAAGCTGTGATTACTAGTAGGAGCGAGTCCTTAAGCATGACAGCAAGAACAGGACAGCTCCTTAGGTGTCCCAAGTTCTTGCTAGTAGCCATGTTTGCAATTACCAGAATGTTCTTGTGAAGTACTTAGAGTAGTTAAAGGTTGCTATTCCTTTCTTACTGCCGTGATGCTTAACTGGATGTACCTTGTGACCCTGTAACAGGATCTGTAATAGTTAAAACTGGTCTTGTAAGGGCATATTTTGCTCTGGAGATATATTCAGTGCTATTCTAAATGAGTTGTAAGCCTTCCCCTGTTTTTTTAAAATGTGTTTTTCAGGATCATGAGCTAAAGTACATAACGCCCTATATTTTGGGGGGGAGGGAGCATCACCTAAGTTCATACAAGATACAAATACAAACACTGACACTTGTTTTCTCTGGCCTAGCATTTAAAGACATAAATACTGAGAATTTTTGTCTGATCAAAGCTGTAGTTGGGTTTGCCCTTGAAGAGCTGATGATACTTTGAATGTGTGTGGGTAGAGTTGGGTTATCTCACGTTCATGCTTCTCGTCAAACAGGACAGGCTGAAATGGCTTAAATGCTGCTTTGCCTTAGGCCTTATGTGAGTTCAGTCCAAGCAGAGATGCATAATTTTGGCCCGCACTAGTTCTCAGAACCAGGGATAACTCCTGTATTTCCCTTTGCGTTACGTCTTTTGCTAAGGTTTGCTGAGTGATCTGTTTTTGAGGGAGCTTCTCCTGAACTGTGCTTTCTAAAAGACCATTGAAAATTCTTTTACCTGACAAACATCAGTGGCTTAAAGATACTACTGTGAACCATGGCACTGCACTTAAAACATTTAAAACTTATCTATAAAGGCGTATGCTTTACGATTTAATGTTACAGTCCTGCTGCTGAAAACAATAGTACTCTGCATATTTAAGTGAGCCTTGGGGCAGAGAAAACAATAAATAATAGCTTGCAGACCTTCAGTTGGCAGATTACAGAAACCGGGTGTAACCCCCTTACAGGGGCTTGGAGAACAAATTATCTGCTCTTACAGGAGGACTTTAAGTGGAATGCTGTCATGCTCAGCTTGCCTCGCCTTTTAACTGGTGTGTTTTGTTGAAGTTCTGGGAACTTTCTGTTAAAACCAGGCAGTCTGGCTTGCGGGTTTACCATATGGGCCCTCTCTGTAGCCCTGGACAATCTGAATGTCTCATGGGTCCATAACATGTTTTAATGAGGAAGGGTTTGGTTTGTGGGGTTTTTTTTAAGAGCTTAATATAGCCGTGCTCGTCCCAGGTCAGTACGTGCTCTGTAGTATTTATCAAAAGTCATACTACCATAATATATATATATTGTGTGTGCTGATCTCTGCATCTTGCTACCAGAAGGTTCCCCTCATTCCAGAACAGCAACTTTAACATGAAGTTTTTGACGCTTTATGTTGCTTATGTTGTGTAAATGAATTATTTCATATTTAACTTGTTCCTGATCCTTTCTTTAAGAGGAGGGGAAGATGGTCCTTAGTGCCTTTCACTGACTGACACCGTCTGCACATGTCCAGCTTTCGCCTTTCTCAACAGTTCTGCTTAGCCAGTCCTCTATGTAGGAGAAACTGCTATTCTGTTTGTATAATTTGTCTTCCTATTTATTGGTTTTCTAACTCTGTTTATTTCTGATTATTCTTTGTTTTATGATTAAACTTTATTCATTATACTGTATATATCAGTATTGTGTCCCTGGAGCATGTTCATGCCATGAAATAAAATTCTTGATTCCTAGTTCTACCTCTGTGCATGGTTTCCAAATAACTTCATACAAACAGCATCTTTCTAACTCGGTTGAGTCAGAGGATCTCTCAGGGAAGGGTAGCTAAAATAGTCTGCACAGCTCTGATACATGGCACTTACTGGAGAGGCTGGAGAAGGGAGTTTGGGGTACGCGGGGACCCCCACTGCCCAGCCCAGGGCAGAGGGCAACAAGCTGCTGTGGAAGAGGCAGATGGGGCAGGACAAGAGGCTGCTTTGCAAGACTCCAGAGAAGATCACGGTCCAGGTGCAGGTCACGGATGTGCCCCAAGGAGCTGCTGAGCCCCTTGTTCAAGGCCATCCTCTGCTGGGGTTGTCCTGAGCTGCCCTTGGGGATGGAGAGAGCCCAGCTGAGCCAAAGCACTGTGAGAGCAGCTTTGTGTCCACTGAAATAGTCGGTGCTGCCTGTGTCCTGCTGCCTCCCAGACACATGCACTCTATAGGTGGGGCAGCTGATGGGGAGGAGGCTTTTCACACCGTTCTGGCTCTAAGTGTCCTTGTGCTACACAGCAAGCCCGTCACACCCTGTATTTGTGCAGATGGTGTGAATTTACCTGCAGTAATTGGAAATGTTCCGTTCTGTTTCCTTTGCTGCACAAACTGTATTGGGCTGCAGTGTGTTTCTTCCTCTGGAAGACGTTTCAGCCTGCTCATGCAGTAGGTAACAGGTTTTTTGTGGTCTGCGAACTTTGCAGCTCCCCTGAGTACTGTGACTCAGTTGATGCACGAACCAAACCCTGCACAGTCCTGGGACTTTCCAAAGTGCTCTCCCACGCTTTGCCAAAGTAAGTTGCAAAAGGGTAGACACCTAAATACCTGCAAGACTCCGCTCCCCTGGTGCGAGAGAGACTGTAACTGCTGCAGGCTCGAGTCATGCCCTCAACAGTGGTGTTCTGCTCCCTGTTGCTATTTCTTTCACTGCTGTTGCTGTGTGAGCCTCTTTATTCCCGAGTCACAATGGGTGATGCTGTATAAAAGCAGCATATATAAAAATAAATGGTTATAATATAAATAAAAGCTATAAGTAGGCTGTGAGGGGAGAACTAAGGGCCTGCTTAGCTATGGACCTGGCCTCTCCCTTTGCAGCTCCAGCACCTACTTCGGTGTTCATGGCTTCCAGAAGCAGGCTCTGTGGCCTGTCTTCTTCAGTCTGGCTTCTCTTGGGCTTTTTCCTCCGCTTAGGCGTGCTTTCCTCTTGTTAGTACCAGCCTTAACCCCAGAGCAACTCCTGCCAGCACCACCGTTGTGTCAGTGGGCTCGATTCTGTTCGCTGTAGCCCCGTGTATGTGTTTGGAGGGGCCCCTCGGCAGTTCTGCCGGGGGTGGTGGGAGGCGGCTGAGCGGGTCTGGTGGGGAGCTGCTGCCAGCCGGCTCCTGCAGCCCAGCTGCCACCTTCAAGCTCCCCAATGTGCTCCTGTGCTCTCCGGTTTCTGGCCAAGAAACATCTTAGGTAATGCCACTGAGTTTAGTCCAAAAATACATTTATTATTTATTTAAAGAATTATTATAAATAATCTTTGAATAATACAGTGTCATAATAGATTAAAAAGAAAACAAACAAAAAACTAAACTGTGTTTTTTGCTTCAAACTATTCTTTTACTAATCGCTGGAGGACTCTCTGTAAGTCCACTAGGAACTCGTTCAGTGAAGTAGTGTTGCCGGCTGCCACGGGACACGGTGCCTGCGGTAGGAAAAAAACATGCGTTAGGATGTTTGCTGGGGCGGGGATCTGGTCCTCCAGCCTGGTCTCGGCTGCTGACGGCGGGGCAGGAGAGGGTGAAAACGGTGATGGAGGGAGAAGCTGGATGTGCAGAAAGCTTGAGGGCTGCATGGCCCCGGTGCGGGCGGTGCCGCGGGGGCCGAGGGCTGCAAGCGGTGAGAGGGGAGCCTTGCCTTACCTTGTAGACCGTGCTCTTCCTTTGGACAAGGCTGAGCAAGTTGAGGTAAATGCCTTCCAGGTGCCTGTGGCAGCTCCGGCCCTCCCAAGCCACCGTGCTGGCTTTGCACAAGATCTCCATATCATCGACTGTCTGGAAAAAGACACACGTAGCTTTTTTAGAAACCCTTTCATACAGCCACAGGCTCCTTAGCAGCAGATTAAAACCGTGCACGTAATACATTTCTGTACTAAATGGCAGGTGCAAAGTACAGCTCGAGATGTCAAAGCCTCCCCTGGAGCTTCCCGGCCACGTGTGTGGCACCCAGGGCTCTGTTCCAGTCCCCGGCCAGGAGGGTGCCACCAGCTGCCGGCGAGCTGTCGCGGCCGAGTTTGGCGCAGCGCCGAGCACCCACATGCTTAGAGCGTCGCGCTCCCGGCGCGGTCACAAACGTGGGACCCTGCGCTCGGGGAGCTGCTCCCTGCGGGGAATGGAGCTGGTTTGGGTGCACAGAGGCTCCATGGGAATAACAAAAGCCCTCGGGGAGAGGTCGCCTGTGTCAGGTGCTTTGAGTAGATAAAGCCCTGTAGCAGCGACCCGTGGAAGGTGAGGAGCTAATACACGAAGTGCTGGTGGTAGTAAGGAAGCTATTGAATTGTCTTCCTTGGGGGACGCTCCTGATGCCGCCTCGCTGCAGCAGCGCCGGCAGGTCGCCCAGAGCTCTGCCTGCCCCGAGCTCCTCAGCTTTCACCCAAACCAACAAAACAAGCGGCTGGACCGGCCCCGTGAGCACAGGCAGGTCTGCAGGCATCGGGGCGTGCGGCACCCCGGGCATCTCGTCTCGCTCCCAGGGCTGGTCCCTGTGGCAGGAGGGGCGTGGGGCTGGTGCTCAGCCCCAGCCCCTCGAAGGAGGCTGCTGCACCTTCCTGCTGCCGCCCACCTGCGCATCGCGCCGCGAGGGCATCGACTTTCTGTGAAAACAGGAACTCTGGGGCTGGGGAGCTTGGCTTAGGCAGCAATTTTCAGAGCAGAAATCGGCTTTATTATCTGCTATTAAATCTCCTAACTAAAGAGCCTTCCCCCAGATAAGGGGCTAAAGAGGGATAGTATGTCTAACCAGAGCTCGCGATGCTGTGCGATAGGAGCGTGTGGGTGTCTGTGAGATGGTGACACACCGCTCCAAGGCAAAGGAAGAAGTTCCTCTCTTCCTTTCTGAAAAGCTTGAAAAACCCTGTATGCTGCTAAAACACATGCTACCCATTCCTGCCTGCCTCCCCTCGCCTCCGGGGCGGCCGGGAGCCGCCGATGCTGCTTCAGCTGGAGGTGGAGCTGGGTGTGGGAAGGTGAGGACACCTGTGCCGGGTACCGGGAGCGGCGAGGACCAGCCTGGCAGCCCAGCATCGCTTGCGATGGGCTCCGTGCTCCCATGCTGTGCCATGCTGGGACGGGCAGCATTCCCGGGCTTCACGCCTGCCTCCTGGCTGCCCCGCGCTCTCCTCCGGCCCCGACAGCCTCTCCCAGTACCCATCGTGGCCAAATGATTGTTTTCAAGCAAGGACAAGTTAGGTTTTTTTCTCTCTCTTACCTTATCGCCCGAAAAAATACTTGTCACGTTCATCTTGTCACAGGAAACCTTTATCAAGACACAAAGGAGAGGAGCAATCAGGCCTGAGAAACCGCTAACGTGGATCCATCCTGACACGTGTACACACAGACACACACCCATCCGCCCCCCCCCCCCCCCCCCGCCTGCTCTCAGCCCCCCGGGAGCGCCATGAACCCTGCGCTCTGCCTCGGCGCTGCACGCTCAGCACCTTTGACTCACCATCGCTCTTGCTGAGCCCGGTGAAACAACCTGTCCCTCCCATCAGCGGGTAAAGGCTGAGCCGTGTGAACGAGCCCTACCTTCGTCTCCAGGAGCTCTCTCAGCAGCCTGATGCTCTCCTTCAGAATGGTGGTCTGCAGCACAGCAGCCATGTGGCCCTGGCAGGCTGACAGCACCAGGAAGGTGAGCAGGACCGGGACCGGGATGCTCATGGCCTGCTTGGACTGAACCCCCTCAGCTCGCAGTTTCTGGATATTTTGGTGATCTATACCTGTGTGTGCTATTCTGGAAGACCCATCTCAATTTATGGCTGTAAAATTGCTGAACCTGTAGGAAAAACTTATTTTTCCCTTATCTGCACTTTCCAAAGTTGCTCCTATCCAATTAGGACAACAGGTCTTTTTTGTAAAAGTCAAGATTTTCTTCTGACCTTGCATTACGTTTCAACGTAGGAAATTTCCACCGTAAGATAACGGTGGTACGAGTCAGGTCACGTACAAAAGAGAAGCGTGTAAACTGCCCGGTTCGGGGATTCTTCATTTCTCCGTATCCCAAGACTTTCTCTACACCGTGAGGTGAAAGTGGCCGAACTGGGGAGACCACGGATCTGACCGCGCTCAAATAACGGAGCTCTGCTTTTTTTTCTCTAACTATCCTGCGAACTCTTCCATCTCGCGTTTCATTTGAATATCTCCAAATCATGCAAAGCATCCTTCATCTGCATACCATTTTCTGTCTACGGTTATCTTAACCTGCACCCGGGGAGAAACAGAAAGCGTGGCAGAGCCCTGTCTGGGGCCCGTGGGGACAAAAAACCTGCTGGGTAGGAGCACGGCATTGCCGCCTCCCGGGGCTGGGGGGTTTATGGAGACCTGGGGCCCCTCCTGGCCAAAGGGAACCCCCGCAACAGCGTGATCCTGCCCGTGGCATCCTGCGGGGACGTGGGCGAGGGCCAGGGAGCCGGCAGCCCTGCGGCATCGCTGCCCGGGAGCGCTGGTGCTCGCGTGGGCAAATGGGGTTTTGTGATTCTGCTCCAGCGCCCGGCGTCTCGGCGAGCTGGAGGCTGCCCCGGCCCGTCCTGCCCCGCTCGGGGAAAAGCCTGCGTGAGGTTCAGGTGATGGGCTCTGCCGGCACCACCGACCAGCGCTGCCGCAGGAAATCATGCTGAGAAATTAGCTGAGCTGGGAAACTTCGGAGTTTTGTAATAACTAATAGGTATTTTTCTAACTCAAATAGCAACTTGCCATCAGATGCTTGATAAGAGTTTGCTCGATTAATCCAGGAGCAGCCAGACTGAGAGTAATTTTGTTTGTCGAATTACGAAATGCCCCAGATGAAGTTAGTGCCACTGACTCAGAAAGACCTTTGCGAGGGATTTGCCAGCGGAGTGCTGCGCCGTTTCCTACCTGCACCGTTCTCGATGGAGAGCAGATAAGCGAGCGCGCTCTGGCTGCGGAACCCTGCCACGGCGGCATCTGTGGATGGCGGCCGTGGGGCCGGGCTCCTCGCCAGGATGCACAGAGCTGCCCCACCGGTCCGGGCTGGGTGGTGGTGGTAGGATCCCTGCCTGAAAGTGATGCTGGAGAAGGGGATGGAGGTGGTGGTCCCAGCCCCCAGCCATAATGGTTTCCCCAGTGATCACAGTGGAAAGGTCTAAAACTGGAGCAAATGAATAGAAAACGCTAAATTAACAGAAAAACATAACCTTTGTGCTACTTGGGCTGAATCACGGTGGAAAACTGCATCACTGTGCGATGGGAAAGGCACCAGTGAAGGAAATAATTCCCGTGCCCTTTCCTGAGGGTGGGATGCGGCTGATGGCAGTGACGGCCCCATCGCTCGCTGGAGGGACGGCTCCGGCCCCGCTGCCGTCCCCTTCTCTGCCCACGCGGGTCGGGAGGGTCGTTCCTAGACCCCCCGGCTGCGCCTTCGTCCCAGCCATCGTTCAGGGAACCTGCTGCCATTTTCCCTACCAAAGGGAGGTGCTTGATTCAGAAGCGTGACCTCAGTTTTTCTGCACTACCGTTCTCCCCCTCGTGCTCTGTGGTTTGAGGCATCCCCCTCGTCTCACGAGAACCCGCCTGAGCTCCCAGCGCCACCGTCCCTGCAGCCACCGAGCCCAGGGCTCCGCTGACAGCCACAGCCACCGACTCAGCTTTCCCCCGCTTGCTTTGGCCCAAACTGGAGCGATTCCAGGACAGACGCTGAGACAGGGCCACGAGGGTTTGCCCGGGCGTAACGTGCTGCCCACGCTAAATCTCGGCTGGCGGTGACAGGGATGTTCTGCTGGTTTCATGCATTTTTGTCACCTTGTCTGTTGCCACATGGGGCCTTGTCGCCATGTCTGCTGCTAATAGTGCTGTGGTTTATCCAGAGCAAAGCCAAAGGCTGCAGTTAACGCCTCACCACATGCATTTATAGCACTTTCTGGCATTTATAACAATTTCTGACATCTGGATTGCCTCTTTATCTCCTACCCACGTGCCTGCTGCTACCAGCACCCAAGCGGGCGCTCGTCCCACGAGCCAGCCCCGACCCTTCCCTCGCCCATCGGCCAAGCGCGGCCTCCCCGATGTGCAGCGCCGCTTTCCTGCCCGCTGGCTCCCATTGCAGCCCCGCTGCCCCCCACCCCGACGCGGCCTGCACCCCGCCGTACTCCCCTTCCTCACGGCCCCATGCGCAAGCCCCTCCTCCCAAACGTGGACCCTCATCCCCGCTCCTCCAGCCCTTCCCTCCACCCCGTGTTTTCCGCCGCCGCAAGCGGGGGAGGTTCACTGGGGCCTTTTGCTTTCTTGAAAATTTGTTCTCAGTGGCAGACTGGGTAGATTTGCTGCATATTGCCCCAAGAAATGCCATCCTCCCCCACCCCACGCCCCCGTGCCGGCTGGGCAGGGAGGCAGCACCCCCCGATGCTCTTCATCAGCTGCTGAAGGTAGTAAGACGGGAATCGACAGCATAAACCATTGGTACCAAGAGCTCGTTATTCAGTAGTTTATTGCTTAAGCCCTGAGACACTTTTATAACATCAGTGCAAAGTTGAAATGAAAAAACCAAAGACATGATAATTTGAATATATTAACTCTGTCGTAATACAAATATTTTTAAATAGAGGGAAGAACAATAAATTACGAATCAGCACACATTCCTTTGTGGTCGTGGAAAGGCAATCCGGCAATAATAGTTCCCTAAGAATGAGGTAGCGGTGTTTTAAATATGCCTGTTCTCCACAGAACTACTCCTATATAAGTTAAAAATAAAACACCTATTCTGAATGCTGGCTTTTCCTTTTTGTTTTGGGTCCTAGGCAAAGAAAAGCTTTCAGCAGCCGGGACTTTTTTGCCTTGAATCTTTAGATTCTGCAGTATAAAAATAAGTTATTTAAATAAAATATAATAATAAATAAACACTAGAAGTAGGATGCCAATGAGCACCCATTAGATCAAAAGTCACCCTACAGGCTCTCCTGGTCTTCACTATTAATAACTTAAGAGCCCACCGACAATATAAGAGACACATTAAAGGTTACGTTAACAGTTGTGGCTGGCGGCGAGGGAGCCCCCTCCCTCCGCTGTTTCCCCTCCCGGCTTTCGCTCTCGGATGCTGCACTTCCCCGGCTCCCCTGCCGCTGGGCACCCACGGGGAGGCATCTCCCTGAGCTGCTGTAGTCACTCGTTAGCAAAAAGTGCATCATCTCAACCTAGATTTTGATCTCCTTAGGAAGAGGAGGCAATTATGAAGAAGCCTCCCTTCATTAAGAGGAACAGGAAGCAGATAATTTGGTTTTGGTTTTGGTAGATGCTGCAGGAGGAGGTGAATGAATTAAAAGCCCAAACTCCTTGGGCTGTCCCATCCAGGCGTGATGCCCGGCTCCTCCCGGCCAGGCAAACCCTCCTGCCAGCCTTCGCGGGGGGACGCAGCCCTCACATCCATCCCTCCCGAGGGGCCACGTCCCACCCGAGGGCTCGCATCCATCCACCCGTGGGGGGGTTGCATCCCTCCCGAAGGGTCTCATCCCATCTCGTGCCGGCTGGAAGAGCTGCAGGGCTGTGAGGGAGCGGGAAGGGCAGCGTTGTCCAGACGAGACCCCTCCTGCAGAGGCTGAGCACTTGGGCAGAAAGCCTGGGAGATGCCAGGTGCCTGCCAGGAAGGGGATGTTTCCCACCACCCAGTCCCGGGCAGGCGGCTGAGCAATCCCACTGGGACTTGCTTTTAGGATTGCATTGGGTTTAGGAGGGCTGGGGTAGAGCTGAGGAGTGCATGCAACGAGGAACAACAACAACAAAAAAAAACTCTGCAAAACCTATTTTAAGAGCTACCAGCAGTGAGATCCCTGGGCTCGGGGCTGGCAGCAGAGGCTCTCGCCGGAGCGGCGCCCATCTCACTATGCAGCCGATGTGGCCAGGCGCCTGTACATCCCCTGGGTGAAGTTCCCCAGCTCCGGCAAGAAGTTGCGCAGGTAGATCTCGTTTTCATTGCTCAGGGAGCAGTTCTGGGGAAGGAAAAGCATAAGAGCATTAGAGCTGACAGCAGGTTTTAGCCGCTCAGATGGCAGGTAGCCAGGCTACCAGCCCAAGCAGGTGGTTTGTTTCCATTCCCTCTGTCTCCCCAAGTGAATAGTTCAGTTAAGAGTTGTGAGGATGCTTCCCTGGGAAGTTGGGAATCTATCCTTTGGTCAGGACAAGCGCCTGGCCCCTGTTCCTAGTGGTGTGACCCCCACCACGGCCACTGGCCCGGGGTGGCCGGGGCCGGTGGGGACATTCACCCTCTTCCCATGGATGCAAGTTATCCTGCAGCACTGTGCGGGTCTGGCCTCGTGCAAGGTAACGAATACTGGCTTAATCAGTCCTGTGGGTAGGTCTGGGGAGCTGGCGCTGAAGTGGGGCCCATGCTCGGGAGCAGCCGGCGTAGGGGGCACGGGCGCTGCGGGGGGTCAGAGCTGCTCAGCGGGGCGGCGAGCGTGGCGGCTGCGGCTCCTGCTTACCGTGTTGCCATGCAGGCTCTGCAAGTTGATGATGAACGGCTCGTAGTCTTTCTTGCACCTGGTGACTTTCGTGAGCACCGTGGCAGCCTGGCACAGCAGCTCCTGCTCCGACAGCTGGTAAACACAGTGGGGGGGGGGAAAGCGTTATTAGAACCAAGTAGTTGATAAATTGATGCTATTTATCAAGTTGGCCAGGACTGGTGGGAGATTTCACGATGACTTCCTAATCTGCTTTCAGTTTATGGCTGTAATCGCAGCCCCGTGAGGTGACCCGGGGGCCTGGGCTGTGCCCAAAGGCTGGGCTCAGGGGGAGCTGGGGTTGGGGGGAGCTGGGGTTGGGGGGGGGCAGAGGCACTGCAGGCAGGTCCTCAGGTGCAGCCGGTATCGAGCCGTGTGCTCACCCCCAGCAACTGGCACTTGCACAGCTCTTGCTCGGTGACTAATAAAACTACCTCTGCTACGTGGGCTGTGCACCGCGGCGAGGAGGGCGCCGGCTGTGTCTGTGTTTATTACAAATGCATTTTCCGCCTATCTCTCAATCATCTTTTACCTTTCGATCAGTGAAGGCGACCTGTGCCACTCGGGTGTCATTGCAGGGGACCTGGAGAGGCGACACAAGGGAGAGCTGTCACTATGAGATTATCATTACGAGATTGTCATTACGAGCCCGTCCCCGAGGAGCTGCACCCTCCCCCAAGAAGGGGCACTGTGTCCCTGTCCCTGCCCGGCGAGACACGGCATGGGCGCACCCCCGGTGCTGCCGCCACCACCACTGAGATCCGCCTTTCAGCAAGTTGTTTCAAAACAGGCTTCTGGGGAAGATGGGCCCCAGGTTTGCACAGAACTTGCACGCAGTCGTTTGGGAAGGAGTGAGAAGGTCCCCGAGTGCTCTGGACCGGCTCAGAGCAAGGACGCCCCCCAGCAGCTCACACAGTGGCAGGCCACCGTGTCCCCTTCACCAAGCTGCCCCGGTCACCCCAACACAGCTCTGCGTGTTGGACAGGGAGGTTGTCATGTTCCTCAGCATTTTTAGTGCGATGTGCCCAAGGTTGGGTGGAAAACTTCACCTTGCCTGACTCTAGCAGCTTCTTGTACCACCAAGTCAAGGGCTGAGCACCCCAAGTCTAGGCTGAAAGGGGCTGGGGTGCCCAAAGCACCAAGGAACATCATCATCATCATCAATAATGTTCCTCTGGTCTGTAAGCAAAGAAACGCCAGGAGGTGTAGCGGCATTTACCTGCACTCCTGAGTTGAGCTGTTGGATGCGGTAGGTGATCTCTGACAGCTTTCGTCTGGGAGAGGTAGTCGTCAGCGATCTGGACGAAATGAGCGCGGTCAGGGAGAGGAGAGCGAAGGCAGCCTTCAGCAAGGGGAGCATCCTGTGGCCGCTGTCCGAGTGCTTTCCGTGCCGGCTGGGCTGGCTGGCCAGGGCCTCTCTGCCTTGCTGCCTGGCAGAGCCACATCTTTATAGTCTCCATTGACTACCAAATATAGATGTCTTCCTGTGCTGATCAGGCGAGAGTGGGAAGTGCCCCAAAGAAGGGCATTATGTAATGACAGTGAAGACTTTTTCTCCCGTAACCAATATTATCTGCTATTCAGCTACCATGCAGATTTTAATCACCTAATTGATAGATGAAGAGATACCGGGATGAGATGTTGAGAATTACTCTTTGGTGTTTGACGATCTATTTACTATCGAGCATGTGTGCAACTTGCTGCATGTGGAAAACTGTGCATGTGTGCATGACTTAACCAAGTTCATTGCAAGACTCGAGCAAAGTCAAGCCACGACCTTACGTGCAGAGAAATATCTCCTGGAGCTTTCCTTGTCTCCGCATGGGAAAGATGAAGCATTACGCAGAGGACTGGCTCTGGGATGCATGGGGCTGGGTGCCCGCCAGGCTCCTGCCCTGGACATCAGTGTATTACGGGGGACGGCATCATCCCAGCGAGCGCCTGCTTGAACTTGGAGGCGTTTTCCCCGCCGTGTGCCGGGAGCCAGGGCACTCCTGCTGCCCAGGTGGGGCTGTGGCTGCAGCCTGGCGGTCGGTGTCACGCTTAGGGTAGAAATCCAGGAGCCAAAGTGACACCAAAGCAGACATTTGTCTTTACACTTGGATGTGCCCCTCTGCCGCACGCGCAGGGTCCTGTGGCCAGCTCGGCATCCACCTGCCCCGGGGACACCACCATCACGGGACGGGGGTGGGAGCACCCCGGTCCAGAGCCCCCCGACCACTTGCTATTTCTCCCGTTGACGTGCAGGAGCTCTCCCCGTCTCCCTAGCAGTGGCTCTGGGGACACGCCGGGACCACAGCGCCCTGTGCCGCAGCTCGGCCACCACCGGTGGAAAAGGGCCTCACGGGTGACGGCAGCGCTTCGGCGCAGGAAATGGCACCCGGCTGCTGTTGGAGGGGAAGAGCTGAACCATGTGCCAGAAAAAATTTATGTCCTTTGGCCATAACGGCAGCAGCTCCAGCAAGCTCAATTAGCCAAAGTCAGATTTGAAAGAAAAGAAAACCTCAAAATTTTTATCAAGATGTTAAACATCTGCAAAGACCAAAAAAAAAAATGCTCTTGCATGTAAAGGAAGAAGTAGCTGAAGGGTTTTTCTGGCGTGTGGGTGTTTGGGTTTTAGCTAGGACTTGCTCAGCTCTGTAGCACGTATCCCGCCCTGCGAGGATGGCTCCTGCAGCGCCCGGCCCAGCACAGCGCCCTTCAGCCCCGTGCCGTGCCCATGGGCCACGACATCCCACACCATCCCCTGCTGGCCTATAACGTTCCACACCATCCCATGACATCCCACACCAGCCCACGCTGTCCCATAACATCCTATGCTGTCCCATAATGTTCCACACCAGCCCATGACATCCCACACTGTCCCATGACGTTCCACACCATCCCATAACATCCCACACCATCCCATGCTGTCCCATACCATCCCAGAGGACATCAGAAAACCAACAGTAACTCAGGGGTTCAAAGCACCGCATCCTTGAGCAGAAGAGCAGCCACGGACCCGCAACTATTTCCCACCATGGCCAAACGGTGCTGTTAGTGGGAATTCTGGGGAAAAAATGTTGGCCTGCCAAAATGGCTCATTTCTTCCCCCAAATTCTTAAACACCTTTTCCCAAGCACTGCTGCAAGCAAGGTGAAGCGGCTCGGTGCCAGCGGCACCTCATGGCTCTGCTCATGCCAACACCCGACACTATCGCTGTCGGGCAGCCCCGCAGTGCTGCTGCCCCGGCTCGGGCAAACCCTGTCCAGGGGAGCCCCGGGCTTCACCTTATAGCTGGTTAGAGGCTTGTAAATAGCTGTAAGTTGTTAAATTAATTTAGAAAATGTAGAAACATTTAAACTTTAACTCTTTTTTTTCTCTTCACTAAAATCAAGGTGTTGCATAGCCCGAGGATACACTGAACTTTGCATTTCAAACAAATACACGTGCCTTCCCATTCCAGGGCAGGCTTTTTGTATCAGAAGACCTACACTACAGTGGCAGGACTAGGCTGCAGCATTCCAGTTCTGTTGCTTTTATTAGCTTGGAAAAAATTGTTTTCCTTGGGAAACAAGATGGTGATGCTTCCCAACTATTGAACTTCCTGCAAAAGGTCAGAGCCAGATGGGAGCTGGGAGGAAGGTGTAGGAGCTGGCATCTATCCAGGGCAGCACTGCACAGCATGCGTGTGTCCGTCTGCCCCAAAGCCGGTGTCCCTTGAGCCAAGCTGCTGGAGCGGGATGCTGGAGCAGGATCCACCATGGCCCCAGGGAAGCCATGGGTGGGGGGTGGTCTGCAGTCCCACCCCGCCATGCCCTGGTGTGGGGTCCGGCAGCAGCGTGGTGGTGCCGGGGGCTGCGGGGGTGTGTGTGTGGAAGCCCCTTGGCTGGGAACACACTGCTCTGCAAACCCCGCGCGGAGAGCATGTGTCACCTCCCCCAAAGGCAGATAAAAATCATTCCCCCAAACTATTGATACGGTAACATAAACCTGATGATGGGAAAAGCTGACATGTATCAATTTGGCTCGTGTGGGTGGAAAATGATAGATAGACAGCAGAGCCCAGTTCTGAGAAACAGCGTCGAGCCGGGGGCTCGGGCAAAAAGGTGGCACGGCAGAGGGGATCGCAGCCCTTCGGGAGCATCATTGGTCTGAAAGGCACCGAAATAGCTCACTCAGAGCTTCTTCAGCTGCTCTGAGCGTTAAACCCAGCGGTGATTGTGAAATAATAAGGGAAATTTCTGCCTGTGCATCACCCTCGGCGCTGGCGGTGAGATGGGCTCTGCCAGGCAGGGTGGACATGGGACCCCAGGTGTGTGAACCCAGCCTGAACTGGGTCTCCTCACCACGAAAGAGCTGGTTTTGCTTCCAGATGTGGCCAGAGGCAGGACACACGCACGTCCCAGAGGTTCAGCCCTGCCTCACACCCCATCCTCTTCATCCCCAATTTAAGCCACCCCAAGTCAGTCCCTAATCAATTCAGAAAAAATGATCCAAGTGGTTAATTTAGGTATTGCAATTTTCCTCATCAGGCTCCTCTTGCCCTCATGTGGAGGAGAGGCCGGGGGGCAGGAAGGTACATACTGGGCTGGCGCCAGTTGGACCTTTCTGTAGCTGCATCTCTGGATGATGACACCAGAAAACAGAGGAATGAGATGAAGAGACCCTCAGTGCAACTGAAACCAGAAATTTTGCTTCATTCTGCACCCAAAGCCATGCTTTTAAAATCTTTTTTTCTTGTTTTTCCAGCCCCGAAGCCAAGGTCGGTTGCCCAGAATCACCACACACAAATGAAGAGCAGCAGGGTAGGCTGGAGCCGTGGCCACCACCGGCATGGGATGGCATCACTGAGCACGGGTGGGGTCAATGGGAATTCATGGCATGAAACAGGGATGGCTGATGGGTAAATCAGATTTACAGGGGCTACAGCTCCCTGTGGCAGCGTCCCCTTCGCTTCCCTGGCTCTGTAGGAAATGGGGGAAATACGGTCCATAATTTTAGGTGGGCAGAATTTGTGCCTTTCCAGTTAAATAGGCGGTATCGCTGGCTCAGTACCGGGCCGTTGCAGCGGGAGGAGTGGGAGGTTTCCTGCCCAGCTGCGTTTGGCCATCCCCGGCTCAGGATGGTGAGGGGATGCCGGCACCGCAGGCAGGGAGGGCACCCGCCTCTCCCCAGTGCCCGGCCGCCTTTTCTCCTGCAGGTTCGTAGCCTCCACGCCTCTTCCAGGCTGTCTGAGCAAAGGGGGGCAGCGGTGCCACTCCACGCCTTTGCTTTAGCAGCCGAGGTCAGCCCTACGGCCGTCCCGGCTGCACCGCGTCGTAGGCTTTGTGGTGGGATGGGACGGGACCAGGCACCTAAGAAACAGTGTCAGACCTCGTAGGGTCCAGCGGATGCTGTAACTGGGGTGATATAAAAAATGTCAGGTCGCTCAAAGGCCTGATTTTGGCCAACCCTACGAACCATTTCCTTGTTCCCACTACTGTTCCAGCTTTGCCTTTTATGAAATCCCCATCGAGAAGCCACGTTTCTCTTCCCAAGCCGTTTGCTCATGTGTGCTGTTCCTGGCTTTCAGAAGATGGTGGAGAAGTGAAATAAAACATTTTATAACATGGGAAAAAAAAACCAAACCCAAATGTGGGTCACCATATAACGTCTAGCATCAGCACATGTAATATCTCTTGAATCAGTGGTTGAGTTTACAAGCTGCGAGTGTTTCAGACCCAGCGCTGGGACGGCACCGCAGCCTGGCCTGGCGCTGGAGCCAGCCGGCCTCCTGCAGCCGGTGCCGCTGGAGGGGAGTGCGCTGCAGCTACAGCAATTTGGCTTTTTCTGCATAAATCAAATTACACGGAGTAGGCTGAAGGCGTACCAAGGACAATTTGCAAATTGCATGATGTTTCCCAAAGGTATAACCTTGCAGTATGTAGAGAATAAGTGCTGGCTCCTGGCAGCTTGCCCCGGGGAGGGGGGGGTAGTAAACAAACTGTCATACTGAAATAGATTAGAAATGATATTTAGCATGACATTTAAATGCTAACAAAATTACATGGAGACATTAAATGATTAAGCTTTTGAAAGCATCATCTATATTTATTGGTTTGGTTTGTGGTGTTTATTTGTAGATAATCATGTTGGTGTGGGTTTTTTTTTTTATTTTTAGGGCATGCAAAGGCTTTTTGCTTAAAACGTGGCATGCAGGAGGAAAACGGGCCCTCTACCATTAGAGACGCCTAATTAGAAATTCGTAACAGAAGAAGTTGCTCCTGGAAGTAGCAAGTTACATGGTCTCGAAGTCTTTTTTTACTTTGCTGTAAGTAACTTTTTACTTCCGGCAGGTCAGCAAGCAGTTTGGGTTGGAAACAAAACAAAAACCCAAGAAAACATTCATCTTCGCTGAGGTTTTAAACACCCAAAGTTCGCTGGGCCAAGCGGCTGCCATTGTATCGAAGGAAGCAGCAGATTGGTTTTCTACCACTAATATAAATTCCACTTAGAAACAAGACTATTCAGACAGACACGTCTTTAAGGCCTCTTTTTCTTTTTCTAGTGAAAGTAGTTGCCACTCTGCTTACTAAGTGCACATAAACCAAAACTATGTTAGTGAAGAAATACATGACGTGGCGCAGAGGTGGGAGGAGAGGCACTGGACTGAGCAGTGCGCGCTGGAGCCCTCCATCAGCTGCGGAGCCCGGCTCTGAAAGCATTCGCCAGGGCTGCGGCCAGACCCAAATCCCCTGGGAGGGATTCACACCCAGCTAAACCCTTTCCCGGGCTGACCCGCCAGCCCTGGCCCGTACAGGCATGGGAGGCACTTGGTGCTCTCAGAGGGGCGCTGGGTGCCTGCCTGGCTACGAAACCGCCCTCCCAGGAGGCTGCTTGGTTCTTGGCTCCTGGGCCCGCCGCGGTCACACTCACTGGTAGTTCTGTGAAAGCGTTGAAAATTATTTTTAGTTGTCATTTTTGGGTCTTAAATCGTGGCATATCTCAAGGAGCGTCCGCCTGCGCCTTCCTTGCGAAGGCGCGTGCCCCGCTGCGTGGAGGATGGGCGCCGCGGAGCCGCTCTCCTGCACTGGGGTTTCTCTGCTGGAAACCCACCCCAGCTCCAACCAAAACGGCAAGCGGAGAGCCAGCTTCTGCTCCGCTTCGTCACCTGCCCAAGGAGTTACCAATAAATCTGTGCCTCACTTGCCTTAAAATGTCTCTGCTTGGTTCTGCACTACAGACGGCGTCAAGCTTTGTGTAGCATCGCCTACGGGCGGCAACCCCTTTCCCCTGATATTCTGCTCCTCTTGCTGCCCTCACCATCAGTCCTCCACCTGCAGGACGCGGCTGGAGGGGAGGCCGAGCCGGCCGGCTGTGACGAGAGGCAGCCGCTACGCAGCAGCTCCGCGGCAGCGGCCGTCACCAGTGCGGCGAGGCAGGAAGCCGCGGCGGAGCAGGGATCCCCTTGACGTGGCGCTGGGGGCGGCTGACTGTGCCCATCTGCAGCAACCCCGTTTCCTGTGGGTGCAGCAGGAGAGGCGGCAGCAAAGCCCGCTCCGCGGTCGCTCGCAGCGGGGGCCCGTTCCTGGCCTCGCTCCTTCAGGTGCCCACGAGCAGCAGATCATGAAAGCATTTAAAGTTTCACACAAATTCACATGAATTACACTTCATTCACACAAGCTTTTTGTTTCCCGGTCTGTGTCCAACCCACGGGGCTGGTGGACTCACTTTTCCATGCTGTTACCTATAGAGGAACCTATGAATTATTCAAATAAAAGGCATGGAAAAAGAATCATTACATGGATTATTTTTTGTCATTTTAATACTGACACTTGACATAGGAGAGCTTGGTTTCCCACATTTTCCGTGGTTTTCCCAAGTTCTGGCAAAAACATTTAATCCCCATAGCACGTGTTTGAGGATAAACTTTTCAGCTGGGGAACAGAGAAAGGCTGATTTAGGCAAAAAGGTGCCTAAACTACTTGACAGAGGAATTTCAAACCATTGCTTTTAACCTGGGGGGGGGGGGAAAAAGCACAGAATTCACAAAGGTTGGGGAGTTGCTTCTGAAGATAATGTAATTCTTCGTGAGCTGGGATGTATGTGTCATGCTAAAATAAACAGGAAAATGTGAAAATTCAAAGGTTTTTTTTTTTGTTGTTTCTGTTGATTTTATCTTTAAGAAAATTCCCCTTCAGGAAGTAGTACTAGAGTCAGTGAAGCTTCTTTAAACTGCAAACGTAATGCATGTTAGTAGCATTTTCCTTCGCCTTCTCTTTCTTCCCCACAGTTTGGTGTTAGTTGCTGTTTCAGGGGATTGGTGAAAGAGCGTAATTGCTAGGAAGTCCCATTAATTAGCTTATCTTTGAGCAGTTTCCCGATGACTAGGGCCACCCCGACTCTAGTGACTTGCAGTTTCAGAAAATTCAGGTGGAAATAATCCTTAGTTCATGGGCTCAGTTTCTGGCACTACCCTTTCAGGCAGCTACTGCCAAGTCCGCTTACCTCCCTGGCCATGTGGAAGGCTGAAGAACGTCGAGATGAAGAATCGCACCCAGGGTACTGTTGGGTTTTGTCTTTTTTGGTGCAGATGTCGCCTCCAGCGGTGTCGGGAGCGGGATGGTTTGAGGCGAGGGGCTCAGCAGGACCGGGAAGGAGCCAGGGCACGGCCGCCAGGGCAGGCAGGGCCACGCTTCGCCGGCCCCTCAGACGAAGGCCACCGGCGCGTCCCGGGGCTGCCTCTGTCCGTGGTGCTTAACCGGCCCCGGGCCCCGCCTGCGCCAGGCGGCTCTGCCCGCGCCCCTACCCCGTCCTCACCCGCTTCGGGAATGCCTCTTCATCCTTCACTCATTCAGTCACTGATTCTATAGGAAATAGCCTCAAGCGGCGTCAGGGGAGGTTTAGGTTGGATATTAGGAAAAATTTCTTCACTGGCAGAGCGGTCAGGCCCTGGCACAGGCTGCCCAGAGAGGTGGGGGAGTCACCATCCCTGGCAGGGTTCAAACAACATGTAGACGTGGCCCTTCAGGGCACGGTTTTGGAGACATGGTGGTGCTGGGTTGATGGTTGGACTTGACGATCCTAGGGGTCTTTTCCAACTTTAATGATTAGATAATTCTATCCCTGAGAAACAAAGGGTTTCCCACATCCTGGAGCAGGAAGAAGGTGGTATGCAACGTTCTCGGGCTCATTCCCGTATTTGCCAAACATCCTGATGTTACAGAGATTAACTTTCTCTTCCACAGTGGTTTAAAGATTATTCCAGTGAAATCGAGCTTTGGTCATATGCTGCTTAGGAGGTTCAGCTGATCACTGCTGTCTGCAAGGATTTAAAGAGTGGTAAGCTGACTTTCTGCTTGTGGACTTGCACCCAGTACCCAGAGTTCAAGGTAGAAGAGGCGCCCCCTTACTTGGTTACAAAGAAACAGACACCCAGGCATTGCATCGCATCCCTCGGGGCTTGCATGGCTTGAGAGGCTCATCTGAAATCTCAGGACTTGTGATGATCAGGTCCTTTGCATTTTGAAGCGTGCCATCACTGTTGGCTTTCTGCCATCATTCTGAGCGGTAGCTTCCCCTTGGCCTGCGTTCTTCAGGGCCACTGGGTGTTGCTATGCCAAGGAAAAAGAGCTTTGGGAAGAACTCTGGGCGGTGCAGGTGAAGCTCAGCATCCACACATATTAACTCGCTAAGGCATTTCTGTATCATTTTCATAGAACCCGATCATATCTCATGGTGAATCAAAATATGACATAACTCTCGTAAATGCCATCATCTTAAAGCAGCAGAGGCAAATGACACTAAGCAAGGTTAAATATGGTTAAAAATATGCTTCTGTCACCCTTTCACTCATTCATTCATTTAGAGATGGGAGTTTCCTTTATTCTAAAGAAAGCTGTTACGCTTTGTGGAGATTCTATTCTGTCTTTGAACAGTCAGAGTAACGTTACCTTGAAGAGAAAGCAGCAGAAGTTCTCTTTGAGTCTTCTGAATTTCAGGGAGCCTAGGTGGGTAGCTATGAACACGCCCTGACTAGAGAGATACAAATCAACCCTGAAGTTGCCATAACGTAGCGATGGAGAGCAAGCCCGCTTCTATCGCCAGAGCTGCAGCTTTCCCAAAGAATCTGCCTCTGTATCTCCCCACCAGGACGTACACAAAGAACATCACAACTTTATTTTCACTTTTAAAAGCCAAAGATACATCTAAAAGTTAACTGTGTTGTGTTCATTTAAATTCTTCCAAATCAGGGTGATTCTTAAACCCAGGCACAGAAATATGTAGAAAGATATGAAGTTTAAAAGTCTAAGAGTTTCACATTCTAGCTAAAATTGTTACAAATCTTCAGTAGTATATGATCTGAAGGGACTATATTTTCAGATGGTTTCATTTGAGCTCTGCCAAGTCAAGCAGCGAAGCCAGTCTATAATACGTAATTACTTGAAATTCTAATGAACGTATGAACCTAGGGAGCTGACGCTGCATTTCATGATCTCAGAGCACTGGTCAATGTTCTTCTTTATCCTGTAGAACGTTTCCACGTATTCAGAACGGCCCAGAAGTTCAACAAAATCTTCGTCATGAGTTATCACCAGAAGCTGAAAGTTACGCTGTTGTGAGCGGCTTTTTATTATCCTACAAAGAGATGTTATTTAGTGTATGTTTATCTAAATCACATTCTCATATTATAGAATTTGTAAATACACAGTACAAAAATATTTAACTATTGATAACAAATGACATGAAGTGGCAAGCAATCTAATGCAGATCAGCAGCTCTTTTTATCCACATATAAAAATCCCAAATTATTTAAGAAATACTTTTTCTCTTCCAGATAAAGGATAGGGAATCTTGACTACTGCTCTGCATTTGTATTTGCAGATGCCAACAAAGATATGCCAGCTTATAATATAATTCACTTCTGCCAAATACTATTAGCATTTGAAAAATATCCATCTCTAAGCTTCACAAGAAGAGATCACTTACTCCACCAGGGCGAGTGCAAGAGACTCTATGTTTTCACGATCAAGATTGGTGGTAGGCTCGTCTAGCGCCAATATGCCACAGTTGAGACAGAATGTTTCTGCTAGAGCAAGACGAATAATAAGAGAAGCAAGCACCTAAGGAAAAAAAAAAACCGAACACCAAAATCTCACTCTTTGAAGTGTTTATAGAGGAACTACATGTGACGTGCTATTTTTAATGCTGTTACCAACCATGGCTAAAGTTTACGTAACGATGCGCTGATATTCACAATATGAAAATAACTCATTAGTTACCAAAAAACAACATTAAAACTTCAAGTTTGAATCGAAAGATCCATTCCACAAAGTACCGTTGGAAAAAATACCACAGAAGTCCAATACTCAAAATTCAGGAGCTATTGGAAGCAAGGATTCCAATCGAGGTAAAGACGCTACAACCTTGCCATCTGCATCACCCCTGTACTCTGTTCAAGCGCCACCCTGCTGCAACAGGGATGGTGGAAATCGGTATGTGTATCACTAAGTTTGAGCTACCGAACTCCTGACTACGTACTAAAACTGAAGACAGTAGGATTTACCACCTTACATGTTAGGTTTGTACTAACATGCCTAATCATACTACTATTCTATCTCCTGGACTAGTGAAAAATGACAGAACACTTGATGGAAACTATGCTGCCAAAAATACTTTCCAATTATCACGACTGCTGGCATCACAGTTCACGATCAAAGAATTCTCAGAATATAAGTTAAGAAACTGTGAACAAGTTTCACTCTCATTTACATAGGACTGTAACGTAATGTCCTAGACGACTTCAGGAGAGGACACATTTTTTGCCTATACTGCTGTTTTATAAGATTTGGATTTCCCCCAAAATTAGTATGGAATTTTCAAAACCAAGCACACATCTACACTCAGGTGGGAAGTAATTTGACAGTGTTTCTCATATTCAAGCAACAATACAGTATTCATCTTCGTAAGAAATATCCTTTCGTGATTCTACTGCTGTATGCACTTAATCTTGTGTATCATTTTGTTCCATTCCTTGATTTCATTTTCTACTACTGACCTACCATCTGGTTGTGGAAAAGGCCTGGCTGCCAATGAAACTCCGCTGGACTAAGCAACAGAGTGGGAATCGCTACTCTGGAGGCAAGGAAGTAGGCAGTTTGTTACTTCGGATAATGACAATTATTTCTCAACATCAGAGACACCTAAATCTGTTGCCATCATAGCCCTTTCAGCTACTGCAGAGCTGAAAGCTCCAGCTCCCACTGCAGAAGAGGAAGGAGAATGTATCTCCCACAAGGCTGCAGTGTCCTCAGGCTAGGCTGTCCTGGCACCTTGCATACAGAGCCTTCCACGTTGAGGAGAGCCACCCAGGTCTTCTGTTTACAGTGCAGCAGACACAAAGGATGGGCAGAAAGTGTTCCAGCAGGGAAGGAATACGAGCAGCCCTGGCTGCATTTTTGTCCTTTTCTACCATCTCTGCCTTTAGGACGATCGCTTGTCCTGGTGGAAAGCGTTCATCTAAGGAAGAAGCAGAGTTTCCTGCTGTAATGCTCTAGGGTAGCTTTGGTCGCCCAAGCTGCATAACCAATATGCCAAGTGCCAAATGGCTACAAGTATTATGTTTTTTTTCCTCCATACCTCAGCTCTTTAAAATACAAAAAATTCAGTACAGATGGTGATTTTGGAGGCAGATGAACAAAGTTGGTTCTTTTGCTGCAGAATATTTTAGATGCTCTGTCATAACGTAACAGAGAGGTGGAAACAACACCTCTCCAGCCCCAGCATGTTAAAGAGGTGTGGTAAACTACGATGAACCTCTGACCACTGGTACTGCCAAGGCAGGTGTGGTACCAGGCCACTTGGCCAGTGTGCTTTATTGAAGTACCGAGCCAGCTGAACGGCCAGACTGCAGCGCTAATTGCTGACATGGATGGGACAGAATGAAACGCAATGCCTGAAAGTATGTCACCAAATATCATACCGTGCCAAGAGCTGCAAGGTTATATTCAGCAGTAGGGGAGAGTAGCATAACTTGGAGAAAAAGAGGTCTTATCATACTTAGACACAGTTGTGAAAAGACAACCAAGGGCTAAGCCCTCAGGAAGGAAAAAATATGGGAGCAAGTCAACAGACCTAAAGCTATGGGAACATTAGTGGTAACCAGCAAGAGACTGGGAGGGTTTGAACTTGAGGAGAGAGGGGAAATTGAACCCTTTGCTGCTGCAGGGACTCAGACCAGTCCCCAGCTGAAGCAATGGATTTTGGAGCCCCAAAACAGGGTTCAGAATCATGTGCTGCATGCTGCCAGCGAAATCCACACAGTGAAGGGAAGCTGTACAGAACTGTAGAGCTGGAGTTGCCTGCTCTTCAGGGTCACTTCAGAACACGTTACTCTTTTGCATTCACCTGAGTCAGTTTTCAGCCTCCTATTTACTGCGTACTAAAAATAAAATGCTATTACCTTTTGCCCAGCACTGCATCTTCCTCGCATATCCAGTGCTGTGTCTCCCTTTATCATTACTACTCTATAATTGTAGCTTCTTCTTTTGTCAGAGGCTGAGACATTCTCATCTGCATCGGAACGAATTTCTATATATTCAATATCTGAAAATGGGAAGGAGACAGTTTTTACATTATAAAAAAAATCTTTAAAAGTATCATAGGATTAAACAGAGCTGAGGGGTATAATATGCAGTAACCATCAAAAAATTCTCTTCAGAACTCCCACTAATAGATACATCTTTGAAATCAATTTTTCCAAAATTGAAAGAATGAACTCATGCAGTTCCCCTGACCCAAGGAAACAGTAACCTCGGAAAACACAGAAAGAGGAAAATTACCTCTATTTATCCTGTAACTAACTACATGATGTGTAATAAAGGAGGTTATAGTGGTGACCAACAGATGTAACTTCAGAATGGTGCCAACTATTTTCAGATCCTGGACTTTCAATATTCTGGACAAACGCTTTCCAGAATGCAGTGCTCAATATCAGAGGGATACGTATATGGAAAACTACAAAAAATGACATACCCTGCCCTCTGTAGGTGCTTCGCCAAAGGTCACGAATTATTTTGTTGATTTCTTCCATCTTCATGCTATGAAATGTCATTATTGCTCTAAAGAACAACAACAAAAAGTGCAAATTGTTGTAGGTGCAAACCATGGACCGCTATGGCCTACAGGAGCTTTAAGGATGGCAGCAGCTCTCTTTCCATTCCCTCGATACTTTTACTAAAAACGTAGTAAGTGCTAGTTCATTTTGAAGGCGTGAGTATCTCAAGATTAAACACACTTAATTGTGTAAATAACTCTACTCTCACAAACAGCTCAGTCTCAAGATGTGGAAGAGTAACGAAGATAAAAAGATCTGCAGTCAGCCACTCGACAGAGCAAGTTTACCTGACCTTTTAAGAGATTTATAATTTATGTGTGAGGTATATTTTCACACCAAGAAGACGAATCTGATGTTAAGTCTTGCCAAGCAACAGCAGTGTTACTCATTGGCACAGTTCCCCACCAGAGCAAAGAACTGGGTCTCAGAAGAAGAGCCCGTGAAGTTTCCTCCGAGCAGAGAATTCTGTATTGAGAATATAATTTCTAATGACCCAAACAGGCGTTCTGACTAGAGCTACTTTTCACCAGCAAGAGTAACATAGGATGTAATTAATAATTTTCAATTTAATTTCCCTGGTTAATATATCAACCTGACTTCAGTTCAATAATAGATGATTCCTTATGAAAGCATTCAAGCTACATTTCTACCCTGGCTTTTTAAATAAAAAGTGCTCTGTAATGAAAAAAAATCCTGCTCAATTTATGCCAATGTCTTCTTTCAAAAAAGTAAGGTGGAAATAAAATATACTTCTGAAATGGACTTTTACATACACATTTCCTATTTCCCCTCTTACAGGAATTATATCCACCTCTTCCGGGCAATAACGAAGTATCGACTCTAACAGGATTTGTTAAGTCTTAAGAGAGAAGGAAGTGTTTTCAGCTATTTACTTAATTAAACCAAAGAATGCATTCTCATCAATGTTTATCAAAAACCTCTAAATATTGTCAATAAAGATCAACTGATAGCACAGAACACCCAAAACGTTGCTTTTCGCAGCTACAGATACAGCTTTCAATCTCTGGCCATTAGAGCTAACATTTCGTCTCACTGATTTTTCAGATGATTACCAATAAGTGATGCTTATCTATTTTTCTTGAAATTACAAGACTGATTTCCTGTTTTGCCTTAAATAGAAACAATAGATGATTTGATACCATACAAAAAGATTCTGAATTCTAAAAGGGTAATTCTTGGAGTGCATTGCCATTTAAGCTGAAAGGAGGGCATTATACGTGCTCCGAACAATTTTACATCTTCACAAAATAAATTCTGGATTAGCTTACGTTCTAATATTAAAACATATTTATTTTATCATTAAAATTGCTTAAAACAGGGTTGCTCTAGACTGTGTTTAATAACCATCAAGACCTGTCTTCTCTATTTGGAAAGTTCTCATCTCTTTAGTTTCTCTTCTTGACCACGACGCTGTACCCTCAGTCGCATTGCTGCTCTTCTGTGCTCCTTTCCCCAGCACTACTAGACCCTTCTTAATACAGGTGACCAAAATTCAATATTATATTCAAGACATGGGTGTTTTTTGAATTTACACAGTGGCCAAAATGTTTGTTTCTTTTTTTTTTGTTCCTAATATTAAATTGATCTTTCTGTCACGGAGCACCAGTTTCGTATTTCCTGAAACATATGCACTGATTCCAAGGTCCTTTGCTGTCCACAAAGCGGCAATACCTCATTGCAATCCATCGCAATACATCAATATAATTGTACATAAAGGGTTTTTAGGGAGCTGTATGTTTTACTTTGTATTTGTTTACAAATTTTGAGACGCTGTTTTTGCCCTGTCAGTCCAAGACTAGAAAACAAGCTTCCAGAGGAAGCAGAAACAATCACAAAGTCGACTACGCTTTCCATCAAATGCAAGATATGCTTCTTTTGATCTTGCCTTCTCTAAAATAAACACAAAACCACCCACACTTGAAAAGGGGAAAAAACCACCTCTACATGGTAATGTTCTTCAATGAAAACACAATTGTTTACCTGAGATGATGATCATGGGGAACCAGAAATCTACCTGGCGTATGTTATTTATGTTAAGATACGACCAGAAGATGCTAGAACGTACTGCTATAGAAATGGGAGTAGTATGAGAGACCGTGCAAGACAGACCTGGGTTAATAATGAAGGATTTAAACACTGATTTCACCTTTCCTGAACTCGTACTGCGGATTTTTTGTATTTTGAGAGAACATGTGAGACACACTTAAGAAACACATTCTCCCACTGCATATCCTGTAATACTTCCCCTCAAAAAAACCCAACCACCCCAAATCAAAATTACAGGAAGAAAGGAAAACCATCAGCAACTGTGGGAGACACATTTACAAAAGCTTCCTAAAAATGCCTTCAACTGGGGGGAAAAAATAATAGCTACAGAGGAATAGGGTCAGAGGAACAGCCTGCAGCTCCACTGCCTCTTCCACATGATTTCATATGAAAAACAAAGTTGAATGTGTTTATTGTCTGGACATCCTCTAACCACCACAGCCAAAACAGCAAAACATTATTTCACGCCAAGAATTCAACACAGAAGGCACAGGTGGGTGACGTGCTGGCACCGGAACACACTGCCCAGAGAGGTGGGGGAGTCACCATCCCTGGTGGGGTTCAACAAATATGTAGAGGTGGCACTTCAGGGCATGGTTTAGGAGGCCTGGGGGTGTTGGGTTGTCAGTTGGACTTGATGATCCTGGAGGTCTTTTCCAACCTTAATATGATTCTATGACTCTATTATCTCTCAGCTTGAATTGTTGCATTGTGAATATGAGTCCTAACACGTACAACCATAACTCAAAAAGGATCCTACAGAGAATTGGGAATAAAATTATAATGACCACTGGACATATCTATGACTATTAAAATGCAATTATTACCATCAATGCATTAACTGTATGTACATTATATGCATTAATTTACAGATTTCCTACATCCTACCAATCCTGTGCCATTGGTAGTGTATTTTAATTAACTTAAAAAGTTGCATCTTGTTATATTAATATTTAAATGTCTGATTTTATAAAGAGAAATAATTATATATCTCAAAGAATGATATCAATTTACTATCTCTAAGTTACCTCAGGAAGTCTGAAACTGAAAGCTGCTTTTGCATCAAGATTACCAATAGTAATAAAGCCTAAAACGTCTCAGAATTGCCCTCATATGACAATACTTACTTATCAAGAGCCTTATAATAAAGGTCCAGATCTTTGTTCGCCAGCTCTGTTGTTCTCATAATAATCATCATCTCCCTGTATTTCTCCTCTGCATCCTTGAATTGCGACTCTCGAAGCTCCTTTTTAAGCCGAACAATCTCTTCCTCGAATCCATGTTGTCGGCCAAGTGCAACATGATGGTTTCTTTTCAGAGATTCTATTTTCTCCTCTAAATGTTTTCGTTCACTGTGAAACCATAATTGAAATATGAGTCTTTTGTATTTAGTGTTTAATGATTTTTTAATCAGGGTTCTGAGTTTACGTTAGACAATAGCTCATTATCTGGTATCTATAAAGTCCGTAACAGTTATAATTTTAGTACCAACATCACTGATATTATGACATTATTAAAAGAAGTATATTTCTAAGTTTGTTAAGAACATACTCAAATCACTATTCTGAGTGGGAGAAGCAAGTTATCAAGTTTGATTGCTGAAGTGCCATATGTAAAACATAAAAAATAATTAACATCATAGGTGGAATTAAATTAGGATACTGAGCAAAATAAGGCAAATTAATTGGGTAACCTCTAGAAAGCTAAATAAATGGTTCACACATAAGAACCAGCATAGGGCCAATTCCTTTTCAAAAACGTTTCTTATTTAAGCAATTAATATTAAACTACTGAAATAAATATAAAATTTGCTGCTCAGACCTAAGCGAGCAGACTGAAAATGAAAACTAAATATGCTTAACCAGAGACACAAATTATTTTTAAAATGTGGATTTAACCATGGAAACCACTAAAAAACCCCAAAGGATTAGACTGGAACAGGTATATGCACATGTACCCATATATGTATTTCTAGCTAGAAGTACTATAATTTCACTGAGTCATTTAAGTTGTCGTCACGGGGATATCATGCAAACAGGAGTTTGAGGGAGGAAGTGGTCTACGTGAGTGGGGAGAAAGGTGGACCAGGAAACACTACAACGCAGTGAATACGACGTTCAGATACTCAGTGAATTCTTCTGTAAAACGCGCCGTTCTGTTTTGAAGATGCTTACTTTTTCATCTGTGGGACTTTCATCTCTCCCATCTCCTTCACAAGCTGTTTTATGTTGTCTTCAACTTCTTTTAGTTCTTCATTCCGTTTCCTCAAAGTGAGATTATCCTCTAGCCACCTTTCCTGTATCTGTCTCCACGGAAAGCAAGAAGTTGTATAAAGTTTGAGAGTCAATATACTGAATTACAAAGCATGAGTTCCGCACAACTCTAATAAAACATGCTGCAAGCACAAAATAATTGACAACAATGAAAATAATCACAGTGAGAGCTTATCTTGTGCGAGAAATAGGGTATAATGGAAACCAGCAGTATTATTTCATATTTCAATCTGAAATAATACAGTATTTATCATCACAGGCGAACACAAGAGCGATCCTGTGGGCAAGTATTAATCAATGTTTCAAACAGGGCAAGTAATTTAGGATGAGATTTAACAAAGTCCCCCATCTCAGTTCTACAAGTTAGACAGTAAGTGGTGGGGCGGAAGGGGGAAAGACATCTTTCCTATAAAGAATGTAAACAGTATTTGAAATATATACGCAAGAGTTGGAAGGACATGTCAAAATCTGGAGTAACCAGCAACTTCTGGTACCTGCAGTTACAAACACCTTACTGCAGTCTTACTTCAGAAGGCAGGTATTCTCCACCCAAAGATACTTTTGAAAATGCTGGCTATTGTCCCCACAGACTTACCCTTTTTGGAAATACCACAAAATGACAGAGGTAGAAGTTTTCTAAAATGCATCTACTTTTGCATATACAAGTCTCAAGACTTTTTTGAGCCTAATGCATGTCTAGCAGCTATTCTGACTAACAAGTGATTAAGCAAATCAGGAAGAGACAAACTTTGCACCACAACAGACCTTGGCAGACTTAAACCAAAAGCAGAAATTAATTCAACTATGCAAAATATACTTTACTGTAAAACAAGGCATCTACCTTTTGAGTGTCAATATCTTGTCGAATCGTTTCCATCTCTTTACTTATACTTTCCTTCTGTTTCTCACAGGCAGCTAACTGAGAATTCACATCTTCAAGTTCAGACTCCTTTTGCTAAAGAAATAAAACAGTATACAATTCAAACACAAAAGTGCTTTTAATGTCAACTTATTACCAACTGGTTTTTAGGTTACCTTTTTATACTCTTCTTTTCCTTGTTGAATATAGTTGTCAATTTCTTTCATGTACTTGTTTATATCTTTAACTTTCTCTTTTATGCCATTTATCTGCAGGGGAAAGATTTCACATGAAATGCAGTCTTATGTCCAAGAACAGGTACACCCTGTATCAAAGATTAGATGCTGGATAATACTATTGTCTCAGCACAGTCATAACTCCCTTTAATTTACTAATAAAGCCTTTGACTTTTGAAACCCAGGTGCTCCTTATTACCACGACAATCTTTTCCAAAGCAAATGGTACGTCACTCATTCGTGCTTACCCAAGAGGGCCACTTCACCTGCGCAAAGCACGTTTGCCTCTTGGCAAGGACTGGTTACAGTCACCCTTGCTATTTCTCTTAGATCTATTAGGAAGGGCTTTTAATACCATTGGTCACTAAATATTGCCAAATGTCCCTATCAGCCTTCTGACAAGACTACCAAGGTTTAATTACAACCGAGTTCATCTCCTGACTTGGTTATGTTCATTTTCTTCCCTGAAATTTCCACCAATTTAAGGCACTCCTAAATGCAAACTCATTACCACAGCTTCCACCCATGCCTGAAAACCAGTATCTAATCCCACCTCCCAGCTACGCCAAAAGCAAACAAACCTTCTCTTGTGTTTCTTTATTGCTTGCAGCCCTTTTATTTATTAGATCCTCCTTCTCCTGCTGCAGTTTTTCTAAAGTTGCATTCAAAGGAAATACCTGTTCTTTTGCTTCCTGAAAAGTAGTCGGAGAAAGTCCTTTTTATTTTCCCATTCTGTTAAAGATCAACAATTTGTCAAGTGGTAAAAAAAGTCACGTGGTTACTTCCTTTTTTTTTTAAATGTGTGTCGTAAAATAGATGCGAGAACAGGGATTAATAAAGTTCTGGAAATTCCCAGAGATATGCAATAGCAGCGCAAGACAAACATTTAAAAATACCTCTTATTTGCTGGGATCGCAGACAATGTTAAATATAACAAGATTATTATCTCTTTTCCAGGACAACAAAGCTAAGGGTTAAATAATTAAGAGTATTTCCTACCTTGATTTCTCTGCATAAGGACTGAACCTCAGTGGTTAATTCCACTGTTTGTTCCTCCAGTTGCTGCCGCCGCTGCATGCTGCTGGAAATCTGAAGTTTCTCTGCTTTAAGCTCATTAATTGTACTCTTTAGCTGCTGGATCTGATTTTGCTGGTCTTGCTTGAGTTTTTGATTTAACTCAATTTTACCAGTAACTGTATGTGAAAACAAACACAGAGTCCACCTGTTATTAACACCATTTATTGTCTTCCTTATGAAAACTTAACTCTAAATTAAGCCAATATGACCCCAAAACCCAACACAAACTATTAGAATAGTTATTTCAGAACGCAAAATAAGTAGGCTAAAGTTTAATTTTTTAATGGCAGCAAGTTTAGAGCATTATTTTCAATATTAAAATGAAATACCAGTTTTGTATGACCTACCTGTATCCCACAAGTGTTTTTTCCCTTGTTTTTCTTGGCTTACTTGTAGAACAGTTCTACTTAAATCGACTCCTAGCAGCTTAGCCTCCTGCTGAGCAATTTTCCGTTCAACATCCCTAATATCTGTCTGAAAGAATAAGGAAAAGCACTGTTATTATTGTATTAGTGTTTAACATGTGGTTTTTTATCTCTGGCATGCAAGAACAAGCTTGGGGTTTGAGGCACACCTGACTCCACACCCTCAAATTTATCTCCTCTGCTGAAGCAACATCACATCATTAGCAGTAAGGTTGTGTCAGCCCACAGGCTGCTGGAAATCTGAATCCCTGACTGTGAGAGGAAATCAGTCAATATGGATGGATGGGCTTTTGACATCCGCAGGCTACCTCAGAGCAGTTACATGTGCTACCTGTCTCTGTGACAACAGAGCTGTTGGAGCCCCAGGAGCTGCTGCCACCTCCCACCCGTGAGACACTCTCAGTCCTTTGCCTGGCCCCAGGTTCTCTACGTAACTGTCCCTCTCGTGGTCCTCAGTCAAGCAAAGATTTTGCGTTGGTAATAAAGGCATGAAGGCTGTTCAAACAATCTCCTGCATCAGAATAAGAAGTAATACAGGATACCAATTTCCCTTTACCGTATATTCAGAACAAGGCGAGATATTCTCTGCCCAGGACAAGGAAACCTGTGTGACAAGATTCCAGAAAGCACGTAGAGTAGGTGCTGAAAACACGCTGAATGGTAATGACAGAAGCCTGACTATGAGGACTGAAAAACACTTTGGTGTACTTGCGTTTGTGCTCAAGTTCTGGATTACACCTCTTTTCCCAGTTAGCATAGCACAGAATTGAATCAGAACTCAAGGGACGCTATGGTCCTCAAAAGCAAAAATCATTACATAAAACTTCTATTAGTACCAATATTACCTATGTTATGCTGTCCTTTAAAGTATTTTTTCTTTGCTTGAAAAGTCTTAAGACCTCAAAGGTTTGTCATATTATTGAATACCTACATATTTAGATGCTAGCAAGTATCATTTTATATATGTTAAAAGAAATCACAAAAAGCATACCTGGTACCTTTCCATTAGCGTTATATCCTGTAAATGTGCCTTGGCACCTTCCTCCTCAGACAAAGCTGTCTGCAAGAGTGACTCCTGTTCTTCTATCTCACCCTTCAGGCCTGTTAGTTCCCTGTTTGCATTCTGTATCTTGTTCCTCAGGTCTGGTATGTCCCTATCTTGGAGTTCAACGACAGTTCGCCTTAAATAAAATACAAATCCATAAAATTTCCTTTGTCAAAAGCAGCAGCGTAAATTTGAGACATTCAGGATCACAAAATCTGTGATACGATTTAGTAGGGGAAGCCTAAATTTAGCCAAAATGGTATCCCCCTAACCTTGCCCATGTTCGATTGAGTTTGTGTTATATACCCAGCTAAGGTAATACAACCCTCACTTTAGACAGGTGAAGTGAAACAAGCAAAGAAAGTCTTTTTTGGTTTTTAAATTAATTACAGCAAGTGCTCATGAGAGGGTCTAAATCCACTGCACAAGAGTGCCCTCTTGCGAAGGAAAGGTTTACCCTCTAACATATATTCTCCAAATTCTCTCAGAACAATAGTCTGCAAATTTCTTGAGACTAGAGCCTCTTCACCTACAGGCAGGAAACCTGCATACTCTTACTTTAGACACTGTTCATATGCTAAGGAAAAAAAAAAAAACATGACACTGACAAAAACTCTTCAGGGCCAGTGTTATTTGATCATGTTTTGGAGAGAGGCAACAGGAAGAGAGAAGGGAAGCAGCAACAAAACAGCCTGTCCAGTATTTTCATAGCTTTAAAAAAACAGACAGATGCAGCCTGGAGATTGGAGAATACTGTGGGCACCTTGTCTGAATTTCTTGATATTACCTACACTTTGTATTACCTTGCAAGTTCAAAATAATAACATTAAAAGTTTTTTTAAATAACTAAAGCGAATAAATTCAATCCAATCTAATATGGGTTATCAGCACCAGAAACAGAGATGCATTCCCAAATGAAGAACTGCACATAACTGAACCTCAAGGAAACATAAATGGCATCGGGAATCCACTAAAAAAAAAATCCAGAGATGTCTTTCTAGAACATTGTAATTCATACAAAACTGCCAGCAACAAAAACTATTGTTAAAGGAGATATAAATCAAGCTATTATTAAAGAGTGTTTAATATACATTCAGTTCCCATTCTGTCAGACAAACTTCCATTTCAGCATTTTTAAGAAACATATTTAAGGTGACGTGGTGTGAAACCATTTCATTAGCAACAAAACCAGCCTGTCCATTTTAAATTACAACAATAAATAACAAGGAGGGGAACTGTGCCTGTTCACTGTAAATAACTGGTAGAAAAGTAAGTACATAACCACTTTTTCTGCCTCGCTATCAGGAGAAGCCTCAAAGGACCGGAAATACCAAAAATATAAAACAGTTTGAAGTCCGAATGAGCAGAGAAAAAAACGCTAGCAAAATATTTATCTCAGCGAGATTTTTGTAATGAATTAACTAGCCCTAAAATAAAGCTTCCCTGACACCTACATAATTCTTAATAATCCCAACCCAAGCATTTGAAAGGAAACAGCTTGCAACAACATGGCTCAAGTACGTTACCGAAGTGGTTTAAGACTCATCATTTCATCACGTTTTTTCTCTTTTCTTTTAAGCTCAGACTCTGTTGACTTCAGCTTGTCTGGAGCAAGACGCAGTTTAGACTGCAGATCGCTAATTACATCTTGCAGTTCGGCCTCTGTCGGAAAAACTCTTTGACAAACTGGACAACATGGCTGGTTCTCCTCTGTCAGTTGTGTGATGAACTGTGAATAAACTGCAGTGGCTCCAGCAAGCACAGCTGGTTTAGAAAGAAACAGAAGACTTGATGTAAAAACATAAATCGTGCATAATCAGATCTGAAGCAGATGTGCGTTTACTATAAACGAGACAAAATCAGAACCCACAAAATCACAAGGACAGGAGACTGAAATGGCCCTAAGCGACCTGGTCTGAATTCAGTGCTGCCCTTGCTTTCAGCAGGTTGCCCCAGATCACCTCCCGAAGTCCTCGCCAACCTGAACTATGCTTTTATTAAACCATGCTCATGCCTCTGTAATTGACAGTGGAAGTGAGTACCTCCTTCAGAAATTACTTTCTTTCAGTTAGTAGTAGGCCTTAAAGGTCAAACCCACAGCAGGCGGCTGGTTCTGTACTTGTCTTCACCCCTGGCAGATCCAGGAGGCATGTCCTTAGCTTTGAGAAGGTTGTGATCTACGTACACAGTGAGCCAAAGCAGGTACTTGATTTACACATAATGAGAGAATTAACGGAAAGAATTAAAACAGCTGATCCTGCTTAAGTGTAAAACAGAAATGGTAGTAAAGATAAGGAAAATTTGTTTTAAAAAAATAATAAGATTCATCTCCCTTAAGTCAGTTTCTGTGCCGACTGTCCTGCACAAGCAACAGACTGTCTCAATACCTGCAGCTTACACTTTAAACAAGCTTTAGGGAAAAAAGTAGAGCTGTAGACATATTTACCTCGCTGTTTTGAACTTTTTTCAATTTCATCTTGAAGTTTGTTCAGATCACTGTCAAAGTCTTGGCTTCCACAAACATCAAGAAGTTTTGCTTCATGAAGGGACAGTTGCGCTTCTTTTTTTCTTAGCTCTTCGCAGGCATAAGTTCTAAGATATTCTGCCGATGCCAGTCGTTTGCTGAAACATCAATGCATACTCTCTTTTATTACAAAAAAAAAAATATTAAGATTTCAAACTGTTTAAGCAAAAAGACAGGAAGCTAATCTGAAGTTGATATTACAGAGCGGTTCACCAGTTCTTCTCCAATGATTCTTCAGGAAATCTATAGCGTCAACCTTTCATTAATCTCGGTACAGCATAAACTGTTTCCCTGTAATTCCCTTGTGTTTTCTAGACGCTTACTCATGAGAAACTCATTTCTAATAACAAAGCCATACAAAACTTCACAAAATAATATCAATTTTTTTCCCCCTACAGCGACTATTGCTTATGAGATATTATTGAACCTCTTAAGCAAAGAATGTTAGCATCATTCTACTCATGTCCCATACTTCTGAACGATGCAATATTCTTATACTTAAAATCTTGGGGGGGGGGTTGTTTTGTGGAAGTTTAATGTGTGTCACTGCATAGTGTGCTGATGTTACCTACTCCTTCTAACAAACTGTTTTATATAACCAAAGGAAATCAGGAACAGGTCATCACACAGGAACTTGCGATACAGTCACTGACCATTCTGTGACTTACAGGAAAGGCAGAAGCCCCTGAGCACATTCATTCAGCTGGGATTAGTATAGACAATGAAGGATGTTCCACAACGATATTTTGCTATCTGCTTTTAGTGCTGCCTTTGACATACTATAAATGTCATGATTTTATTAACCAGCACAAACTACGTCAGCTATACATTACAAAAGTTCTGCAGGATGCTTTCTTTGATTTTGCAGATACCTAAATAAACAATAATGAATTAAAGTAACAAGTGTGTTAAGCATATTAAACTTTCCTACACTTAAATTCGTAATTACACAAATCCTTATGGAGACATAATCAATTTAATTAATACCTACTTAAGGGCAGCAAGATTATCCCTTGTCTGATTAATCTTCCTGCTTTTAGCATGAAGCCAGTCTTCAAGTTGGCTTTTATTCGGAAAGTATCCCAACAGTGATGTCAGTTCATCAGAATGCCTGGATTTTACTTTTCTAATCTGCTCTTCTTTGTCTGCCTGGGGAGATGAAGCATTTTAAATTAGTTTTTTTCATATCTTCAAGTTTATGCCCCTTGATGTGTTCATAAAGTTAACGGCTTCTATGAAGTCAGGCAGAAGTTTTACATATGACTGTTGATAAACACAACACAAATACACAAATCTTGAAGGGACCGGATAAATTTCATGTCCCCCTCTTATGAGATGATGACTGAAAAATTACTTTGTCTTTCTTCAGCATCTCAAGCTGCGTAATTGTCATGGTATGTAGATTCAGCTGTTCCATCTCTTGATCCAACTTCCTAAGAGCTTTGTCCAGGTTTATCTTCTCATTTTGCAGAGTTTGTACTTCCAGATCCAGTGTTTCTATGTTGCTGTTCCTCTCAGCCTTCTCTAGCTCATGTTCCTAAACAAAACACAAAAGCCCAGAAGCCTTCAATAATTACACTAACCAATGAAGTTCTAAGTAAAGGAAACAGAAGGCGGCTCTCAGGCTGCCCGGCAGCAATATTATTAGCTGTTACAGGAATGACACTTAAAAGATTTGTAAAGAATACATGAAAAGGGACAAAGGCAGCTCCCAGTGTTGGCAGGGGGAAGTAGAGCAGATACTGGATGCATTGTTCTGAAATGTAGTACTGCCCCAAGGTGCTCATGCTCTAACCGTAAGCCATGACCACATGATTTAACTTCAGGAAGCTCACTCATATTTAAATTTGATTCTCTGTATTTTAGCATCTTCTGTATATAAAACTTGGAATTATCCTAGTGAAGAGGCTAGAAGAAACACTGTCAAGCACCGAAATGATACACCACTCACCAACATAAAATATTTGGCTACAAAGACATAGCCAGCTGTTGAACAGGGACAAAAAAATGCTTGTAAATTTATCATACTTCATTGGATAAAACGCTTACAACCAACTAGCCCATCTCACAGACAAATTATCTGGAAAAATGTAGGTAGCATAGCATTTTAGGTCATATTTTTCTGGCCCAGTAATTTAAGGCTCACTAATCTCATGACACCACCAGCTGTGGCTATTGCCCTATTTCCAATTCGCCAAGCAGAAGCAGTATGTTCTATGCACGCGCTGTACAAAAAGCAAGGCAGTGAACAGCCCCCGGCCCAAAGGGCGCACCGTCTAAACAGAGAAAGCATAGGGAGGGTATTAAAAGGGCAAAAATGCAGCAGATGCAGTAAACATCAAGGAGGTTTTGGGGTTTTTTCTTCATGATAAAGGCAAAAGTTTTTACTTCAAACTCCTACAAATTTTTCAGTTACATTAACTTACTGTCTTGGCAATCTCTTGATCCAACTCCAGAATTCTGTCCGAAAACCCCTCCAACTGCTGCAATTCATATTTTACATTCTTCAGCTCAACTTGTTTCTTATTTTGCTTGTCTGATTGCAGCTCAATGGTTCTTTCTAATCCAGTTTTCTTATCTCTTATGTCATCTATCTGTTTTTGTTTCATCGCTTCTTTTTGCGCAAATTCTCTCTGAAAGAAGTCAGCAATAATATACTTATTTTTTTTCCATCGGAAAACAACATTTACGAACACTTCTTCACACTAGCTTGCAAATGTTCACCACTGTAATACAAAACATTGAAATAGTTCGATAACCAGAACTTGCCAAACATTTCAGCAGAAATTTTGATAGGAAAACACATCTGCATCATACCAGTAGTGTCTGTGAGAGCAACTCCACTTTGAAGATGACTTGAACAAGAAGTTGCTTATTTTTAAACCAGTTGCCCACTGTAATTCTTCCTCAGGTGTTTTAGCTTCTCAGTGATCCACCTGCATAAGAGGGCTGCTGAGAAAAACCTATCTGAAGAACTGCCCGTTCAGTAGGTTCGGCAGTTCAGATCACTTGACGACCACTCTCTCTTAGTTCCAAAACTAATTTCCATGGAAAGATTTAGGCAACCCATAATAAAGAATTCTAGAAGAAAAAAAATGGCTTCAGTTTTTCCCCCCCCAAATTCTTCCTCTTCCTCCCAGCACCACGAAGACATATATGCACCAATAACACACTAATAACCAATACTAACCACACCACTAAAACAATAACATTCTCACCATCAAATTATTTGCAGCTTCTGTATCTCTTTCCTGCCTCTCCTTCAACAACCTGTGAAAACTGGTAATGTGCCTTTCGTTAAAAGGTGCCCGCTCAAAACCATCTAATTCCAGCTGCGCTGCCAGAGACTGAATTAAAGAATCCCTCGTTGCGATGTGCTCTCGGTGACAATCTGCTTGCAGCTGAAGACGACCTTCACAAAAAGAAAATGTGACATAAACGCTCAAAAACCGAGGTGGGAGATACATTTAGGATTCAAAGCCCATTGCAGCTATCTCCTTAACGTCTTTTAAATGGATGTGTCTTTAAACAACACTAAAAGCTCCAGAGTAAAAACAAGCTTTAGCTTGAGAGATTGCTATTTCAGGTAACTAAATTTTTATTAATTCAATAAATCAGGAATTTAAAAGAAAGCCTCCTAAAACGCTAAAAATATTATTCTGGTAAATATAAGCAAACAAAGTCCAAACGTATTTTATGTAAGTGTATACTCTGTGTCTCAACTACTACAGCTTTTCTGAAATTCCCATAGTCCATCTAAAAGAGAATTCAGGCAATATGAAAGAATATTCTCCTAAAGCCCTCTGACTGGTCCCCAGCCCCCACCTCAGACACTGAGCATGCCAAGCAGTCAGCTTTCATGGTTTTCTTGGTTAAAACACACTTATACAATCGCATCCGGTTAGCAGGCATTTTCACCACCTAAAGGAAGTACAAGCTCAGACAGTGAAAACAACTGTGTTGTAAACTGCTAGGCTGACACTGATCTATACCACCATAGATTATCTATTTGGAATATTTTTATAAAGATTGGTCCATTTAAGGACAAAGGTACTACATCTTGTAATTATAGCTCCAAGAAGTGCACATTAGAAGCTCCGGGACTATAACGCTAAGGCCTGTCCACCTGTGAGGGTCTCATGCCGTACTGTGCAGCTGACCCCAAACTCACACGCATTTTAGGGGTCTCGTTCAGTTCAAACCCCTTCAGTTCTTACCAGTAGTTCCATTTCAGATCTTATTTACATTAAAAAAGAAATACAAGGTTGTAGATGAAGTCTAAAATACCTCGTTCAATCAGCAGTTCTGATTTCTCACTGTTAAATCTCTGGCATTCCTTAGTGGTTCTATCTAATTCACGCTTACAGTCTGACAATCTCTTCTCCTTCTCTTTCACTGTTCTCTGGTGGTTCTGGTATCTATCCCTTAGCTGTTCATCTGTTCCTTGAAAAACCTGTACACCAAATATAATAAAGTTAGCTTTTTTGCTAAATTTGTAAGCCAATTAATGATGTTTTTAAAAACTATACTTTTTACCGTAACAGAATTCAAGAAGTAAGGCATAAACACCTCTCACACAGAATTTCTATATTAAGACACAGAGATAATAAAAATTAAATATGCTACAAGAAGATCTGGAAAATCTATTTTCCTTAGGCTGATAAAACAAATGAATGTAGATTTTTACCACTATGGAATTTCTTTCCATTTTTCAGAATAGCTTTAAATGCCTTGTCACAATCACAACAGGAGACAGAAGACAATAGTTTCTTATTTTAAGAAAGAGAAATAGCAAATCTCCAGGGAGATGAAGAATATTAACTTCAGGAGCCATCCCACACTGGTCAAAACAAGGGCTGGCCATCGTCAACATACAGTGAGAGGCAGATATTTTCAAGTGACACACCGCAGGGCACTGTTAATTATCACTTTTATGAAAACTTTTGTCAGCATTTGCCTTCCCAGCAAGCTCGTCTACGGTGGACGGAAAAGTTACAAAAAACAATTTAACCCAAATTACACAGAAACTAATACATCCTTATTGAGCCATATTTGCAATATCTGATAATATCAAGCGAGTGACATGGGCTATGAAAATGTTCTTCACTGACATCTGATGGATAATATATACTTAGGTCACTGGGTAGCAAAAGACAGACTGATTCTTCAGCAGAAAAGACGGCAGAATGGAATTTAAAGGGCAACCTTTTCCATCTTTTGTTGCAAATCCTGATTATCTTTCTCCATCTGCCTCCTCCTGCTCTCCAGGGCTTTTACATCGTTGTCTAGCCTCATCACTTTTACGAGATTCTGTTCAACTGCTTCCAGAGAAGACTGCAAAGGAAAGAATGCTGTAAGTAAAATGTCTCACCAGCTTATGAATCCCATAATCAGTTGTTCTATACGATAGAGTAGTCCAAGTGTAAAAGCTTCAGCTTTTAGAAAGTATTTTTAAAAAACAGGGGGTTTTAAGTTTTAGTTTAGTTATAGTTTATAATATTTACGAGCTAAATTTGAGAGAGAGAGATTTTAAATTAAGCTACAAAACCCCAATGCCGCTACAAGAATTTCACAAGCTATGCTCTTAAGCCTCCAATAGCTGTTTCCAGATTAGCCCAGTATCTGGCCAGGCTTGCTGAGGGATGCTTGATCCTGCTTCAGAGCAAAGGATGACATAACGTGTACACAACATAAACGTGTAAGATTTTAAACAAGAAATCAATCCAGCTTCCACATTTTTCCGTGTTCTTTAGTACTTATGTATTGTTTTGTATTAAAGTCTTAACATATCTGTCATGCAAACTACCTTCAGAGGATCAAGCTGACTCTCAATAGATTTTACGTTCTCCTTAGAAGCAGCCAGTTGAGCCTCTCTATTGCTAAGACGATCCTGGATTTCCTGTGCCTTTTCTTTATTCTGTTTTAGGTATTTCAGTTCTGTCTGACACTCTTTCACTTTGCAGCTCTGTTTCAGTCGTACTTGACGGAGAGTTTCGAGCGCTTTAATATACCTTTAAAAAAAACCAAAATTTCAGATCCTATTGGCAATATAGCGACCCTGATGCATGAAACAATGCCTTAGACATTTTCATTAACACCTACATTATTAGAGAAGACATTTCTTAGTTTTTATTTAATTACAGTAAAGAGAAAAACCTTGTTGCTGAGAAGATCTCATCAAATTTTTGTTTCAGGGCCTTCCCTTCACTTAATGGCCAGTTGGATTCTTCTTGGTGGCAGAAAATGACATTGTTAATCACCGCTTTGGAAACGCCAAGGGCGCTGATCATCTCTCGATCAATTTCTGCACACTTGGAGCTCAGACTGACCTTCTCGCCATGCCTAGGTAGCACAGATAAAGAAAATCCCCAAAGAAGTTACCAGCAAATTCTTTCAAAAGTAAACCGCATTTATAACAGTGTAATCTCATTGTAACGCACCGATCCAAAAACTTAACAAGTAACGATTTTTAAGCATATACTTACCACATCCAACACATGCATTTAACACTATCAGTATTTGTAGTCAAGACTATTACACATTTTAAAACTATGCAGAACCACCAGAGGGAGCAAACACGATCTTGAATGAAGTGAACGCACTGTCTTAAGTAGTGGAGATCAGAGTTAACCATGGGCCAACACGATCCAAAACTGAAAGTGGTGCTAAAGGAAGTGAAGCCTCCATACTCCCCACAATGCTACTTTCAAACCGTATCACTATTAATTCAATTTTCAAATAGGTGCAAGTTGACAGATATAAGTAGTTATTAAAGTTGTACATATCAGTTGCAGGATACTTGAATCAACTAATCAAGTGATGAAACTAAATCGCTTTAATATAAGAGCACTGGTAGCTACCTCAGGCAATACATTCTGAAGTTCTCTCTTGACTGATCCATGAAAATATACAAAACCCAAACCAATCTTCATGCCAAACTAAGAAAAACAACTTACTTTGTTCTAGTAATGACACCTTCAAGTGTTTTAAATTCTGTTTTCTTGCCTTTCTGGGTACAGACCATGGATCGCTGGACAGCTACAAGCTCTCCGTTTACATCCCGAAACTGTAATCGAATCTGAGCTCTAACATCTGTTTCATTGGCAACCTTTAGTAAAAACAAAAAAAACCTGAATAAGGGAAATTATTCTCAATAACCAAGTGAATACGTGCCTTCCCAGCTGTGGGAATGTTCTAATCTCTCCCAGCTCTTTGTTCTTCCTGAAACAATACAGTCAGCTCACGTCTGCCTAGAACTTGAGCATCCCTGTTTTCATCACAACATTGAGTGCAGTGAAGTATTTGACTTAGGAGTAAACACACGCGAAATCTAGTCACTATGACTTTTACCTTTGGGTCGTGAACAAATGAGTTTCCTTTGGTGCCAGGAGGAAAATCTCCAGTGGATATATATTTAAGACATTCAATGATAGTCTAAGAAAACAGAAAGAAGATAATAATTATAATGGAAATTTAGAGTAAACGAGGGATCACAGGCAAAACTGCAGTAACAGCCCAAATATCTATGAATATCTATAAAAATGTGACGTGAGAGAAATAACATTTTCTTTTTTGGGTATCATGAGAATATGGTACTTTGCAAAATCAGTTTTAATCAGAATCCGGATCAATTTCCTAGGAAAGATGCCAAGCGGTGCTCTGCAAAATCCAGGCACGAAGGCAGATCTTTAATGATGCTAAACACCACAATATTTATAGTAAACAGAAAGATTTTTGCGATATTATTACTACTTTCCTGTAGAGATCAGTATTCATGTTTTGAGGCCTTTCAGAGCTTTGGACAGGGTGCTGGGCCATCTTGTCTAGAATGTGCTCTTCCTAGAAAGGTGGGACTAGATGATCCCTGAGGTCCCTTCCAACCTGGCATTCTGTGAAAACCAGATATTTAGTAAGTCTTACCGTTTTTCCTGCGCCGTTTGGTCCCACCAAAATAGTTAACGGACTAAAGAAACTGATAATTTGTTTGTCTTTATCCTCTACCCCAAAACTCCTCACTCCAAGGATACTCATCTTCTCAATTTTCGACATTTCAGCAGAACAACTTCTCTTCCGAACTAAGACGTGTAAGTGTTATAAATCCTGTAAAATAAAGCTTCGGAAAAACCTAGAAGGCAAAAATCACAGCATATCACTGAAAGCTGACAACACACCTATACAAGCACAAAATATTATGAACACCTGTAAAAACATGGCTAAGGCTCTTCAGTTGTGGCTCAGGGAACAGAACATACGAAGGCAAAACTCCCATTTAAGTGGCGAAGCTAATCCGCTCCAAGCTAGGAGAACTGCCATACTATTTATCATTAAATCAAAAGCAACGGCCAAAAATAATCCTTGAAGTATATGAAAAACGCACTTTATTCCACATCACAAAACGCACACACGTGCTTTCGGAACGCCCCGAACACAGCACAGGCACCAGTATTTTTCCCCTTTTAAAAACCCACTCTTGGACCGCAATACCCAACATCGTGGGAGCTTCGCTGCCGCCCCTCGTTTCTCACAGGGCCGGATTCCAATTTGTGGGGGACACCCGGCATTACCTGAGTCCTGACATGAGGGGGGTGAGGGAAAAAAGGGGGAAGCCTTCGTAGGCCAGAGGGCCCACGGGCCGGTCTGTGCGCGGGTGGGAGCTGCCCCTGTGGGGGGGGAACTGATGGAGGCGACTCCTACCCTAAGGAGTATCGACCCACGGTAAAAACATCTATTTCAAGCCCACATACAGGAGTGTTTCAGCTGTGTTTTCTATGGCCGAAAGAGCGTTGCTCCCACCCTCCCCTCAGGGCCCTCCCCCGGCACCCCCGGGGAGGCCCAGCGAGGCTCGGCCCAGCGAGGCTCGGCCTTGCCAGGCCAGCGCTGCGGTCGGAGGCAGGCGGCAGCGGTGGTGCCACCGGGCGGGAAAGGGCATTTCCTGCAGAAACCCCGCTGCCGGGGGCGAGGTGGGCAGCGGGAGTTTCCAGCCCGGAGCCCCGCGCTGCAGCGGGGGTGGACATTTTCCAGGGAGAGGCGATGGCGGCACCGCCGCAGCGGAGGCGGCCCTTCCCCTGCCCCCCGCCTCCGCAGCCCCCCGAGCCCGCCGCCGACCCGCTCCCCCAGCCCGGTCACCTCCGCTCGCCGCCGTCGTCCCGCGCGCCCCGGCAGCCACCGCGGCCGCCGCCGCCCCGCCCCGGCAATGGCGGGCCCCGCCCGGCCTCGCCTCGCTACCGCCCCTCGCTGAGCCCGGCCGCGTCCCTACCCCGGGGTCCCGCCCGCTCTTCCTCCACAGGCCGTGAGGGGCGGGGGCGTGGGGGGGCAATGACGGGGACACCCCCTCCAGCTCATCCCCCCGGCCCCTCTCCCGAGCGGGGCAGCTGACCCGCCAGAAGGACGGGATGTCATCCACAGAGACCCAGACAAGCTGGAGAGGTGGGCCTGGGAGACCCTTATGAGGTTCAACAAGGCCAAGAGCAGGGTCCTGCATCTGGGTCAGGGCAATCCCCCTATCACAGAATCCCAGGATCCCAGGTTGGAAGGGACCTCAGGGACCATCTGGTCCAACCTTTCTGGGAAGAGCCCAGTCTGGACAAGATGGCCCAGCACCCTGTCCAGCCGACTCCTGAAGGTGTCCAATGTGGCCGAGCCAACCCCTTCCCTGGGGAGATTATTCCAATGGTGACTGTCCTCACTGTGAAAAATTTCCCACTCGTGTCCCATCGGAATCTCCCCAAGAGCGACTTGTGTCCATCCCCCTTGTCCTCTCCATTGGACTCCGTGTAAAAAGGGAGTCTCCATCTTCTTTGTAGCTCCCCTTAAGTGCTGGTACATGGTATCTGTACAGGCTGGGGGATGGAGGGATGGAGAGCAGCCCGAGGAGGTGTTGGGGGTGCTGGGGTTGAAAAGCTGGACACGAGCCAACAATGTGCGCTCGCAGCCCAGAAAGCCAGCCGTGCCCTGGGCTGCATCCCCAGCAGCGCGGGCAGCAGGGTGAGGGAGGGGGTCCTGCCCCTCTGCCCCGCTCTGTGAGACCCCCCTGCAGCGCCGCCTCCAGCTCGGGGCTCCTCAGCATGGGACAGACACGGGGCTGTTGGAGCGGGGCCAGAGGGGGCACAGAAATGCTCCGGGGGCTGGAGCCCCTCTGCTGCGAGGCCGGGCTGGGAGAGTTGGGGTTGTGCAGCTGGGGAAGAGAAGCTGCGGGGAGACCTTATTGCGGCCTTCCAGTGCTTAAAGGGGGGCTGTAGGAAGGATGGGGGCGACCTCTTTAACAAGGCCTGTTGTGACAGGACAAGGGGTGACGGTTTTAAACCAAAGCAGGGCAGATTTAGACTGGATGTAAGGAAAAATTTTTTACTGTGAGAGTGGCAAAACCCTGGCCCGGGTTGCCCAGAGAGGTGGTCGATGCCCCATCCCTGGAAACATCCCAGGTCAGGCTGGACGGGGCTCTGAGTGACCTGGTCTGGTTGGAGATGTCCCTGCTCCCTGCAGGGGGGTTGGACTGGGTGGCCTCTAAAGGTCCCTTCCAACCTAAACCATTTCATGATTCTAGTCTATGATTCTATCCCCATGGCCCATTTCCTCATCCCTATGGCCCCTCTCCTTCTCTCTCAGCCCCTCTCCTCATCCCCACAGCCCCCTTCCTCATCTCCACAGCCCCCATCATCATCCCCACAGCCCTTCTCCTCATCCCCCTGGCCCTTCTCCTCATCCCTTGCCCCCTCACCTCATCCCACGGCCCTTCTCTTTATCCCCTCGGCCCCACTCTTCATCCCGTGGCCCCTCTGCTCATCCTCACGGCTCCTCTTCCCCAACCTCTCCTGCCTGCCCTGTCCTGGGGATCCCCAGTAGCACCCAGTGATTCCCCCTGTCACCAGAAGCTGTTAGTGCTCTTATTAAAAACAAAAAACTATTGTAAAGTAATAACTTCAGAGGGTTTAAAAATGTTTCCAGCCTGCTGCCATGACCCAGTGCCTCTGCAGTACAACAGCTATGGAGATGGAAAACAGCAGCTGGCCCCAGCTACAGCCCTCGCCCTCAGAGCAGAGAGGTCACCTGTTGGAAGACAAATCCTCCAGCCCTGTCATCAGACAGGAGCTGAGTGACAGCAGATCATCCCACAGACAAGCCACCTTTTTCCGACAGTCTGATTAAGTGGTGAACAGACCTGGGAGTCACTGAGCTGTGGGGAGTGTGAGGCTTATTGCTGAACCCTGCTTTTAAAGCCAATCTGCGGATCCCCGCAGCAATCCAGCTCGGTGCTTTTGTCTCAGAAACCACATTTCCGATGCTGGCTTTGATGTCTGCTCATTCTGCCCGTTACGTACCATTGAATCAAAGCCAGCACGGGATCAACGGCTGGCATGCAAAAAGGTGGCATGGCATCATCGGAGCTGCCATAGCTACCTGGCTGGCTGTAGCAATGCCAGTCCTGTTAGTAACGGTGTATGCTTGAGTATTTCCAGCAACAGCATGAGTCCTCGGGGCTGTGGGTGAGCAGTGGTTCACCATGACGCTGTCGGTAGTGTAAGTGTGATGCATCCCTCTCTCACAGCAATAGATGACAGTCAGGAAATGGTTTATAAGTCTGAGGTGTAATGTGATCTGATAATTCACCTTCCTTAGTAGGAAATGTAGAATACAAACTGCAGAAATTCCACATCAATCTCTCTGTGCTCAGTGCAGGAAGAGGATAAAGTGTAGTCATATATCTGATTGTAGGATTGCTCCGTTTTAGTTTCATTTGAGGGGAACTTTCCTTCAAATCCGTATGAAAAATAGGGAAAGAATGACTAAACTAAGTGGCGTAAGATATTCTTGAAGTTAACATCTTGGGAGGACTCAAAAAGGCGTCGTGCAAACAGACAAATGGTGTTAGAGATGAAATGTGTGAGGGCCCTCCGCCGCGTCCTCACAAGGAGAGCCGCGTCTCTTGCGCAGGGCAGCTGCTGCTGGGCGCTAGCCCTCCTGCTTCAGCTTCCTCTTTTAGAAATTTAATAGAGGTCATCGTGATGGTTCAAAAACCGTTCTGATGCACGGAGTGTGAAACCCAGACAGGTGGCCTCTCCTTAAGTAGAGATGTTTGACTTAACGGCATATAGTGTTCTTTCCCAATTCTACACCTGCCTACAAAAATTGTTGGAAATAGAACAGAAGCTATTTCTAAAACAATATTACCTTCGTTACCAAACCTACCTTCTATTTGGTCATAATTTTCTGCAAATCTGTCTTGTGGACTGACAGTTGTCATGCACCAACGTGAGTTTTGTTGGACATACCCAAATGTGAAAATAAATTGCAGCAGCTTTTCACATTAAATGCAAAGAGCTCCCATTGTTCCACAGCCAGCTCGATGGCAGCTGACCAAAGCAACCCCACGCTTATAGGTGAGTGACTCCAGCAACTTCTAAAATCTGGAGAGAACCCAAAGAAAAACTCGGCTTCCTAATTAAATTAGAACAAAATTAGAAAGCATTCAGAAATGCCTCCTAACTGTATCTGGAGGGAGATTGCTAAATAATGTAGTTGAAATTCCATGCAGTTTTTTGCCACCAAGTCTACCTGTGTCATACACTTTCTTAGTCACATGCTAAGTCTGATTTTTTTAATTTATTTATTAGAAAAATAAGAGGGAACTAGAGGAAAAATGAAAACAGACATAATACCTTTAGCAAGGGTGCATGTTTTATACTGCTTGGTAGGTAGTATAATACAGATCCTGCTCGCAACAGCAAAACAAGTAGTTACAAAACTGGCATGAAATAATACCTCTGAAAGGGTTAAAGAGGAAATCAATGGATAATATGCAGGTCCGTTGTCAGATATAATGACAGAAACTGCTGCAAGAGCTGTTGTTCGTATCAATGTTCATGAGGATGAAGAACTGGGAGTTCAAATCACTTTAAAGTGTGTAAGTTATTTCTTTCTCTGAAGAAAACAGGGAAGGGGGAAGTAACACTTTCCCTGCCATACAAAAAACCTCAGCTGCTTCTGGTGAAGTCCTCAATCGTTGTTTATCCTTTTCTGTGCACCTGTGAAAACATAAACTCTTAATATTGCTGATTTTCTGACATTTGTGATCTAAGTGTAGTTTGTTAAATACTTTCAACATGCCAGTCTGTCCTGGAAAAGAACCTGAGAAAAAATCCTGGATGTTAGGCAAGTCTGAAATTCTAAGCTACATCTGGAGTTTTGCAACTGACCTTTATTTCCCTAATGAGAAAGTCAATCTCTCACAACTTTAGATCACCAAAGAACATTGTTAATCACGACCACATGCCCAAAGCGCATTAAGAAATCACCTAATAGAGCATTGTAAGGATAACAGTGTGTCAAGAGCTCTATATTGTCAGATCTAGAAGACGTGGTCTGCGGACTCCAGCTCTTGCACAGCTAGTGCCATTGGGCACTGTTTAATCAGAGGTTACTCAACACTTCCTAGATGCTCTGAGGTCTACAAAGGGGTTGGAAAGGCGTAGCAGAGTTTTGAGGCAGGTTTGGGGAAGGTAGGAAGGTTCCAGGTCATTGTGGGTAGGAAACTTGGCTGCTCAAGTTCATTTTCTTCTAGGGCCCACAGGCTTCCTCTGCCCCCTTCTACCAGTCTTCTCCCATGCCCGTTGCAAGAAGCAACTCTTCCTCTTTGCTCCATAGTCCCTCTTCATCTTCCAGTTCGAAAGAAGTCCAACAAGACCAAAAAAAAAAAAAAAAAGCCAGAGCACTGCCCCTTCCTCCCTTCTCTGGGGCTCTCGCATCCTGCTCCTGAGGAGCAGAAGTCCCCCAGGACTAACCGCAGGGACACGTTGCCAGCTGCAGATGCCGTGGAACACCCTCGCCTCTTCCCGGCAGCGCCTCTCCAGGCCGGAGCCATTTCAGGCTCACCTATAGGTTAACCAGGCAAGCGGCCAGTCTTGGGAATTTGATTTGCCTAGGCTTTGAGCCAACTCCAAAATTGATTAATAACTTTGCCAACATATTTTAGTGCTTACTGTGCTTCCTCTGTGGAAAACAACTGACAAGCCAGTCTTGTACCAGGTTAAGTTCGTGGCTGGGTAACAGAGGCAAACAGCAGCCCGGTGTCCTCAATCTCAGCATCACCTGTAATTAAAATGAGTAACATAAAACTGATAGATTAAGTAAGCCTGGACTGTATCATAAACTGGCAGCCAGCATGTTGTTTTGTGGCTAAAAATTCAGGCTTTCTCTATGGTCATAGTCTGGTGATAATCCTACTTTTTATGAATGTGAAAAAGTTTCACAAAACCTGAGCTATGGCTGCTACAGATCTTGAGAGAGGTTGTTAGTATTCATTTTACCGAGACATTACTGGCACAGCAGGCTGTAGGAACATTGCCAAAGTCAAAGATAAAAGTCATACCCATCTTCCAGAAGCAAATACAACTCTTCTGGAGAGGTGATACTAGGTTATACTCCATTTCCGTGCTGTCTTCTGCCCTGTAGCTGCCTCCTTATAACTCAGTTTTTCAGGAGCACAATGCCATCGGTCTCTGTTGTTGCTGCTTTCTCCATGGCAATGCTTTTCCACGTTGCCGATGGATGATGCCGAGACCATATCCTGACTCTGCAACCGGTCTGACTTCTGGAATAGTCTCCAAAAGTCATTAATTAGGAGACTTAGTTACTGGCATTGTTTCTGGTAAGAGTCTTCTGTTTCACACACACTATTTTCCCACCAATACGAAATCTATTCTCTAAATCAGTGATTTTGCTACTGTGGGATGGTTTAGTGGGAATGATTTCTTCACTTTTGATCTGTCTCCTTTGGCTAATACTTGGCAGAGTATTCAGCCTTTCAGAGTATATAAATCTGTGAATATGAAAGTATGAATGTGAAAGGCTGAGGAGCAGAAGGGACTACCTGAGTCACTGTTTCCAGTCTCCTGCAACGCCTATTATTGTGTCATCCCTTCTAGAAATCTGTCAATGCTCCTTTATAAAACTGGTTGGAACAAACCAGTTGGTAGAAGAATGGGGTGGTAGAATCTGGTTGGTAGAAGAACAACTAATGGTTACAAACTTTTATATTTCCAACCTAAACGTCTGGTGGCTGGGCTCTTCCCTGTTTGAATTTGTCTGAACGTTGTCCTGTACCTAAGATATCTTCTTCCTGCTCTTATCTCCTGATCTGTTTATAGACTGCACATATTCTCAGCCTTCACTTACCCAGATAATCAAGCCAAGCTCTTCCATTGTCTGAGTTCTTTGTTCAGCTGGTCAACGACGTGGTTAGGGACAGTAGGACAGAGACTGCATCTTGAGGCCAGTCATTAGTTACCTACTTCAGCCTAATAACTTTCCTTTTCAACGTGACTCTTACCACAGCCCAGAAAACTATTCATCTGCCTTAATACTTTCACATCTCCTCCAGATTAACCAAGATGTTTTTGTTTGATATAGTGCTGGACTAAACCCCAGACACCTAGGATCCTTGTTTTCTTGTAGGATGAACTCTCTTATCCAAAAAGGATATCTGGTGACTCTGGTATGATCCATCTACAGCAATCAGTGCTACGTTTTGTCTTATTCTACCATTTATTCCTGTATCTTTAACATGTTTCTTCCCAAACTTGTTCTAAAGGCCAGTGATCAGAAGAGCCAGCCTTCACTAGTCCAATTTGCTTTTTATGTGTAACTTAACGCACCACTTTATAGAGAACTGGGGGGAGTAGGCTTTCTCATCCCCTGATTTCAACACTCAGTTCAGCTCCAAGTCAGGCCTGGAGGAATGCCACGGACACACGACTGTCTCCCCAGGAGCTGCTGACCCATCCAAATCATTTTGTCTTCCTTCTCATTTCTTTGCAGTCCACCCTGTCCTTTCAGATGCTGCTCTCCACTCGCTGCACTGCCTATCTCACAGTATCTTAGTATTTTTCTCCCAACTGCCCACCCTTCCTTGACACTTTTTAACCACTGTGATGCCTTCATTTACCTGATTTTTTTTTTAATTCCTATGTAATGTCAGTTCTGATTTCACTCTACCTTACGGCCACAAAGTCTGACAGACAAGGTATTTGCACTCAGGTGGGAAATGGAACCTTACATATTGATCTCATTTGTTTCTGCTGCAGTTGGGTGAATGGCATTTTACTGGGAGGCACTTATCCTATGTTGCCTTCATACATTTTTTCCATTCTACTCCCACGTACCTCCTGTAATGTCACAACTCTTTCTTTATTCAAATTCTGCAAGACTCATTGTTGCTGTGATACAAAGAACTACCATCGTTCTATCCATGGATGATGGACAGAAGTCTTGTGTTATTAAAAATCATGTGCATTTTGTTCCTCTCCCAAATCATACTTTGGTGGTATGTCGCCATGGGTGTGATCAGTTTGGGGCAAAATTTTTCATTATTTCAAAAATGGCCAAGATGTTGTTGGTGATTCAGATGCTGGTGACAGCCCCAAAAAATTAGATTGTTTGCCAATATAGCAATAATAAACATTTACTCCTTTAATTCATGTTAAATATAATAAAATATATACTCTATTAGCATATGATATGGTATGATAGATGTGCTAATTTCTGTACTAATATTTTTAATTATTTAATTATTAGTATTTCACTATTTGTGAAATAGCCTTCCTATGACGAAAGGCTGAGAGAGCTGGGGTGGTTCAGCCTGGAGAAGAGCAGGCTGCGGGGAGACCTTATTGTGGCCTTCCAGTGCTTAAAGGGGGGCTGTAGGAAGGATGGGGGTGACCTCTTTAGCAAGGCCTGTTGTGACAGGACAAGGGGTGACGGTTTTAAACCAAAGCAGGGCAGATTTAGACTGGATGTAAGGAAAAATTTTTTACTGTGAGAGTGGCAAAACCCTGGCCCGGGTTGCCCAGAGAGGTGGTCGATGCCCCATCCCTGGAAACATCCCAGGTCAGGCTGGACGGGGCTCTGAGTGACCTGGTCTGGTTGGAGATGTCCCTGCTCCCTGCAGGGGGGTTGGACTGGGTGGCCTCTAAAGGTCCCTTCCAGCCCAAACCATTCTGTGATTCTATGAAATATAACAAAATATTTGCTCTGTATCCACAGTGTGGATCTGCTTTTCTTCTGCCTAGTTTATCATAGACACTTTTTATCCCTTTCCCTCCAGGAAAGGGTGGCCATAGCAGGTCAGGCAAATTCTGTCTTATCAGTCCTGTCTCTAAGAGTAGTCAAACGCTGATTTCTATGGAGGAATGTATGTATATGTTGTGTTATTCCCCTCGTGTTCTCCCAGGATCCAGACATTTTCAGCTGGGAGGCCTGTGCTCCTTTGGATGTGCTCTGATGATAGGATGCTCTATGAGCCTAGTGTTAAAAGCTTTTTGGGGAGCTTTTCCAGTTAACATCAAAAGATCTTTTCAAGAGGGTCTTTTTAAACCTCTAGTTATACCTTTCTTGCTGAATTTTAGGACAAACATAGGTGTTTTAATATTTTAAAATAGTTAAAAGTTTAGCTTAGCAGTGTTTTCAACAAGGCTTAAACAGCTCTGGTCATAAAATTATATCTTGAGAAATTAATTATTTGATATGCACAAGGTCTCCTTTGTTTCTGTGACTCTCAGGCAGGTAGCTATGGAAAACCAGATGACTCTTCTACATTGTTGGGTGATTTGTCTGATTTTGCTGGAAAATCGTAACCTTTCAATGAATGACTGTTGCCCTCTCAGAAACCCTTGCCAGATAGCTGAAAGTAGTTTTTAGCCATTTATAAACATTTCAGGCTTTTTCACTACATAGAGTTTTTCCACTAACATTGAAGGACAAGGTTTTTAATTGATGCCAGGACTGCTCATTTCTGCCATTAATGCCTCCCATGCTTTTACTGTTTGGCTGTTGCTAATTAAACCCATGCTTTTCCCAGCTCTGTATTATATGCTGAATTTGAGAAGAGCGAGGGTGAAGGAGGAAGGCTAGAGAAGTCAAATTGGTTAAGAGGTGTTAGGGTCTGTGCATTTCTAAGAACTTGCTGTTATTTTTTACTACACCTAGAACTGCAGTTTATGTTAGAAAATCCTATTGAACAAAGGATGTCATATTACTGAGTGGAATGTAAGAACTACTTAGGTTTCCAGGTCTCCATCTATCTGATTACATGATGCAAAAATAAGAATAGAACCACTGAAAATGTGTGTTATACAAGGAATACTCCTATTTCCTGTGATGAGTTTTTGATATCGTGTAAGAAAATGACATCTCTTATCTACAAAGGTATTTTCCCCTTATTTGATGTCAGAGGGAAGGAAACCCCCAACCTGTCCCCACTGAGGCATCCCACAATGCCTATAATAATTCACACCATGTTCTTGTGCCTTTTCCTATATGAGAAAACTTTCCCTTCGATTTAATATTCAAGGTGTACATGAGTATATAAAGGCAGCGTGTGGTGTTAAAAAGGCATAAGTCAAACGTAGCTTTCCTGGGAGCAAAAATGCTGTTGCCCTATATCTTCTTATTGAGTTGCTGCTTATCTGGCTCGATGGGCAGTGCAATAAGTGAATTTCAAGTAAACTTCCAGGCTCTAGTGAAGCTAGCAGACAAGAAGGTGGGTCATTATCTTTTCTTCATTTGCTACAGTTCTTTTGAATGAAGTTTAAAATCGAGTCTGGGCTAGTTTCAGCTCTAGTTTATGTGTTTTGTCTGTTTAACTTGAGATGCTGAAGGTACTGCATGTCAACCTCTCCTCAGAAGCTGGCGCTGCAATTGTTTCCCCAAAGGAAGTTCAGAAATAGAAAACCTGATGAAGACGATATGTAGTTAGAGATGCTTAACAATGTGGCAGTCACCTACAAGAGAAATACCTTCTAACGCTATTTTCTTTCTTTCTTTTTTTTTTTTTTAATTTTAGATCTTTCTTCTAGTACCTGCCCAGAGATTTCAGGTAAGACTTTTAAATCTTCTTCATTACTGCTGCTGTTAATCGTTTGGGAAATGATGATGCTTTGTAGCAGATCTTGAGAGAAAGAGAGAGTTAGCCTACTAAAAAAGACCGAATCTCACAAAAAGGGAATATACGTGCTAACGGTATGTTCGTGAGCAGCTCTACCAAATTCAGTTAAGTTCCTTGTATGCAAACAGTTATGCAAATAAATAACCAATTCTGAGACCAGGGTCTCTGAGACTTGGTCATACTCCTACTGAAGTCAATCTCAGGAGCTCTCGCAGGGAGCTTAACGCTGAGGCTGTTCTCAGCACTACTGTATGAGGTGCAGACCCTGAACGCGACCCGCCATCACTTAGAACAGAAAGAGGTGAATACAGTTAGTACTGGAAATGCTAAAATGCTCTTACCTCTCGGCCAGCAGACAAGTGGAGTGTTATAAAGCATAATGGAGTTTGTCTCCGAAGGAAGCGATTTGCAGGCACGACAGGTTATCGCACACAGCCTTGTTGATCAGTGGTTTTCAGCCTGTGGTCTGCAGATTTCTCAGGCTCTGTGAACTGAAAAGAGCTTCATGAAAAAATAACTAAGAACAGGCAGCCTATTGTTGGGAGGCCTTATCTTTAGAGAAAAAAATGTTTAGAGTTTGCAACATCAAGGACGGTGAAGAGCAGCATTTTATAGACAGAAGAGCGTGGTGCTTCTGTCCTTCCACACAGAGATGGTGGCTGTAAAAGGCAATTAGCAGATCTAATCTTGGGCTACTCGGAGAGGTGTTGATAAAGCTGCAACCCCAACGGATTTCAATCCTCTTTCACAACTCTTTTCTCTGTTTTACCTCTGTAATTATTTTTTTGGATGTTATATGCTTTTTTCTCTCCTGCTGTAGATTTTTATCAAATCCCAGTAAACATAGGAAAGCACCCCTTTCCCTAATTGTACAGAAATTGACTAGCAATAGGTAATATCTGTTTCTGCTCTGCATGCAATTAGTTTTTGAATTTAATGAAAGATAACATTTAGCTCATTTGGCAGAATATAACCTTGCTGCTGTTTGATATATATATTTTTTTTTTAGTGCAACTTTGTTCCCTGTCACCTTGAAAGAACCACACAACACCTGAAAAATCACTCTAGGAACGATCAAATGAGAACACACGTGTCTCTGATGGAGAAGAATGTGGCCCACATAATATCAAGTTTAAATGAAACATATACAGTAAGTTTCTCATCCGTTATTTATAGTGATTAAACAGGTAAAAATGCAAAATTACCATGAATGGACGGCTCCTTTGTTTTCAAAACATAGGAAACTAAGCAACTCAGCATCCTGGTCAACTAAGGTTGGTGGCAAAATTTTGATACCATCTCCATGTACTCTTAATTTTGCACTGCTGAGCATTATAGCTGCCGCTCAGCAGCGGTTTTACAGAAGGTACCTGAAATTCACAGAGTCTGGGTGGACGTTACAGTTTTCTAGAAGATGCATCGCCCCCTTTGACAAATCCTGGGCTTGTCATTAGCCAGGAGATTAATAAGAAAAAACCCTAAGCCACATCTCAGTGAGCAAAGCAGGAAGCATTCCCGATCCTCAGAAGTCTTCTTCCCATTCGTTCGTGAAGGTCTCTCTTTCCTTCTGATTAAGTATCACCTTGAACAACCACCGACAACTCCGCAGCAATATGCTCTTTTTATTCTCTCCCATATTATGACTATCACCTATTATTTTTGTTCTAGAAACCCAAGAAAGACGGGTCCTGCCCGATGACTGAGATGGCCCTGCCGGACGCCCTGACGCGCTACCAGAGGTACTTTGAAAAGCTGGAGGAGATGTGCTAGAAGCCCTGCTGATGGGTGCTGGCAACCCAGCTAGCCGGGGGGCACGTCTTTTACCCAACACTAGAGCCGGTTCTGACGGAATCCTGCAAAGCTGACACAGAGCACCACGAAGGGACAGCACAGCATCGACAAGAATGTTTTACATATGTATTATCAGATATTTATGTCTTATTGCAGCTTTTAACGTATTTATTTTATTTATAGAGAGCTTTTGTATTTGTACAGAGTCATAATGTTCAAAGGGATAATGACTAAAAACTTAAACTTATTAATTCAATTGTGGGGTTTGTGCACTGTAATAATTAGAGTATGTCGAGGCTTGAATAAAACTATGTGAGTGAAATAAAAGAAATACAGATTAGAAGGCAGATCCATTAATGTGCTCTCCTGCAGACATCTGCAAAAATTACCAGAATATTTAGTTTCTGAAGGCAGGAGGAAAAAAAAAAGAGAAAATGTTATTTTTTAAAAAATATGTGCATAATTAGGTTTGAAGCCAGCGTGTTTTCCTGAAATTCTACGACACAATTGCAGTGCAGTACACCTGCACGCCACGCAGTCTTTATTTATTTAATATATTTATTGTGACAGCAGATCATATTTATTTTAATACTACTACAAATTTATTTTCAACCCACGTTATCTTCAAACTCTGGAGCAAAGAGTGAAGAATTTGTGTTTGTCGGCTCCGTGCCAAGCCAAAATGGGACCGTGAGCAGGTCTCTCGGGGTTATTGCAGTAGGAATACAGTAACGATGATTGTAACAACAGAAATAAAAGTAGTAGTGAAGGATGTCTAATTTAGCCTGGATTGTTGGTTTTTTTCCCTCAGGATTGCCTTAAGTTGTATTTTCATAAAGTGAAGAATGTATTTGCGAGTTACATTTCTTAAACACAGACAATTACGTTTTTTTTAGAATCTGAACCGTCAGAGAAAAATGATACTTTTGCCAACGTGTGGAAGTGCACATTGGTTTCCAAATTAATGCAGTGGATTCACCGAGCTGGCTTTTGGGGCATGAGGTGGGTTGAGAACCTGCCCAGCTAGGCGTTGTGTGAATTTTAAGTCAAAGATGCTTGGCATAGAGGTATTTTGGGGAAGTCATAGACCCTCACCAGTGAGATAAACCACATGAGTAAGTAATTGAGCAGAATTATGTCCAAGGAACCAGAAAATTTGTGAAGGTCGTTACAGATAGACAAGACGTGACAAGTAGAGAAATGAAAGGGTGCACAGCCCAGTGATTCCCCTCTCGGTGACTGAGAAAAGCCAGGATGACACCAGACTGTTATTAGCAGTGTGACGCAGCTAATCCATTGGGTTGTAAAACTAATAAAGCTTCAGCAGAGCCAACACATACAGCGGTAAAGAGGAAACGCAGAAGGACGCCGTCCCACAAGCCAATGCCCGTGCCATTAGTCACTGCCAGAGGTTTAGCAAGAGCAGGCAGTAGCAAAATATTGAATTTTGAAAGAACCAGGCATGAGATAGTACCTCTCTAAACAGCGCTTCTCTGACGCAGCTCTTGAGGAGGCTCAGCGCATCCTTGGAGTTGCAATAAGCTGGGAAACCGGGCCCAGACAGAGGAGGCATTAAAGTACTTGAACGACAGCTTACACAAGTAAACCATAAATGATGCATGACTGCTAAAACTGATGCAAGGTGGAGAGCATCAGTTTCTTCTTTTATTTTATGGTTCATTCCAGCTTTCTGCACAATGCTGAAAAATAGCAGCAAAGTCGGTGTAGAGCATCAGCTATAATGTGGCGTACCTATGGGTGGGGATGATATCACAGAATCATTAAGGTTGGAAAAGACCTCCAGGATCATCAAGTCCAACCCCCAACCCAACACCCCCAGGCCTCCTGAACCAGGCTCTGAAGTGCCACGTCTACATGTCTTTTAAATACCCCCAGGGCTGGTGCCTCCCCCACCTCTCTGGGCAGCCTGTGCCAGGGCCTGACAACTCTGGCAGTAAAGACGTTTTCCCAATATCCAACCCAAACCTCCCCAGACGCCGCTTGAGGCCGCTTCCTCTCATTCTATCGCCAGTGACTTGGGAGAAGAGATCAACCGCCACCTCACTACAACCCCCTTTCGGGCAGTTGCAGAGAGCGATAAGGTCTCCCCTCAGCCTCCCCTTCCCACCCTCGAGCAGATCGACCCATCGCTCACCGATGCCAGACTACAACTCGCGAGCCAAGCACAGAAAAACGCTACTGACTGCTTAAAAGACCACACTGGAGCTTAATCAACTAATTAAGCAGAAGAGAGCTCTAATTACAGCATGGTTCATGCAACCTTTCATAAGCCCAGCTCACACCTACAAGCGTATTCTTTCATGACTCCTTCACATTACCTTGCGGTGGGTCCATCCGCACAGGGCAGAGCACAGGGAGATCTGTTTTCTTTCCATTTTGCTCTTCTGGAAACATTTTACTTCCTGCATTAGTACAGATTAACAGAGTTTAGAGCACCTGTAATTCATATTTCATGCTGTCTGCTCTTCAGGAATACTAGTGCCAGGATTATAAGACAATTTAGAATTCTTGGGAGTGTTTTCAAATACCCTGAATGGAAGGCAAGGGTTTTCGGTGTGCAGAGGGACTCTGCTGCCAGCGTGGTGCATCATCCGTTTGCCATCTGGCCAACCTATTGAAAAGTCATTTCAGAAAAGGAAAGATGCTGTTTCAAACCGCACTCACCAAGACACAGAGAAGAGGTTTTTAGCGGTCCTGGGAGGGAAAGGCTGTACGCGCAAGGGCAGAGGAAGTTATGAGGCTGGCTGTGCAACCTTTCAAATTCACACTCAACCTATACAGTGCTGTTCACTGCCTTAAGGCTTTCATTTTCAAGATGTATAGGCAAAAAAAACCAAAATAGTCAAACCTGGGCAGAGCCTGGTCTTGGGAAGGTCTCTCACTGAATGCAGAGGGCACCCTGCGCCGAGGCAGACTGCTTCTGCAGGGTGCGATGTGTGGTGTGGGAACTGAAACCAAGCGCATCGCTTCCATGATAAAAATCAGAAAACACAGAAACAAAAACCTACAGACAGGCAAATACACTGAATTGTTTAAGCTGAAAGGACTGTAATCCCAGGTTGCTGAGCTGCTGCCAGTTTCATTTGCTGGCCAGGGAAGCCAAAGGATTTGAGTAACCAGAAGAGATGTTAAAGCTGCCAGAAGGAACTTCTGAGATCTGAAGAGGTGAGCATCCCACCACTGCTTCTCATCACTTCAGGGACTTACAGGACAGTTGTTTAGATTTTTTTTTTGTTAACTGTTCTGGCTACCCTTCCCACTGGCATTTCCCATGATGCTGAAAAGCTTTCTAGTACAACCTGGGCTGGCCAGTGGTCACACCTTTGCTCCAGCCTGGGCAGAGAGTGGGCAGCAGGTGACAGACACATTTCCATCCATTTCAGCTGAATCCTGAGCAACAGCTGGCTCCTCTGAGTCGTCTTCCTTTCCCTGGCTTTCCTCTTCTCTACTGCCTTTCATTATCTCTGTAGGAAGTGCCCCACACTGTGCAACAGCTTGGTCAAGCTGGGCTTAGGGTGGCATCTGACAGTGTCCCGCTGGTGACAGCGCCTGGTGCTAGGCTGGAGCTGGGCTGCTCTCCTCTCCTACCTGAGCAACTTCTGCCCTGGCTCGCCTTCAAGAAGCAGCAATAGTGGATTGCAAACAAACAAGTCAAGGTCATCTGGCCAATGTTTTCTCTTTTCTTCCGGGTGTCTTGAACATCACCGAGGAGACTGGCCAGCCAAAACCAGGCGTTTCTTGCTGCAGATCACTTTGGGCAGAAAAAGGGAAAATCTGTGAAAACAAAAGCCTTAGCCCTTGCATTTAAAATCCTTTATACTTTTGCGGTGTATTTGGTAATACATAATGTATGGGGTATGTATTGGGTAATACATACATGTATGCATTTGGTAATACTTAACAAATTATGCACATTAAATAATTAGTACATACTAAATAAGCCTTAATAAGCATACTAGGTTTAAACTAACACCATAAAAAGCAGCTAGAGCATCGTTTCCAATGTGCTCCTGACCCAGTCTATCTCTGCTTGGCAGCCTTCAATCTCCCCGAGCAGGGTTAAAACCTTTCTCCCCTGAAAAACTGGTCAGATATTACGCATGTTGTTTCCAGAAAGCAATGACTCCCACGGACCGTTACAGAACTATAAACAACATTCCTCCTAATAGCCTGTTTCCTAAGAAAAGATTTTTACTTCATGTAATTTAGGTCAAGACCAGTCTTTACAAAATTTCTCAATTTTGCTGGCTTGGGACTGGCCTTTGAACAAACAGCAGAGCAGTTTCTGTGGCAGAGGTGCTCCAGGAACTGCACTACGGAGCAGCGCTGCTTTGGGATGCCCTTACAGCAAGAACAAAGTCCTGGGGGTTATCTTTTATCTCCATCGCATGAAGCAGGGTTTCTGCTTGCTGCTGGAGCATCCCAGCCTGGTTTTGCCCGTGTGTATGTGCCTTCCTCAACCAGCCGCCCTAATGAGGGGCGCGCGCTGGTGGGAGGCAGCAAACAGCTACGTATTCATCCCCTAAACACTGCGAATGTGGCTCAAGGTCCCCTGCTAGTGACCTGCTTTTTGCACTTACCTGGCTTTTCTCTATTGCTGTCTGGAAGAGGGGAGGGTATAACTAAGGGTAAAAGAATCTCTACAACCCCAGGGAGAGCAGGGATGGGTCAGTTTGGGGTCAGAAAGTTTGCCAGGATAAGGGAAAACTCTCTCTCAGCTGGATTGCTTTAAACTAAGCCCTCAGCACAGAATATTGAAACATAACCACCGAGAGAAAGCGTTTCAGAGCATTTCTGCAGGTTAATAAAAGCATATTCGTGCTCTTGGCCCTCCTGGCCCCACCAAGTCTCCTGCTCGTCTCTGGGCGTTGGGCTGGATCCAGCTCAGGAGGAGGCAAATCATGCACTCCCGGGAGCAGCGAGAAGAGCCGTCAGGAGGGGTTCCCACAGACAACAGTTGCAGCTTCTTACATGCCAGCTTCTTATGTGGCCAAATACATGGCCCTGGCTGCAGCTGAAATCCATAAGGGACCACAGGGCATCTGCTCAGGTGGGATACTGCAGCCACGTCAGAGATGCCCAGGAAACACTTATCTTTAACAAACGAAACATAACATTTACTAATGAGGTTATCTGATGAAACGTAATTTCCATGTGCAGGATTACATTAGTCAAAAGCTGCCCGTTTATTAAGGAGGATTTAAAAAACAAGATATGGCCTCCAAAGCCCCATGATCTACTCAAAGATCTAGCCTGCCTTTTCAGATAAGGGAGGAAAAGGACACAACGCAGAGTCTGTCACAAATGTCACTCTGCCCAAGGGCTCCATTCACCCCACTCATTCATCCCATTTACCGCCGAAACACTCACACACCATTTCGTAGCACGTTCCCCCTGACAGCGCCTATGGGCTTCCCGTCCCGGCCAGCAGCGCCGGGGCACCAGAGGACACCCCTCAGACCTGCCACCCCAGGACAGGAGGCAAAAGGGGGGAATCGCAGAGGGCTCCCTAGCCCGAAGCACCCGGAGCGCTACCTGCACCCTGCAGCGCTGCTCCGGTGAGTCCTCCACCTCCCCTTGGACCTGCCCCGGCAGAGCAGCGCAGGTGGCTTCGAGCAGCCATTGATGTCTTCAGGGTAAAGAGGGTCTAGGAAATGAAGTCTGTTCCCTAATTTTCAGAAATTTCCATTTTCTTGAGCCTGGCAGGCTAGAGAAGCACGAGCTACTGCACCATATCCATGCTGCGTTACATACTCGCACCAGTAAAGAAGCCTTATCTGAGCATCATAACTTCATGCTTATCTAGATGAAGGAGCAAAACCAGCTACTGCAAACAGTTGCAGCTCCCAGCTAATGATGCCAGCAAAAAGATGCGAAGGTGAGAGCAGCATACGATAGCTCGGTAGCTCCTGTGTGCCCCTTTAGGTCCACCTCCCCTGGGCACCACAGTGTTTCAAGCTGCCGTGGTTTCTGTAGGGGTTTCGTGTCACTGGGGATCAATCCTGCACTGGGGACCCGGCAGCAAGTGCCAAGCAGTTCCCACAGCCGCCGAGGCGCTGGCAATACAGCTGAGCCACGAGCGGGTTCAGAAAGGCTCATGCTTAAGCAAGCTCAGCACTAGCCTCGCCCATTACGGGCTTGGTGAGCACGCTGCAATGGCAGACTGACGTGCTCCGTTCATACAAGGCTTTTGCCAAGGCTATCAAGCCTGTTAATGCAGGCACGCACCCACGGGAATCGCCATTTCTCCACGCAGAGAAGCCCTTGCCCCGGGTGATGACCCCAGCTTGCAGCTCTGGCACCAGCAGCACCTTGCACAGCTTTTAGGATAGCTTTGTTTTCACATTTCTAGTGTCATCCGGTTCGTTCTTCAATAATATTCCTAAATAAGCCAGAACATGAACATTGATTATCACGCCCTGGCTCCCACTGAAATACCTATTTCATTCGTATTAGAATTCATTAATTCACTAACTAATTACATTATTTATTCACTTCCATGCTCCTGTTCATTCCAAATTCAAACTGAGTCACTTTGGATTAATCCAACAGTTTGGATTTCCATTTACTGCCTTTTTCTCCAGCCTCCAGAGTTTTTTCAGAAATATTTTCTATTCTTATTCTTATTTGTATTCTTACCAAATCTGACAGTGTTTGTGGTGCCTTTGCTCTGCCCACGCTCACAGATCAGACAAATTCTAGAGCTACAGGGATCAAAGGTGTAGAGAAGGTCAGGACCTGTTGCTGACATTCCCCTATTTTGTTCAGCTTCTTAACCCTGCATTCACAGGTGAAAAAAAAAAAACCCAAACAAACTATCCAAACAATAACGAACCTGAGGCTGGAAGATGTGACTACAGCTTGTGCAGGGTCACCAAGCCAGCTTAAAGAGAAAAGCTAGCGCTTGAGCAGTTCTGTTATCTCAAGCAGAAGCGGGGAAAAAAAAGGGAGGGCGGGGGTGGAGGAAAAGAAAACCCCTGCTTTGCAAAGTTTAACGATTTTGGAGTGTGTCACAAGAAGGCAGAGTGGTCATACAATCGTAAAGAACCAGTCTTGTTCCTTTGGGAGCTAGCCAAAGGCCTGCTGAAAGACCAGCTTGTGCTACCGATATGTGCAACAAGAATAGCCTGAAATTCTTGGGAACTGGGAATCATCTCCTGAACCCAAAACCCCCAAATTTGCCAAAGGGAAAAAAAAAAAGTCATCTAGTTCATACAAGGTTCTGGGATGGTGGTCGGATTCTGCAGAAGTGGTTGAAAATCCCAAATGGAACAGGCGGGGAAAAGGAGAGGCCTGATACATAAAATCTGTTGGCAGTTGTGCCGGCCAGGAACAGATGTGGAAACAGATGTGCTCGCTGCGATGAACAGCTCTGGTGTGGGGAGCCCCGAGGCAGGGGGGACCATGGCAGTGGCAGGCGGCTCCGTGGGCAATCCCTCGCAGAGGGGACAGGAACCGCTCCGGTACGGAATAGACCAAGCATTGGCCAAGGAAAAGGTGAAAAAGAGAGATCTCCCAACAAGTCTTGAGGTCCCACAGCAATTCAAAACCAAGTTGTCCACGGAGGTCTCCAGTGGTGGGGTCAAACCTCAGCCTGGCTGGCAGGTTCGGCCTGGGGGCCAGCCAAAGATGGCTTTGCCCAAAAAGTCAGTACAACTTTGTGGGAGACTAAAAGAAACAAGCTGTAAAACACCAAAAACATGGCAGATGAAGAACGGGGCTTAATATTTTCAGCTGCGTGACTTACAAATTCAGCCCAGGGGCCACTGGTAGCACCAGGCAAGTTCTCCACAGAGCTCCCAGCGATGCGCTGGTGCAGAGCCCACGTTCCCGCAAGGATACTATCCTCGGAGGTGTGTGATGGGAAAGCTCTACAGATAAGCATGCGGCATGAAACCCCCCCCTGTTCCTGGCAGAGATGACAAACTGGGCGTAGTGAAGTGGGCAGCAATCAGCTCGCAGGTTATCTTGAGCTAAGCCACACAACCACTACTGACTTTTGACTTCCCCGATTCAAAGTATTGAGATACTGAGGCGCTTACTCATAACTGCTGCAGCATCAGGCTGTGAGCCCCTGGGCCACGCAGAGCGGAGCCAGAAGATCTGCTCCTGCCTAGCAGAAACGGGGCTGGACCGCCTGCCACCACAGATGCTGCCCTCGCAGGAACCCGCAAGCAGAAACCAAATGACAGCGTTTTTTGAAAAATGACACCGTTTTCTTTTAAAAGGTATCGAAAAATGCTTTTTTCCCAGCTTCCAGGAAAGAGGGAAACGTAAGTCACTGAGTTGGCTAATTTGGCCAGATAACAAGCCATAACACTTTCAGTCAATTAAGACCTTAGATGTGACCCTTGCAAACCTGGTGGGCTTCCCAGCTCCCTGCTGGCAAGGGGGGCAGCGAGGGCACCACCGTCCCGGTGCAAAAATCAACTCGCAGGCCCTGACTATGCCCGAGTGTGGCAGCCCGGATCCCTCGGGGCATCCTGCATCCCTCCTTCCCCACCCAAAAGGATCCACTTTGCTGGGGCCATCCCAGGGCCACCCTCCCGCTCCAGCACGTGCTCCAGGGCAGCGGCTTGTCCTGCTGTAAATTAATTAACTCTTACAGAATATCTGCATTTTGACAAAATTTTGCCACAAGTATTGCACAAACGCTGTCATATTCCCTTTCTAGGCAGTGACCCACACATCTCCTGTGGGGTTTTGGCTTTTTTTATTTCCTTACATCACTGTCTCGTTTTCTATTGCATATCAGAAGATTGCACACTCTTATCAGAGAAGCTCTGGTTTCTAGAGAAGTGCCGTGGAGAAGGCAACTGCTTGGTCATACTTTGGGTTATTTAATGTTTTTCTGACTTTAAAATGGAAAGGCCACATCCTTATATCTCTATTACCTACTTCTGTGGAAATGCTGATTGGGTAAGGAGTGTGCCCCAAGGTTAAACACCAAATTTACTGGAACCTTTCTCTTCCAGAAAGTCTCAACAAATAGTCTGGGTTTTATCAGTTTCAAAAAGCAACCTAAACTGTTATTTCCTTGTGGAGAGGCCATAAAATGGTAGAGGACTGGTCCAGAAGCCCTTACAGGTTCTCTGAGCACATCAGGAGGATGAAGACCCATCTCTACCTTCTTTTGCTGGCTGCAGGCATCTCTGCTGCTCCCCAGATGAGCAGCATGGCTGAGTTACTGACATTATTGCAGCAAATGTATGAGTCAATGGCAAAGGACATTCAGGTAAACGCAATTTCCACTTTACTAACCTAAAATGTGAGATACTGAATCCTCTTGTTCTTGAACATTTAACTTTTCTGAAAGTCAAACAATCTATTTAAGTGACATTTTATTTTTGTTAGTGTTCATGAAGGTGATATTTGAAAGGCTTAATATATTATTTTTCAGAATCTGAGGATCGAAACTCCAGACGATATAGATGTAAGTAGAACTCCCTTTTTTAAATAAAATTAACTTCTTCATAATCTTAGTCATTAGAAATTGAGATAGTTTTAAAATTACCTCCTAAAATACTCCGCTTGTATTTAAGAACAAACAATAATTTTCAATGTAGCTATTATGAGATATAGTGTGTTATTAAAGTTATTAAATGGCATTGTAAGATATAAAATGTTATTAAAAACAACCAAATGTTGAGTCAAAGAAAATATGCTGTGATATAAAAGCAGCCAAGGATAGCAAATATTTTTGTTCTGTGTTTTAGAAAATCTGCAGAACACACACACACAGAGAATGATTTTCTGAATCAGCTAGTTAAACGAAGGACAGTTAAAAAGGAAAGAACAAGCTCGTTCACATTTCTTGCTTGTCCGTCTGCAAAAATACTTCTTTTTAGTCCTTGTAGAAACAGCTTTTTATACCCTTACCGTCAGTAAGGGGATTAAATAGTTGCATTACCACATTTGCCTGAAGGATGGTGTTAATGCCCCGAGAACAAGACACCAACTACGGCATGTCCATGAGTGAGGTCTGCCTGGCAGATCAAATTCCCCTTTATGCATTTGCCGTCTTCTTTTGCATCTCCAGTGAATTTCTCCTGTTCCCTCTTGGCATAAAGGCTCTTTTCTTTGCGAGCTGATTTTAAACAACTCGCTCCTGAGGCAGATGCTGATAATGAGACTTCTTTTTTCTGCTGTGCACCAACTGGAAACTTGGTTTCAGCATGAGATCACAGCCCAGCACAGAGCTCTTCAGATAATGACTATCATGGCCAGCTGGCTATTTGTGGGAATGCAATCTGAGTCATTAATTTATTCAAGGAGCAGAATAGTTCACAGTTGTGCCATAAACTAGCTACAGGAGGGTGGGTTACTTTTTTTTGGTGGCAAATCCAGCCCATTCCTTGTAAATTAGATGTAAAGCTCCCAGCTTTGTCATTTCCCTCTGGATCCTGTCTGGAAGAGCTCTCTTCCCAGGCTGGGGCTTGGGCTGGGTTTAACCATGGGTTTTTAATAAGGAAAACAGACTCAGAATCAGCAGCGCTGAACACCGGCAGCTCGCTCGTCCCTCTCCCTGCCGAGGTCCCCAGCAGCGCCGCCGCAGCCCACCGCACCACCGCCCGGCTCTCCTCCAGGGAGAAGAACTGCTTCGCTCTCACCTGCGCTCTGGATACAGAGATGACGGAGAATTTCCCAATGTCTCTGTGTTTGTGGTTCATCAGTGGCAGAAGCAAGCAGCTTCCCAAGAAAGGTCATGGGAAAAACGATCTTCTTCATCATGCAACAACTAGGAATGACTAGTAGGAGACCACGTGTTGGTGAAGAGTGTCATGGGCATGATGCTGGCCTTCACCAGCTGTCCGCATTTCCTCTGACCCTTGCCGATTAGCTTTTGCTTCATTTTTCATCACTTTCTTCTCCCATTACACTCATCTCCAATCTGTTCCTGCTGCTGCTGGAAGCGTCGTCTCCTCCTTTCCTTCTCCGTGAGTTTAGCTGACCACTTCCAAAACAACCCCATGCTGGCAAGTGCAACCATCATCATTCTTCGCTCGGCTTCCGCCCCGTATCCGTTCTGGCCCTTCTGGTGCCTTGCCTAGACCGTAAGGTCCCCGAGCCAAACGCCAGCTACCGCTTTGAGAAGAGAGCCAGCACGCCCTGTGCACGGACGGGACGAGGCAAACGCGGCTGTGAGATGACAGCATGGCCATTGTCATGTCCCCATCTCTTCTGGCACGCAGATGTCAGCTGTCGCAGAGGTTAACATTTGAGGTAGTTTCGGGTTCCTTTATTTTCTTTCTCTCGTGTTCAGACAGTTCTAGCTTCTGTGACAGAAAGCACCTTGCATCCAGACTGAAGACATAAACCAGGGTTATCTGCTGACAAGAGCAGATGTAAGAAATCAAACTGCTTTTCAGATGGCTGCAGATGAGATAGGACTCCGTCTCTGCATAATCATATGCTTCATCTGGACATTACAAAACATACACTAGCAGAAACTACCATCTGCCAGGTTTCTGTCTGTGGAATAAATAAATATCCGCATCGGTTAAGTGTGTTTGCCTAAGGCATTTGCAAAACAGCCCAAAAGTCAGTAACAATTTATTTGCCACCCAGGCTGGACATAATTCAAGATGATTTTTCATAACCTTATTGTAGTTCATGGTTACAAATTCCTGGATCTCAGTTTTGCTGTTTCTTCCATCTTAGGATGTGAATTGTGTGAGCACAATCTTTGAAGGAACAGAGCAGCTGAAAGCTAATCCAGCCATGAAAAAATTTAGTGTTTTTTTCCAAAAATTTGAAGGACTGAAGCCATCACTCACACTACACCTGCCAAAAGAGGTAGGAATTTATTTCTCGTCTATCAGAGATCATGCAGCAGAGAGGTAATAAAACATGATCCATAATTCATAACAAAGCCCTTATGTCTATGAGAGAGAATGATTTCTGTATTCACTTGTGTTGAGTACATGGAAGAAGAAATCCTGGCATTATTTCATGTTTGTACCCTTCCCTTGCTCTAGTCTTCAGCTTGGCCCACCTCTAAAATAAGGACTCCTATGTGTGACCAGCCTATTTAAGGTTTAAGGAAATTAATATAATTTATAAAATTATTTCAAGATTAAAAAGCTTTACATGGCAGTTAAATATTAAGTAATTTAATTTTCTTGATTAACTTTTCAGGGGAAATGTGATACAGAAAGAAAGAATGCAACAACATTCATAGAAAAGCTGATGACGTTCATCCGAAAAGCATCAAGAAACGCAAGAGCATAGATTTAGAAGTTTCTAGAATTGCTGTAAGTTTAAACAAGCAGTAAAATGTTTATGTGTTTTAAAAGTACTCTTCCTTTGTGTTAAAATTCCAGCAGGGCCCATCATCTCTTTCGGTGGTCCTGTCCTCGTTCGTGTTTGGCACGTAATCTCTGCAAGTATCAATGGCAAAGTGCCATTCGTCTTTCTAGATGAAAATGTAAATACTTGATAGAGCGAATAGTGCAGGGTATTACGGAAGGACTGACTAGGCATAAAACTTTTTGGATTTCTTGTGAAAAGGTCAAGTTAATTTCTGAACAGTCACAGCAAGAATGAATACAGATCGATGCGAGCAAGAGCAGCTGGTTCACACTACGTGCCTTATCTAGCCGTTGCCTCACCCCATGGGTTTCGCACGCTGCGCCATAAACACTGAGCAATATATCGAGATGTGATATGAATATATTTCCTTTGCCTTTCTTTCAGACCAGGGTGGACCAGCGTCGGGCGGAACAGCACGCGCTCTAGCAATACGGGTTAGGGATCTATAACTTTTCAGGCTCACGGTGAAATGTATGCTGGAAAGTCTTGCTGGTATTGCATAACCTCAGCGGAATGGACATTATTCTCGATAACCTGTCTAGAAGAGCAAGAACCCGTGTATAGACCATTAAAGAGCACACAACTGGTGCTGCTGAAATAGGTGCTTTAGCTCAGGGAACTGGTATGGCTATACTGGGAAAATCTCAATGTTGTCATATCCATCTACAGTAAAGAGGATTAATCAATATAATTATACGGGCAAAACTTTTCCAGCACAGAGCTGGCTTTGCTACTGCTTTGAAGCCAGATGACAATGAACCTCAAAAGCCATATTCATGCATTATTCCATCTCTTAAGCTCTGCCTAAGCTTCTTTCTCTCTCTCTCCCCCCCTCTGTCTCTATATATAACACTTACCAGCAAGGAGTACAAGAATATTGTGCCCAGGCGTATAGGATCACCTTGATTTGGTATGCTTAGCACTCTGCCCAAAGTCTTTCACAAGCACTGAGGAACACGTCCTGAGATTTTCCTCTACCTGCAGCTTTGGTAGATCAGTGTAAATTTGGCAACTAAAGATTTGTAAAGGATCTGGGCATATACCACTTAGAGAATTAATGTTTTTTTCTAAAGCTAGGAATGTTGAGATTGGTATGAATTTATTTCTATGGTGTCGATTAAATTATATTACATTTTATAGATGTATGTATTTTGGAGAAAATATTTATTCTGTATTTTTTACTACTTTTAATAAAGTGAATAAATGTTTGTCTCTGCCTTTTTTCCCCACAAATTTCTTCCAAGCTGTTTCCACACTTGAGCAAATCTAGTTATCGCAAAATCTCTGATGGCCACGGGAATTAGACACTTGAGGTGAGCGAGCAAGTCTATTGCTAGAAGCTATTTCTAACAATGCACAAATTAAAAACCAGAGAGACCATTAAGGTGCACAGCTCTGTGACGGAGCTGAGCTTGCACGTTTGATTTTACTTTAACAGAGGCGTTGAGGAGCCCCTGCTAGAACATGGACAGATGGGCCGTGGAGACCCAAGTGGTTGGTTATAGAAAAGCTTACTGGTTTCTCTCCCTCCTTTTCAACCAGTAAAATAGAAGGGGAGAGACTCAAACTGACAGTCTTACTGCAGAAACTGCTCCAGGTGGTGGCAATGTCTGAGGCTCGAAGCTGAACAGTTTCTCAGTGCATATTCTCAGATGCAGACACCTGCCAGCACCTGAACAAGCACCCCCCATACTGATTGCCCGACTTAGCCCGAGTAACCCCAAGCAATGGGGATAAACATGCTGCAGAGGAAAAAACAGCTGGTGAGGTCCCTAAGGTAAAATAAATACCTTTTAAATAAATAAGCGAGCATCTCAGACCCGCAACAGAATTTACAGCTCTTGCCATTCACAAATAAACGTTTGCAAAGAAAGTACCTTTGGTGAAAAATGTTTTCACTCCCCTGCTGGGGGCTGGAGGCTGCCACAACAAGAGCATCCCCAGAGCTGTCCTGATCCACGCCTCTGGAGCCCCCGGCCTCGTAGATTCCCACCAAGACCAAAACGCCACAACTGACCTCTATGGCTCTCATAGCTCAAAATGAAATTCCGATCTGCATAACCCCCAGGTGACAGCTCTGCACTCTGCAGTCTGCCTATAAAAATACTAGAAATAGGATGTTGTAATGAAGGACACATAAAAAAGCAGGGAATGCACAAGCTGGGTGCTGGCCATTGGTTCGTCCTGCGCTAATTGTACGTCACTCAGCAAGTGCAGACTTGACAGAATCCCAGACTGGTGGGGGTTGGCAGGGCCCTCTGGAGCTCACCCCACCCACCCCCTGCATGAGCAGGCACCCCCAGAGCAGGGGCACAGGGCCGCATCCAGGCGGGGGGTGAATGTCTCCAGGGAAGGGACCCCACAGCCCCTCTGGGCAGCCTGTGCCCCTGCTCTGGCACCCGCACAGGGAAGGGGTTTGTCCTCCTGTTCAGGGGGAACTTCCCGTGTTCCAGCTTGTGCCCGTGGCCCCTTGGCCTGGCGTTGGGCACCGCTGAAAAGAGCCCGGCCCCATCCTCCTGACACCCACCCTTCAGATATTTATAGGCATCGATGAGATCCCCCCTCAGCCTTCTCTTCTCCAGGCTGAACAAGCCCAGGTCTCTCAGCCTTTCCTCACACGGGAGATGCTCCAGCCCCTGATCCCCTTGGCAGCTCTGCGCTGGCCTTGCTCCAGCAGCTCCCTGCCCTTCTGGAACTGGGGGGCCCAGAACCGGACACAGCCCTGCAGATGTGGCCTCACTGGGGCAGAGCAGAGGGGGAGGAGAACCTCCCTCGCCCTGGTGGCCACGCTCCTTTCCATGCACCCCAGGACACCGCTGGCCCCCTTGGCCCCAAGGGCCCGGTGCTGGCTCAGGGTCACCTCGCTGCCCCCCAGCACCCCCAGGGCCTCTCAGCAGAGCCGCTCTCCAGCAGGTCCCCCCCAGCCTGTGCTGCTGCGGGGGGTTGTTCCTCCCCAGGGGCAGGACCCTGCACTTGTTCTTGTTGAAATCCATGAGGTTCCCCTGGGCCCAGCTCTCCAGCCTGGCCAGGTCTCGCTGGGTGGCAGCACGGCCTGCTGGTGTATCAGCTGCTCCTCCCAGCTTGGTGTCACCAGCGAACTGGCTGAGGGGATGCTCTGTCCCTTCGTCCATGTCATTGATGAATATGTTGAACAGGACTGGACCCAGCACAGACCCCTGGGGAACACCGCGAGTTACAGGCCTCCAACCAGACCCTGTGCTCTTGATCACGACCCTCTGAGCTTTGCCGTTCAGCCAGTTCTCAACCCACCTCTCTGCTCATCCAACCCACACTTCCTGAGCCTACCTATGAGGTCGTTATGGGAGACAGCGTCAAAAGCCTTGCTGAATTCAATATAAACAACACACACTGCTCTCACTTCATCTCCCCAATCAATCATGCCATCATAGAAAGCTATCAGGTTGGTCAAGCGAGATCTCCCCTTGGTAAATCCATCCTGACTACTTCTGATAACCTTTTCCCCTACTTCCCTCCTCTTCCCCGGCCCTACAGAGGGTTTTCGATACCCAGCTATGATCAGCACTCCAAGCAGGCAGAGGTAAGTAATACCAACTAGAAATGATTAGGGGAAAAAACAAACAACCCCCCAAAAAAAACTAAAAGTGATTTTCCAGCATTTTAATCTGAATTGGGATAAGACAAAATATCTAAATATTTTACAGGAATGAAAACTAAGGAAAGATCTGATTCAAAGGGTCACATCTTTCCTTGCAGGCTGAGCTCCAGCCTCCCAAACAACTCCCACCAGAAGCGAGAGGAGCCTCCATCAGCAGGCCATCCAGGCAGCCGGCACCGCAGGCTCACCGTGCCCGCCAGCATTATGGCTGGGACGCCCGGGGTACAGGAATCTGCATTTCTTTCTTTCGGTTTGGGCTGTGTCCAGCCCGGGGCACGAGCTCCCACTGCTGGGTGTCCCCGCAGAGGCTGCGGGTGCTGAAAAATAATTTATCTTTTTTTGTTGTTGTTTTTAAACTTCTTTTTGCAAATTACTCCATAGTCACCTTTAGCTTGCACAACGGTGATACTGCCTCTTATCTGCCTGGAGGCCATTCGGAGACAGTTTCAGCCTTTTGTAGCTGCTTTCTAGCTTTGAACGCTCTCCCCTGCCCTGCTGTATAGATTTTTTTTTTATTTCTTTCACATTTTCTCAAGATATTTTGATAGGTGATATGCACTTGTATACTGACTTCAGAGTGCAGGTTGTTAAACACCTTCCTGACTGCCTGAAAAAATTTGGGCACAAACAGATGAAAGAAATGTTTCTGATACTTGTATTAGAAGTATCAGCTCCTGGAAAGCACAGTAGGTTGGAGAATCTTAAACATTAAAAGAGGCTTTACAGAAAGCGTGAAATAGCAGGTGGGTGCGTGTGGGTGTGTTGCTTTGACACCTTCATTCTCCTTCAGCTCTGCAGAAAGGACAAAGCCACTCCAAAATTTCCAGCCAAAGCAGCTTTCTCAGGAAACACACACAAACCTGCAGGCTTGCACCTTGTAGGGTGGGACTGTCCTTAACCGCAGCCCTAAAGTCCCTCTTAGCTGCCAGCTCAGATTAGTAGGAATTTCTCCGCTGCAAGAGCGGTTTACGGACCTGGTTAGCAGCTAATACAGTCATGGGCGACGCATCTCACCCCCGAAAACCCTGTGTCAGGTGCCTCAAATGAACCTGCCTCTTGCGTTCGTTTCCGCTTCTCAATCAGAATAAAACAGGATCGTATAATATATTTTTTTTTAAAAATGAACTTTCTGTGCACCTGCAATCTAGTTTTTGTTTTCAGCGCAGACTCCCTAATTCTCGCAAGCTATTTCTGAGTTCAGGTGTCGTGGTTTAGCCCCGGCCAGCAACTAAGCCCCACGCAGCCGCTCACTCACTCCCCCCACCGCAGCGGGATGGGGGAGAGAATCGCCAGGTCAAAAGTAAGAAAACTCAGGGTTGAGATAAGAAGAGTTTTGCAATTAAAATAAAATTAGGAGTAATAATAATAGTAATTAAATAATGAAAAGGAAAGGAGGGGGGGAACCTGGGGGGAAACAAAAAACCCCAAACCAAGCGATGCAACCTCTTACCACCCGCTGGCCGACGCTGCCAGTCCCCGAGCCACAATTGCTGCTCCCCCCGCCCAACTCCCCCCAGTCATACACTGGGCATCATGTCACATGCTATGGAATATCCCTTTGGCCTGTTGGGGTCAGCTCTCTTGGCTGGGCCCCCTCCCCTCCCGGCTTCTTGTGCCCCTGGCAGAGCGTGGGAGGCTGGAAAAGGCCTTGACGAGTGCAAGCACTGCTCAGCAACAACTAAACCCTCAGTGTGTTATCAATGTTATCCTCATCCTAAATCCAAAGCACAGCACTGCACCAGCTACGGTGAAGAAAATTAACTCTATCCCAGCCAAAACCATGAAATCAGGCAGCAAAAATGAGCAGGAACTCAGGGGCAATCCCATCCCTGCTGCAGGTTGGTTTGCAAAACAGCCTGAAATACAGCGATCTGGTACATGGCCCGACTCAAGCAGAGCGCGGAGAAGGCAGGACACCGATAACACCATCACTCCGTAACACTGGTGCCGGGTATATTTAAAATCCTGATGTTACCCTGGTATTGGTCTATCTTCATCCCAAATTTCATTCATCACTGCAAGAAAGGCTCCGGTTTCAGCCGGAGAACACAAAAGGAGAACTCTAGAGAAACACTTGGGCTGCCTTACCAAGGGGTTTCCTCTAGCTCCCTGGATGATGCTTGCATTTCTTCCTATAAATATTCCAGTGTAAATTAATTATTTTAAAAAATAAAAGTTTTAAATCTAGGAGAAAGGAATGAGAAACAGGTTGAGAAGAGATTTTTGGTGAGCAAGAGAGGTGGGTTCCTCCAGTGTCCTTGTAGTCACAGAAAAAGCTTTGTGCAAAACTTACCAATTTTGACATCATAAAAGAAGAAGCTGAGCAACTGGGGAAGGCACTGGTAGTCACAGGGTTTCCAAGAGATTTCATTTGTTCCGAATTTCCTGGGTCTGATACAACATGTCACTGTTACAACTCCTTTTTTGGGTGCATCTCCAGAGACCTTTGCTGAAGCACAGGTGAGAGTCCTGTGATACAGGAATAAATACGCAGAAGTGAAGCATGCTCTCATCATACCAACACTGATTTTCCCAGTGTTTTCAAGTGTTATCATCCAACTTCTATGAAGGAAAACCACACTTTTTCACAGTACAGCTCCACAAGATGGGGAGAGCAGGCACAACTCCTGGTGAAACAAAGGTTAATCAGCAAAATTATTTATAAATTATTTGCACAGACATTGATCTACAAGACTTTTACTCCCTCTGCCTGCAATCCAGTCTCCAAAACCCAGCAGCCAGAGCAGCCTCCCATAAAGACATCCGGGCGGCTGACAGCAGGTGGCAACAGGAGACCAGAAATGCAAGATGCACGGTCCTTGTCGGGTAAGCTTCTGAGCAGGAGAAATTACAGACAAGGATTTCCTTCTGGCACACACAGAGCCAGTGCTGTTTATAGAAGATGAATGATGATGCCTGGCTGCCCTCCAGTAAGGACGGGGCTGGGGGGCAAGGCTCAGCCCCTGTCCTTGGGGTGAAGCTTTGTGCGTCTCAAAGCATCAGCATCGTGGACCCTCCGCCTGGCTGCACCCCAGGATGAACCCCTTCTGCCGCAGCCCCAGGGCTGAGCCCCTGCCGGGGTGAAGCAGCACCGGCTGCCCATCAGGTCACCCCTTCCTGGGCTTTCTGCGTGAGCTATGCCCCAAAACGCACCTCCCTCTCCCACGCTGCCTCTCAGAAGCCAGCCTTTTTCCAGAGATGGGCTTTGAACCACGAGCCAGCTACGGAGGGTACAGAAGACTCCAAATCAGACCCCCCAGTCCTGCCTCTCCACCTGCCCTGGCAGTCCCTGTGCCCCGCCGCAGGCCGTGTCCTGGGTCAGTGCCTGGAGATACAACCCAGGGGTGCCAGCACCTGCGAGCCAGTGCCTCTGTCTTTAGCCGCTTCTGTTCCGGCAGCGTGCCTTCCCCTCGACAGCTCCTGCCCTGCACGCTGAATCCAAGGCTCTCCCCCCTCCCAGGTCTGGCTTGGGCTTCGCATGGCCACTGTGCCCCCCCAGGCCACTGTGCCCCCTGTACGATGGGGAAGACAGCGCTGGCCCTGGGGCTCACCTCCATGCAGGGTTTACTGGTAGGTGTGGGGCCCCTTCCCAGCAGCACAGAGCAGTGAACCATCCTTTGGGGGCTGGAAGGCACCTGGCAACCCATGATGTCCTTGGGATACGGTGGATAAACATCATTCCCTGGCAGCTGGGGCATCTCTAGAGTGATGCCAGGCATGAGCATTACTCAGCAAGCAAAGATTTTGCTTTCTAGCAGTACCTGACATATGGATGCAATCACTCGGAACCTCAGGGGACAGGCTGGAAGAGGCTCCCAACGTCCCCAGCCACTGGCTCATCCAGGCATAGGGATCGTTGGATACCCTGGACTCTCGGGGAAAGGAGGCGGGAGGCCGTGTGCTGGCAGCCCAGGCAGGAGCTGAACAGGAACAGCCCCCACAGGCGCAGCCACACCAGAGCCAGCCCCTTCCCACGGGTGCTTGCTTTCCGCTCGTGCAGCCAGCACGGGAGCAGAGACGCACGCACAGCTCCTGGACGGTGCCGCCGGGGCTCGGGGCTGATGCGAGCTGGGGTCCTCTGGTCCCACGTCAGCACAGGCAACACCCACCAGGGCACGCAGAGAGCTGCCAAGCAAAGAGCCGGGGTCACCCATGCACCCAGGAGAGTCAGACCAGATACCTGCGTGGGACGTGTCGGAGAGAAAATGGTCAATGCTGAAACAGAAACACGTGAGTGCTGGGCTGTCAAAGCCACGCACTCCCTGGAGCTCAGCAAAACCCTTCCAAAGCGTTTCTGTAATGCAGATGCCCTCTGACACCCATCTCAAACCTTCAAGCGCTTTGCAGTAGGGTACACCGCCCTGAACTCTGGTGCTGAGGTGGGAAGGGTGGGACCGCGGCGCGTCCAGCCACGCACAGCTCCTCCGCCTGACCCAGCGCCGCTGGGTCCCGTGCCTTACCCTGCACCCCATGGAGCGGCAGCACCCAAGAGCCACCGCCTAAGCCAAGGCAGGGCTGGGCTTTAGCACCACAAAGGCATTTCTGAAGGGCTGAACTGTGTCAGAAAGCATCAAAGCAGCAGAATGAGAAGGCAGCGACACCTCAGCCTCATAAAGCAAACGGTGGTTTCTGAGTACTCCAGAGGATCTAGAGACAGCTCAGCAAAACATCAAGCACAGCACAAGAAAACTTCCAAAAGAAGCACCTAATGACACTGGCTCTTTTCATATGCTGGGTTTTTCCATGTTTTTACTATTTTCCATAGTAGTTATTGTCGCCGAATGGGACCGCGTGCAGAGATCTGACTGCACTGGAAGCTACGACGCACAGAAGGCATGCCTTGCCACATTTTCACATAGCTATCGCGCTTAGTTTTCTTCCTCCTACCTCTTATTCAACTAACTGTTCCTGCAAGACAGGTACGCACGGCTACAGCCCTGCCCCTGGCTGCGGGCGCAGCAAACCCGCAGGGAGCTCCACGCCGAAGCCGGCAGAGGGCTGGGACGTGCCCGCTTGGTCTCCCCGGCTCCGGCCGCTGGCCCTCTCCTGCCTCCGTGGCGAAGCGTTTCCGTCAGGGTGGGCGAGGTGGTCCTTGGCGGGAGGCCCGGGCTTGTCCCGAGGGCTCAGCCCAGCAGTTACGTTCTTTAGAACTGAGGAAAAAAAGGGAAATTTCTTTACCGAGAGGGTGGTCAAGCACTGGAACAGGCTTCCTGGAGAGGTGGTCAGTGTTTAAGGCATTTAGACAATGCTCTTAACGTGCTTTAACTTTCGGTCAGCCCTGACTTGGTCAGGCAGTTGGACTAGCTGACCATTGCAGGTCCCTTCCAGCGGAAATAGTCTGTTCTATTCCGTACCCCTCAGATATTCTCCCTCTCCTCTGTAAAGGAAGGAAAAAAGGTTTCTTCCTTCATTTACCTACATTTTTTTTCTTTAGAAGAATGACACCGTGGTGCTCCTTTAAAGCACCAGCCCCATTTCACAGCGATTCTGATTTCCGAGACGAGCCAAAGTCCCGAGCACGTCACCGTAGCAACCGCTGCCTCCCCCAGCCGGCAGCAAAGAACCGAAAAAGTCGTGATAAAAATACCTGCGACGAAGAAAACGTACCACTGTCCATCACTTCCATGAGTTGGGCAGGACAAGTTCAGTATCACCAAAAAAAAAATAGGAACTTTTAAACTCTAAAGCAGGCAGTAGCTCTGCCTGGAAAGCAGCCTGCTAGTCTTTGTGCCCCCAAAATCCCACCTCAGCTACTGCCCCCCCAATCCACCTGGATCTTTTCTGAGATGCAGACGGGTCCAGCTGCATTTTAAATATCCACTTTGACTTTATAAAGTTCAAAATAATCATCTTTTCTAGCATGCACAGGAAAAATCAGCACATACTTAATGTAAAACAATTTTTTTTACTTTCACCTTTTAATACTTCATTGACCCATGTATTTTTCATTTCCAGCGAGCAGTTCTATCTTTCTTATTATTACCATCATTATTCCTGCTGCAGCTACAGAAGCTGGCTATAAACTTCCGAAGCCTTCATGACTTCCGAAGCCCTGGGTGGCTCGGAGGGGGGTCGGTTATCGACGTCTCTTCCAGCAGGGCCCTGGGCTCAGCGCGTACACCTCGCCCCGCGCGGGCAGCGCACCCGCGCTGCCTCCTCTGCCCAACGCCGCAGCAGGGACGCCCCGTCTCGCCTCCCCGTCCGCTCGGTCCCGCCGAGCTGACCCCCGGGCGCGGGGCTCCGCAAGCCCCTGGAGGAGGCCGACGGTCTTCGGCGGGGGTGACCTGAGCCGTCAGCCCGTGCTCAGGAGCCTCCATCACCTCCTTGCCGTCACCCAGGCGGCCCCGCAGAGGGGAGGACGGAGGAAGCACCTCTGTCGCGGGTCAGACACGGCGGCCGACCGCCCGAACCCGCCTGCGGTTTCGCAGAAGCTGCGCGACTCCCCGCTCATTGTACAACAAACCGGCAAAACTCAGAGCCCCGGGGACGCGTCCTGCGGGGATCGCAGCATCGTGACGTGACCCACGCCGGGCCGTGAATCCCGCCGAAGGCTGCGATCTCCGGCTTGTGAACCAGCAAAATTAGTCTCAAGCTGCCAAAAGGGGTTTTTGGGGGAGCACAGCGGGTACCACGGCGCATCGGGGTGCCGGCGATTTGGAGGAGGCGGGTGCCGAGGGCAGTGCCGGTGGGGTCCCACGGGAGGGGGCGCGTTGGCGTCGGGGGCACACGGCCTCGGTCTAGAAGGCTTTATACCAGTGTCTTCATTTTTGTGAGCCTGCAAGACCCCCCCCATTTCGGGAAGCTCCATGCAGAGAAACAATTCAACGTTTCAACGTTTTCTTAGCACATCTCCTGGCTGGAGACCGGCCGGGGCCACCGTGGCAGCCCCCCGCGCGCCCCCACCCAGCGCCTTTGTTCTGTTTCAACCTATAATTTCATCTCCATGACATAAATCATAGAGATTTGGGAGAAAAATTACAAGACGGGACGTACTGAAGCGCCATGCTCCGGAGCGGAGGGTTGCGGGGGGTCATTGCTGGGGGGGGTGCACACCCCACGCCCCCCCGGGGCTCGGCCCTGCTCAAACCAAGGGCTGACTCGGGGGGGCTGTTTTGGTGGTTGGTTGGGTTTTTTGGGTTGTTTTGGGTCTTTTTTTTTTTTTGGCTCGCCCGGTGCGGGGAGGGAGGTGGGATGGCTGCCGGCGGTGGCCGTCCCGCCCGCGGCAAGCCCCGCGGTCCCCCCCGGCGGTCACCGCACCGGCACCCAGGTGCCGCGGGGGGGTTTCCCGGCACGGGCGGGGTTTCCCGGCGCGGCGGCTGGAAGTCCCGGCCCGTCCCTGCGCCTGACTCACGGCCGGCCCCGGGCTTCCCCCGGCACCCCCCCCCCCCCCCCCCCCCCCGCGGCCACGGTCACGGTCACGGCCACCCCCACGGCCCCTCCCGCCCCGCCACGGCCCCGCCCCCGCCCCGCGGCCGCGCGCGGCGCCGCCGATTCCCGGAAGCGGCTCGCGCTGCCCGCGCCGCTCCCGCCGCGGGAAACCGAAACTGGGCGCGGGGGGGCGGAACGGGCGGGCCTCCCGCCACCCCCCCGCCACCCCCCCGCGGCGGCGGCGGCTCGTCCGCAGGCAGGGGCAGGCCGGCACATCGCGTTAGGCTGAAAGGGATCGCGGCCAACAGCCCCCCCCCTCCCCCAGCGAAAGCAACGCACCGAAACACAAACGGAAAGGCAAGGAAGAGGGGCGGGAAAGGCCAAGGGAAAAAGAGGGGGGGGAAAAGAAGAAAAAAATTAAAAGGGGGGGGGCAGAAGGAAAAAAAAGGGGGCCAAAAAGAAAAGTAAAAAAAAAAAAAAAAAAAAAAAGGAAAAAAGGGCCAGGAAAGACAAGGGGGCAAAAAGAAGAAAGTAAAAAGAGAGACAAGAAAAAGGGGCCAAAACCAAAGGAGAAAAAATACAAAAGAGAAAAATAAGAGGGCCAAAAAAAAAAATAAAAAAAGGAAAAAAGGGGGACCAAAAATTAAAGACAAAAAAAAGGGGGGACCAAAAGTTAAAGACAAAAAAAAAAGGGGGGGACCAAAAATTAAAGACAAAAAAAAAAAGGGGGGACCAAAAATTAAAGACAAAAAAAAAAAGGGGGGACCAAAAATTAAAGACAAAAAAAAAAAGGGGCCAGGGGTGGACGTGCGTCTGAAAGCCCCGGCGCGGTGCCCAGGGCCGTGGGACGCTGTCCCGGGCCAGCCTGCAGCCCTGCTCAGAGCCCCGCACTGGCCCCCGCGCCGCAGCCCCACCGTTCCCTCGGCGTCACCCGGGCAGGTGGCCGGGGCCCGCCAGCACCCCAAAGCGCCGCCTCAACCCCACGCCTCCGCAGCGCCTCGCCCGCACCCCGAGCCGCCAGCGGGCCCCCGCGAAAGGGCGACTTCTCCATTCCTGCCCGATAAGTCAGCAATTTTGCGAGGAAACCCGGCAGGGGTTCGGTCACACGCTCCCCGCAGCAAGCGGAGGGGAGCTGCCGCACATCCCGCCCGACTCAGGTGCCAGACACGGGCTGGATGCTCCCTCCTGCAGCCTCCGAAGGATGCATCCTGCATCTTCCTCCCTCCTCGGAAGGAGGCGAGGGCGGCCGCGCAGCACCCTCTTTTAGAGCATCTAAAAGCAATGCCCAGAAGCGACGCCCGTGACTGGCCCGACCCGAGCGCAGCGGCGTACCCGCCGCAGTGCGGGGGCCGAGGCTGCGCCCAAACCTCTCCTGAGTATTTTTCAAGCATCAAATTTGCCCCTTGCTTATGGAAATTGCATTTTTATCAACTAAGGCGGCCGTTCCCACCTGGGGTCTCCATCTGGACGCAGACGTTCTCCGACTGCTTCAAGGTTAATAGCCAGTAAATAATTAATAATAAAAGAAGGGACTAAACTGCAGATGTTTTAACAGCCTTTCACTGTTTGCGATGGTGGCCTGGTGAGGTTCTCGATGCCAGCCTGCCCCGGCCCCTTCCCAGCGCCTGGGACCCGGTATGCTGGCACAGCCGGAGGGGAAGCTGTCCTGGCTCGGGCAGCAGGCTGGGTTTGGAGACCTTTGCCCTCCTGTCCCTTGGCTCCTAGCAGCACTAACGTGACAAGCCCAGCAGCGCTTTTCAGCGTCTTCAAGAGCTTCCTTTTTGGCAGTCCCTTTGCATGAGGATGGGATGGAGTATTTCAAACAAAGCGGGGGTTATTGATGTGCTTGCCGAGGCAGAGCAGAGGTGAAGCACTCACAGATCACTGTGCTGCAGCCTCCAGAGCGAGATGCCTTTTCCTGGAGAGCTACAGCAAGTTCCCAGGGTCTCCCTGCCTCCGTGCTCGCAGGTACCTTGGCCGCTCAAGCTGCCAGGCTCGGCTGGTAGGCAGCAGCAGAGCGCAGGCAGGAGCTCCATATGCAGGCAGTGGCCCCATGTGCAGGCAGGAGGCAGGCAGTGGCCCCGTGAGCACCCAGCCCGAGCATCGCCCGAGCTGGACCCAGCCTACAGCTGCAACAGGTGGGAGGCACAGCACCACGGTGCCACGGGCGGCCCCTGGCCACCGGCTCGGCTGGCCTGTCCTTCCCCTTCTGACAGCTGGGGAGTTTGGCACCTTTTCTGATCAGTCCAGGAAAGAGAAAAACCTCCCAGCTCAGAGCCGGACAAGAGGCACAACCAGCATTGCCCACAACACGCTGCTGGTCCTGCAGGCTGTAGCTCCCTTTGGTTTAATTCCTGCTCTTCAGGTGCTTGGTGAGGCAAGTGGGTCCATTCAGACCTCCTGCCTTCAGAGGGATACTCTAAGGACATATTAAATATATAAATCTTTAATACACAACTCACCCTTTTTCTCCTGACGTCAGCCCCAGCTACATTAGTGGGACTTCAGCAGTGTCAAATGAATGGACTCCCCAGTCGCCTTCACGGGGGTTAGCAGCCAGGACCCCAGGTCAGCACAGCCCCAGGGTGCCCTCTCTCACCTTTAGCAGGGAGGCTCAGGCTGCTGCAGGTCTGCACCCTCGTTAGGCAAACTCCTCACAGGTGCCTGCAGCTCACAGGCCTTGCCTTGGCAATTAGTTCATGAAAGGGCTATGTCCTTGTGCAAGGTCAAGAGAAAAGTAAGGAGCAGGGAAAGTCCGAGGACACAAGTCAAGTTGTTGGAATTTCCTTTTTTTTCCCACCAAACTGAGCCCAGAATCTCATTTTGGTTTAGTTTAAAAATTCACTGTCCCATCAGTGGGGAGAGCTGAATTGATTTTGGGTCCTGAGATAAGTCTTTCTAATTCCAGGAAACTGTAAACGGCCCATCCCAGGATATATTTATTGTAGCCTGCAGATCAGAGCACTCGCTGCTATTACATCATGCCATCTGGGCAGAGTTTCAACATTTCTGACATTATTCATTCTCCTGCATGTGCTTCAACCAAACTTCCTTTTTGTAAGAGAGGCATTTATAAGAAATGGAAACAGCTTGCAGCAAGTCCTCCGCTCTCAGGGCTGCTGACCGAGAAGCAGCTTTTTTTGTCATCAGGCTTTGCAGTTTTTAAGGCTGATACTCCGTCTCTGCTCCTTAAAAGTCCACTCTGCATTAACCCCTCTCAGCCCAGAGAGCCCAGAGGAGGGACGCACGCTGCCTGCCTGCAGGTGACCTGGGGTGCTGTGACATTTGTTGGGTGCTCACTAGTGGGGAACGGTGGCATTCCCCAGGTGGCACCGAAGGCTCTGCACCCATTTCGTATGCCCCAGTTAGCAGCTCCAAAAAGAAAGAATGGTTTCTGAGTTTGATGGGGGGAGGAGAGGAAGACAAGTGGGGGAGAAAATGAGAAAGGATTTGCATTAGAGCAAGTTTCTCTTAAAACAGGTAGAAAGGAGGAACAAACGCTTGCGGAGGGGGGTCTCAAAGGACTGTTGAGTGCTGGTAGGCATGGAAAGTCATGATGCAGCAATGGAAGGAAGCAGCCAGGGCCGCGAGGAAGCAGATAAGAGGCTCTGTCTCACCATGCTCCCGCTCTTCCCCTCCATGAACCCCCGCTCCATCCTGTGGTTGTTCACTCCCCCCCACCCGAACACTGCCCGGGCATGCAGACCTCGGGCTCCACTCCCTCCCGGGGCTCGCTGCCATCCGCCAGAGGCAGATTTCTGTGGCAGCCCCTGTCCCCATCTCCCCATCAGCAGAGCAGGGATTCCCCACTGCGGAGCTTCTCCACTGGTTGGACCCAGAGTCCCGGGAAGGAAAAGTCTGCAAAGCAAAGACTGCCATCACTACTTGGCATAATGCTCAAGCTCTTTCCACCCGAGACACACGAGGGGTTTAAAACCCGAGGGTCGTCTGCCCTACCCCCACCGCATGCGTAGCACCAGGCGAGTACAAGGCACTGCATCGGCTTCTCTAAGGTACATGCACTAAACGAGGTGCTACGGCGTAGCCCCGTCCTGCTGCCCACACACGTGCTCCTGCAGCGTTGCCTTCCATGCGGGAAGGGCCGTCCGCCTCTCGCTCAGCTTGGAAAGGAGCCCTGGGCTGGGAAGTTATCAGAGAGCTGATAGACACCAACGCTGCTGCTTCGGCATATACGCTTACCTGGAGGTGAATGCAGCTCTCAAGCGAGTACCCGCTTCTGCAACTGTTTGCACTGGAATAGGCTGGGTTTCTTCCCTTCGCCCACCCCCAGCTCCTCAAATAGTGTTCCTGGACGTTCTGAGCCTTGCAGGTTTGCTTGCGGGTAAAGCACGGAAGGTCTCATCCCCACTCAAGGCTAATTTTGCAAGGAGCGAGGAGGGAAGAGCATTGCAGAGATAAGGTGGGAAAGACCTTCCTTTTGCCCTGCCATAAAAACCACCTGCTCTGAGCAGCCCCGGCGCCGGGCTGGGCACCCGTGGATGAGAAAGCCTGTGCCACTTGTCGCTACGGAGGAGACAGCCAGGCCTTCAGCTGGAGGCAGCAGGCTTGGCTGGCCGGTGTACAGCACTTCTGGCTGGAAACTGCCCATTTCATGGCACACGGGGTTCACTATTAACCACCATTTATTTTATATAGCACATCTTGAGCTGCCTAACCAAGCATAGCAGTGAAGACAGGGAACAAAGAACCACATCAGAGCCTGTACGCCCAATTCATAACCCTCCCTTCTTGTAGTCTACGCCAGGAGCTCTGTAGTTGATGCCACGCAGTTCATGCTCTTTAGCATTACTTGAAATACAGTCCTCCTAGGGGGACCTTATTTCAGGGCTGACTGAGACGAGAGGTGCTCATTACAGAATAACAAATACCACTTGCTGGAGCATCAGTTGGGGATTTGATTTGGTTTCTAAATAAAAAAAATTATTAAATATTTCCTCTGTACTAGGAAAACAGTCGCAGACTTGGGATCTCCCTGGATTGGGTAAATGTGATAAATCTGTTAACGACCTGTTTCTCTGTGTCTCAGTTTACCATTAACACAAAAGAACTGGCAAATCATGGGGAGGGGATTAGAGAAAGGGGGAATGTTAGAGGGTGCTCAGAGCCAAAAAGGCCAAACAGATGTCCGAGATGAGACTTCTGTGAAATAAAGCTGGACCAGGGCTACAGCCCTGCAGACAATCAGAGATGTTGGCATTCATGGACATTCTTGCTGGGTGATAAACTGGGTGGAAAGGTTTTATGGCCTTCAGCGACTCCTTGAGGTGCGCGGATTATTCCTTGTTCGTACTTTGATACGAGCATGTCATATGTAAGTGCGTCTTCTTGCTACATTGAGTAAGCTGCTGAAACGATTGTTCCTGTAGTGGCATACACGGGAGGAAGGAGTTGATTTGGTAAGGAGAAGGCTTTGCTACCCTAGTGTAAGGAGAACCTGACACACAATAACATCGGGGAGAGACAAGTTGTTATTTCCTTGTTTCAGCTGAGGGATAACAAAGAAGCAAACAAACATAAGGCATCCCAGCTTGGGTGGGTTGTGCTCCGTGGAAACTCACTGTGCAGATACAGGACAAAACACGTGTAAAGGTCAAGTAAGTTCCACCGAGCAGGATCTGTATGTATGGGTTTAAACCAGAGGAAAGAAGTGGAGATTGAGGGCTGGGACTCTCAACCTTCCTTTGTGCGTTTCTATTCTAGGCATATTTATTTGGTGCCTGGTGCCAATTCCCGACGAAGATACAGCCTAAAAATAGCCGGTAAGGATCATAACAGTACTGAAGTCATGTATCAAACAAGTCACCATTCAAAATTCAGTCATTTGAAGTATTTATGATGCATTTAGTGTACGGACACATTGGCTTGTCAGACCAGGAAGCGCAGAATTCATTTTTCTTAAAGCTGGCTGAGGGGGCAAAAACAAACCCCGGGAGGTTGGAGCTCAGAAGGACTGACAGCGTGATCCTTTTTGTCAATATTGAGGTTGTATAAGAGGTGTTGTGACTATTTTTGTAGATGACATTTGCACTGGAACCTCAAATACCTTCTGTCATCTCTTTTTTTAGGCTACTTCTGAGTTACCTCTTACTACTCTAGATTTCCGGACATCTTACACTGAGCAGTGAACCTATGCCCTCTTATGGACTAGGAACTGTAAGTGTCCTAGTGCTGTCCCTGCCTTGTCTGTGTACCTCTTTCCTTCTTTGATTATTTGTCTAATTTACCTAATATGTTATATCTTTACCTGTAGTGAAAGCTCGCTGGTGAATGGTGCCTTACCCAGCACAAAGGCCCGACTGGACGATACTACCACAAGATAAAAGGGTCAAGCAGACAAAAAAAAAACATATCGGTTTAGAGAAAGCACGGCATACTTACAGGGTGGTTTTCTGCACTTAAAACCAAGTTGGGGCTTTTCTTTAATCTTTATCCGTAAAAAAAACCCAGGAAAACCTGCCAGTGCAGGCAGGCAGCGTGATCGTGTCGTGCCGTTTGGCTCAGCTGCCCATGCATCCTTCTACCTCTCTCCCAATGCACCTTCCCATTGTGTATGGCTTCAAACCTGCCTTGAAAGAATTGAAAATGAATGTTGTGGTTTAAGCCGGCAGGCAGCTACACACCACACAGCCGTTCGCTCGCCCCCCCCCCCCGGTGGGATGGTGGAGAGAACTAGGGGGGAAAAAAAAGAAGTAAGATTTGTGGGTTGAAATAAAGTCACTTTAATAGGAGAGAAAAGGAAGGAAAAATAATAATGATAAAAGAATATACAAAATAATTGATGGACAATGCGATTGCTCGCCCCCAACCGACCGATGCCCTGCCTGCCCCTGAGTAGTGCCCCCCCGTCCCCCAGCTCGCCCCTGGTTTACACACCCAGCACGGCATCGTACGGCACGGAACATCCCTTGGGCCAGCTGGGGCCAGCTGTCCCGGCTGTGCCCCCTCCGGCTTCTCGGGCATCTCCAGCCTTCTCGGTCAGCAGAGCACGAGAAGCTGAAACGTCCTTGGCGTAGTGTAAGCACTGCTCAGCAACAACTAAGCCATCGGTGTGTTACCAACATTGTTCTCATCCTAGCTCCAGACCACAGCACTGTACCAGCTACTAGGAGGGAAATCACCCCTATCCCAGCTGAAAGCAGGACAATGAAATAACTAAAAGTGCTCTAATATTCTGCTGGATTGAAGGCACCTTGAAGACATTGGGTGCAAATCTAATCTCGTCATCCAGATCCAGTGGATTGGAGAGAAATCCTGACAGTTTTAGTAGCCTTCTATCAAGACGTCATTTCCCTTCCACACCCTTCATCTGCAAGCGGTAGGAGAGGACAGCAGACCCATGATCACACTTTATGCCCCCTAACACAGTTATTTTGGATCAGCCCAGCCCGACACACAGCCCAGGCTGGGGGAAGGTGGGAGAAAAAAACATTCTCAGGTTTTGCAAAATGCTCGCGTTGCCCTGCCTCCCGCCTTTTGCCATTTACACTGAGAGCAGATGATCAGCAGTGTATCTCTTGCTGTAATTGCACAGCCTGTGGCAAATGAGTGCTGTGAAATCAGAGCATCTGTAAGTCTTAAGCCCCTACAGCAAAGCGACTGAGACGGGATCAGCTGGGCACTGAAAAAGGAAAAAGCACTGAAACCAGACAACACTACAGCTATAACTAGGCTGAGGAATCCTGTTAGACTGTCAAAGCTTTCAAGCCAAGGGCAGAGCAAGTCCAGGTAACGTCTGTAGTACTGCTTGTCACCAGAAAAGTGGTCTCTGAGGCCAGGCGGGGACCTGTGTCATGCACTGGTCCCTGGCTTAGGTGCGCCATGATGTGCCCAGAAATCGCTCCGGCGACTCCACTGACCCGTTTCTTTCAGCAGTGCATTTAATGAGCATTCCACACCAGAGTGCAGCGGCACAATCCTGTACGCCCGCTTGCATCACTGGGAGGAATTGGGCTGACACTGGACAACTCGTTGCATACTGACCACTACAGGCCATGAAAGCATAGATGCCGAGATGACCAGGAGCATCGCTCCCAACCTTCACGTAGTTTCAGTTTCTACTGACCTTCATTCTACCACCTGTGACCGTTCCTATTACTCCAGGCCCTGTCGCATCCCTTCTGCAAATTGCTCACACCAAATCGCAAAACCTGCAGGCAGTTTTGGTCCTCCTCATTCATTAGTCCTGCTGCCAACAGCAAAAGCATGCCCTTTGGAGCCGGTACCAACCCAGAGTCCCGGGGCAGCGCTCAGAGGAACTGGGGTGCTCGGAGGCGGGACCAGAGCCGGTTACTCGACACTCCGAAGCAAGTTGGCTGGGAGCAGCCCAACCACCGGCCAAGCTCCCACCCAACTCAACATAGCCTCATCTTGACCCTGCATCTCATTCACTCCCTTTCCTAATCTATGAGGGTTACTACAGGCTGGCAGAAAGTCTGGGATTACTATGCTGCCTCTGGCTGCCTGGGGTGCACTGAACAGTGGCCATGCAGGGCGAGCATGGGCCGGGGCTGAGCCGCTCACAGGGACTGCGGCTGGATCCTTGAGTGGGAAGGGGGCTGGATGCCTTGGTGGGGATGAGGGCTGGATGCCTTAGTGGGACTGGGGCTGGATCCTTCAGTGGGATGGGGGCTGAATCCCTCAGTGGGGATGCAGCTGGATCCCTCAGTGGGGATGGGGGCTGCATCCCTCGGTGGGACAGGGGCTGGATCCCTCAGTGGGTATGGAGGCTGGATCCCTCAGTGGGACCAGGACTGAATCCCTTGGTGGGACGGGGCTGGATCCCTCAGTGGGGACCGGGGCTGGATCCCTTGTTGGGGGCTGGGGCTGGATTCCTTGGTGAGGACTGGGAGTGGGTCCCTTGGTGGGATGGGGCTGGATCCCTCGGTGGGACCAGGGCTGGATCTCTCGGAGGGGACTAGGGCTGGATCCCTCGGTGGGACGGGGCTGCATCCCGGGGCGGGGGGGCGGGGGACAGGCTGGGACGGGGTCCCGAGCCCCTGGATGGGGGCCGGCTCAGCGGAACCCCGCGCCGAGCCCCTGGGTGGCGGAGCTGCACCCACGCAGGACAGCGGCCGGGCGGCGAGGGAGGGGCACGCGACGGGGCGGAGGCGGGGCCGCGGCGCGCGGCAGGGGGCGGCGCCCCTCACCCCCCCCCCCCTTCTCCCCCGCGGCGCTGGTGCTACAACAGCGTGATTTCCCCGAAGTGATGTTGGCGGCGGCAGCCAATGGGAGGCGCGGCCGCCCCCAGCGGCGGCGCTGATTGGTCGGGACGCGGCCGGTCCCGGGGCGGCGGGGAATCCCGGCCGCCGCCGCGTTATACCCGAGGGCGCGCCCCGCGGGCGGCAGAGGCGGGACGGCGGGCGGCGGGCTCGGACGGCTCGGCTCGGCTCGGCTCGGCTCGGCTCGGCTCGGCTCGGCTCGGCTCGGCTCGGCTCGGCTCACCGCACTGTGCTGCACTGCACCGCACCACCGCACACCACGGCTCGGGATTGCACGGCTCGGCACCGCACGGCATACCGAGGTGGGTCGCGGTGCCTCCCGCCCCACCGCTCGCCCCCACCCCGTTTTTGCACGGGATCGGGGCCCCGCAGGGTCCGTGGGAGCGGCCCCGGGAGCGCGGCGCGGCTCCCTTCGCCAAGGGGGGCAGCGCCGGCTTTGCCCCGACGGAGGGCGCGGGGCGCGAGTTTGGGGGCGCGGGGCTCGTCGCACCGGCAGCCGTGGGGTGGGCACCGGGCATCTCTCGGGCGGGCGGCGGCCCCTCATCCCACCCACGGGAGGGGACGGGGCGGGGTGTCCCCCCGCACCGGCGCCGACGGGCACGTCCGGGTGCGGCTCCGCTCTGCGGGCTCAGCGCCGGAGGCTCCGCTCCGCCGTTGAGCGGGGTCGGATCCCGCAGCCCCGAGCCGCGCTCCCCGCGGGGGGCAGCCCCGGCTGGATCCCCCCCCCGCGCCCCGCAACGGGCGCTCCCCGGGCCGCTGCCCCGCCTTGGTGGTAAAAGTTAAAAAAAAAAAAAAAAAAGAGTATTGTTTGGGAAATTTTGGGTGTCTTGAAAAAACAACCACCGCAAACAGGAAATTATTTCTGCAGAGGAAGGGCTGGGAGGGCCGCGCCGCCCCGCTCCGGCTGCGCGGCGGGGCCGGCGCCTCGTCCCGCTCCTGCGTGGTCGCAGCGGGGACTGGCCCGGTTGCTAGTCGGGGATTCCCCCCCTTCCCCGCAGCAGGGTAGGCTCCCCCCTTGCGTAATTTAATTAATAATAAACTTTTAAGACGGCGGCAGTGCCTCTCTGTGGCCGCAGAGTCGGCGGGTGGAGGTCCCGCAGCGGTCCCTGCGGGGGGACACCCGCACCCGCTCCCGGGAAAACCGCGCCGTGCTGGGGTGGGTTCCCTCCCGGGGCGGGGGGGGCCGGGGTCGAGCTCCCTGGTCCCACCCAGAGCCCCCCGACCCCGCAGCATGGGCTGAGCACCCGCCGCTGCCATCAGCCCCTTTCCACAATGCAGACCTTGAGGCGTGTTTTGGGCGCAGAGCAGGAGGTGCTGCCACCCAGGAGCAGGTGGAAGATACTGAAAAAGAGATAAGATGCAGGAAAAGTAGTTTTGGTTGCATCGGGAGCACTAGTGGTAATGCTCACAGTAGGGAAGGGAAGGGAAGGGAGGGGTGACATTGCAGAATGGTTAAAATAGCGATGAGTTTTTTGCTGACCTGTTATTTCTTTCATAGACAACATGCCAGTGTCAAGAATGCGCATGAGGCCCTGGCTGGAAATGCAGATTAATTCCAATCAAATCCCAGGACTGATATGGATTAACAAGGTGAGGGTTGTTTGTTACTATTATTGTCATTATTATTACTCCTGTGTCATTGACCATCCTTGTTCTTAGATCACACATGGAGAAAACTTGCAAGCATTCTGTTTATTAAACAACTATTTTTGTTTTCAGAAGAGGTACCTCTGGTTGGTACACAATGTAGGAGTTCCATTTGTCTTTTCCCTGGGAAAATTCCCAGGAGGGAAATGATAAATTAAAGTAAAGTAATCTGAACATGATGGAGAACCAAGAAAAATCCGAGATCTCTTAACACTTGCTGCCTGTTCGAGCCAAGTCACCTCCTGTCCCAGTTAAGCAGTTACTGTTACACTCCCAGTTGCTCCCAGTTTTAAGGCTTGGCCTGAAAGAAACTGGGTTTGCCTCGCTTTGATCTGGGAGGCACATCCCTGTGCCTGTACCGCAGGATGAGATCTCCAGGCTTACTGAAGCAGGTCTCTTTCTCTGAAGTCTCCTGATCCATCCCAAGTGATGTTTAAGCTAGGAGACGGTATTCTTAGGATTCACACAAGGTCTTACAGGCAACTTTAAAAAGGGATCCTCTACCAAAGCGTACCTGGAAAACATACTGCAGTTATTGATGCGTTAGTAGATTAGATGCAACATATTTAAATGATTCTGGGATAAAATTGACACTGTTGCTTAAGTACCGCTTGTGGCTTTCCCTGTTTCAGAACTCATAAAACCCCTCGTATGCATTGAAAAAAATAGGTAGAACAATGGATGTTTAGTTAAGATACAGAGCAGGGGGCTTATAAAATGTCCGAGGCACCCCTGAGAATTCTTTGATTAAAGCCATCATTCCAAATGGGCATCTTTTGAAATTCAAATCTCTATTGGTTCAACTTCAGGATAAGATGATGTTTCAAATCCCCTGGAAACACGCAGCTAAGCACGGCTGGGACATGGAGAAAGACGCCTGCCTTTTCCGGAGCTGGGCCATTCATACAGGTGGGTGCTGGCTTTACATCAGTCGTATCAATAGCTCAAACAAGGTGCTTTTTTTGGTCTTGACTTACGCCTCAGGTAGTTACATTAACTACTAGTACGTATGTCAGAGAAAATAGAAAAACTCATTTTTTTTGGTGGGAGGAACTAGCACTGAACCACCTGAACACCCCATCTCTTATTTATAGGAAGATACAAAGTGGGTGAGAAGGACCCTGACCCGAAAACCTGGAAGGCGAACTTCCGCTGCGCCATGAATTCACTGCCTGACATTGAAGAAGTGAAGGATAAAAGCATCAACAAAGGCTCCAGTGCTGTCAGGGTTTACAGGATGCTGCCACCCTTGACAAAGGATCAGAAGAAAGGTAAGCCCTCAGCAGTCCCGCTGGGGTTACACAGCTTCCACTACTGCGCTTAAACACCGCTTAAATTTCCTGCTCCGCCTAGGCAGGGGTATAACAGGCTTGTTGGTAGCTCCGGTGCTATTGGGCTTAGTCACTGGTTATTGCCACTGGTAACAGTTTGTACGAACAGTTTGTTTTATCCCAGATTCTTTAAACATGCCTAAAGGCATCATCAGGAGGTAACTGGGACTCGCTGCTACGGGGACAGCGGTAGCAGAGCTTGCTGAGGAGGGCTCAAAGCTGCAAGAGCTCACGCTCGCCTGAATTGTCAGCCACGCAGCCCTTTCTCACCTTTCGCCTTATTTTTATTCAACAGAAAGGAAGTCAAAGTCTTCAAGAGAAGCAAGAAACAGGAGCAAGAGAAAGGTATGTGTCTGTAGAGACAGCTGAAGAAGCTGGAGGTTTTGGTGGTTTTCAAGCTTAACTTTTTTTCATATGGGAAGTTGTGCATTTTTAGACAAGTCTTTCATTCTTCACCCTTATTTTTGTAGTCATATGAAGATGTGAGGACGGAGGAGTCAGCAGAAAGACTAACCAACACTCCGCTGCCAGATGACCACAGTGGCTACACCGTTCACGACTATGCGGGGCAGGAAGTGGAGGTTGAGAGCACGTCCATCACCTTAGGTAAGACTCAGTTTTTAGCTCTCCAAGCGGAGTGAAAAGTGCTGTTCATGCTAAACCCACAACCTCTGGGCCAGAAGACAAAGATGATTCTTGGGGCCAGGCCTGGGTGCACTGTCAGACGGGCAGGGGGGGAATAGAGGTGGTTGGGTCTCTCCTGTGAGTGCCGACTCCTCCTGATACGTCTGTGATCTGCAGACCTCTCCTCGTGCGAGGTGAGCGGCTCCCTGACTGACTGGAAGCCACCGATGGAAATCACCATGGCCGACAGCACCAACGACCTCTACCAGCTCCAGGTGTCTCCGCTGGCTTCGTCCTCGGAAGGTGGGTATTTCTTTTTTCCTACCTTGGTCTTTCATCGGTCTACTGGAGGCAGGTTGGAGGCAAGGCAGCGGGATGAAGAAGTGCCTGGGGGAGCACGAGAAACAAGAGTTGGCTTGTAGAGAAATAACCCCAGCCTCCACCTGATGGATTTTGGGTTCCTGGAGCCACCAAACTGGCCGGGTTACAGACGGGCACGTGCCACCTGCAGAAGTAGTTGCTCATGGGTGGAAGGCTCCAAAATGACATTTACTTTGCACATGCGGGCAAAGGGGCAGGTTTCATCTCGCAGGCTCAGTGCGGTGGCATGGAAAGGTCAGCCCATAAAGAGGCGAGATTTCTGAGCCGGGAGGGTGGGACTGCGGGTTCCCGAGGCAGCAGGAAGGAGGCAGTGCTGGGAAGAGGACAGAGAGAGGTACAGTAGTGACAGAGGAGGTAACCACGCTTCCCAGTGGGGGAAAAATAAAAAATTAACATGGATATATCGGAGTGGTCCTTCACTCAGGGTGCAAATCGTCTTCCTCCCGCATACCGAGCGGGCTCTGCTTTGGTGACTCTTGGGGAGGCGCAAGAGCCACGCATCCCAACGTGCAGTAGTTGGAAGAGCATCCGAGACGAAGGGCTGCGGGGAGTTTGGGGCACGGAGCTGCCGATGGGCCTCCCTGCCTCAAACCCATGAGCCCCTCCTCGGTGTCACCCACGGCAGGGGGAAGTAAAAGGTAGTGCTGTTGTGTGACAAGAGAGTATGAAGAGAGTATGCTTCTTCTTGTGTGGCGAGGAAGCAGAAGTGTGAGGGCTAACGTGTGAAAAGCTGACCTCTATGGCTGATTTCTTCTTTTTTTTTTTTTTTATGTGCTTACTAAACAGTCACAGACGAAGATGAAGAGGAAATGAATTCAGACATTTTTAAGGTAAAAACAGCCCTTCTGGTCAGAATAGAATTGGCCAAAGTTGCCTTTTGCACCAAGACAGGAAGGGAAGCAGCTATCTGATCCAGTCCTGTGCGAGCTGAACATACACTTACGTAATCCAAGACCCTTATTTAATGAGGAAGCCTGAAAAATTAAATAAAAAAAAAGGCGGCTACTTCACAGGCATGAGCTGGAGAGGGCACATCCATGGAGATATTTACTCTTCATGTGAACGTTGGAGAAAGCTGTTGAGAACTGCCAGAAGCAGAGGTCGCTGTATTAGAGTCTGCAGTGCTCTCTAGACATTTTTATTTTGCCCTTCCCTCCACCTCTGACATGTGTGGCGCTTAATCTGTCCTTCCAGACATGTCATGCTCATCCCACTGATAAGAAAGGGGTTTCATCGCCAAAGATGCTCTGGCCCGCCTAGTTTCGCATTAATTTTGCTTTTTTAACTGGAAGTAAACAGAGTTTTATATAACTTAGCATGAGAAGATGCAATTTGATCTTTTTTGCTTACCTGTCTTCTGAGTGAGAGAAAGGAATAAAATATTGCACGCACAGAAAGGAGCAGTTTTTACCATCTCCTTCTTCTCTTACAGCTGCTTGAACCAACCCAAGACTGGCACACCACCAGCGTTGGGGGGAAAGGCTTTCTCACCAACGAGCCGGGCACGCAGACCATGTGCAGCACTTACAGCTACAAGGAGCAGGACGGGGAGATCGACACGACTTCAGGTACAGACTCTGCGGTGATCGCTGACGCAGCATGATGCAGACGAGGGGTTTCATGCAAGACACTAACTGGGAGGGAGCAAAGCCACCGGAGGAGGTAGCACAGCCCTGTGTTCTGAGGTCTCCAAGCAGCCTGTCGGAAGGCTGTAAGGAGTTTGCTGATGAAAAGGAAAAGGTGAAAAATGCCTCCAGTAAAAGTATGCTATGGATTTATCTTAGGGTTATAAACACGTAAGTTACGTCAGCTTTCGGGACCTCCTTGCAACGTAACTGAAGAATTTCCGCTAGCGATAGCTTAAATGGGACAGGTTAACAGAGAGTGTTTGGAGTACTTTTAGTAAAATATTAGTCTAAGGTATTTGCTGACATCTGAGAAATCTTTCCTCTTTTTTTTTCTACATTGATAAACATTGACTGCTTTTTTCTTGCTGCATGTGATTCAGTACTCATTCTTGGTTTATTTTGTCTAGGAGACCTGGAGTTCAGGTTCTTCGACCAGAAAAGCAGCCTAGACTTCTCCTGGCTGGAGACAGTGAGACCTACCATGCAAGTCATTCCCTGTGGCTTGTAAAACCCCGGCTTCTTCCAACCATGGACTGCTCTTGGGTAGAAACTTCAGCAAGCCTGAGGAGAATGGAAGAAATTGTTTGTTACTGACTGAATGAAGCAAGTAGCTTTTTCTATTCCGTTTAACTTTTAGGACTGAAAAGGGTATAAAGAAAAACTCCATTATTAAAAAAAAAGGACCCCCATCTCGCTAGCAGGACTCCTGGCACCACAGACGCTCAGCTGCATACGCACCTTGTCGTCGCTTCGCAGGTGAAGCTTTTGCTGGAAGGTCGCCGATGTGCTGTGGGGCCTGACCTGGTGGGGTACCACCGAAAGGCGTCGTGTGCCGGAGGCGTGGGGAGGGAGGCGGTTACCGTCCTCCCTGCGCAAGACGTGATAAGCACTTTACCCGTGGAGTGCTTGGGGGAAGACGCTGCAAAGGAGTCTCTTGCCTGTTAGTTTTGGTTGCTGCTTACTTGTGCAACACTGGTGACATTGAGCTTAACGACTGTCATTACACTTAGTCAGGAAAATTGCACTAATTGGCCCTCTCTGATTTGTTCCATCATATAGCTCATCTTTCAGATCTTTCAACTTTAGAACTGTGTAAATAGTTTTAGACCAATAAAATGTGAAAATTCAGTTTAGGCTTTGCTTCCACATAGTACAGTTACCCAGGTGCACTCATAGGATGTTATCTGCTCGTAACCATGCTGTATCTATTTCCACGTAATAGTTGAAGAGCTGCCGCATGAAACAATTTTTGCACTGATGGGGGCAGAGCTCTTTATTTATACCAGGCCTCTCCAAGATCCCCTCCAGCACTCTACCAGGATACCTACAGTACTGTATGCAGCAAGCCGTATCGCCCTGCAGACCCACCCTGGGCCAGCATGTGCAGGAGAGTGCAGGATAGAAGAGGTTTCAGTTTGCGTGTAATGCATAAAATTAAATCACTAAGCTGTAATAGTCTATTTTCTTGTACAGTTTGTATATAGTGTTGTATATTTGTTTTAATAAAAATGTTTTATATATGACATGTTTACTTTTTCTCATGGGAGAGCTCTGCGAATGCATTCTGCATTCCTTGAAAATACCCAAACAGATGTGCTGTTGACAGAGACAGTTGCGGGGTTGTTTTTTCATGAGTCATGAAAGCGCAGGGAGTTTAGTACAGTTTTTCACCCCGCACAACTTCCCAGTGTGGCTGATGGGTGGAATCCTGCTTGTCCGGCTTCTGTGCACATGTCAGGGAGTTGGTTTGTAGCTGCCGTCATCTGCACTAGTCAGCCCTAACTTAGAGCAGGGTTACAGGCTACGCTATTAAAACCCAAAACCCACCCCATGCACCGAGTCCCTGCTCTGGATGTCCCTATCAGCAACGCTCAGCTTCTGTGATAAGAAGATCAGCGATGAAGACCTAGCTAAACAACTTCGGTTTGCCTAAAGAGAAAGCACATGCAAAATTCAGAAGGCAAGGGGAAAGCGAGCTGGTTTTCTCTCTGTTTTATTCATTTGCCATACTTTCAGGCTTGAAAGGTCTGACATGTCATTGCATTGTTTGGAGTGGGAGGTGAGAGGCAAGTGTGGCTGAGGCAATGCGTCTCCAGCTGCAGCCACTGGCATCTGACAGTGCCTGGAAAACCCCTGTACTGAACAAAGCTGTGCCGTGAGGGCCTTTGGGGAATAACTTCATTCGCTGAGCAAGAACAAGGGTGGACCGAGGAGAATATCAGGCTGCAGGAGAGGAAGACCCAACCCAAAGGGCTGGAACAAAGTGGATGTTTCCTCCTGCCTTTGGCACCGGCTCTGCTGCGACTTGACCTGCAGACGTGCAGGGACGGATGTGTGGTTTACCAAGGGAAAAAGGGTAAAAATAAATGCCATAGGAAGCAAGTGGTGGTGGGTCTCAAATCCAGCACAGCTAAAAGGTTTGGATACGGCACAGCAAGGTGGATGGGCAGCCTGGGGAGGGAGAGGCTGAGCAGTTACTGCCGTGCCTGTTAGTCATTAACTGGCCCTAATCTCTGAGACAGCCGAAAGCAGACGGCTGCAGGCAGCACCCTTCCAGGTGCACCAGGTGGAGAGCAGCTTCTTACAGCCTCATCCTGGCTCTGCGTGGGTGGCAGCCTGGGGGGCTACGACCTCCTTGTCCCCCCCGCCGTGGTCACGCTCCCTGGCAGGGTACCCGGCCCAAGGGTCCACCTCCCGGGAAGGGATCCATCCAGCCGGGAACCCGCTGGGCACCAGGGCTGTCAGAGCAGAGGCCTCGGCTGCCTCGGATCACAACCGCCTAAAGCCCTGCACAGCTGCTTGACGCAGTTCTAGAGCAGGATTGTTTTGTGCATGGGCAAAGAAATCACCCACCAGACCCGACCTGTGCCCTGGCCAGCTGCAGCAGCAGCTACTGCCGGGGAGAGACCGTGGGGCTGCTGGATCTAGAGCCACCTTTGTCCGCCCAGGAAGGGACACAGCCTCAGTGCCATCGACATAACCAGAGGAAATCAGTTTTGTCCAGGAACCACTGCAAGTTTGGTATACACGGCGGGGGGGGGGGGAGGGGGCGGGAGAGAGAAGGGGAACCGTCTACGATGTAAACAGTACGAAAATAAGGTAGAGATTAATTTGCCCGTTCATCCATTAAAAGGAACAAGATTTTCACAGTTATGCTGAGATACAAAAAAACACAGCACTTAAATTTTCACAGCACTTAAATTTTCACAGATAAAAGGTGTGACTGAGATTTGAGGACAGAAGAAAACAGCAACTAGTGCCTCACACCCAGGGACCCTAGAAATGCTCCAAGTGTGTTTTTTACCAGGGCAGAGGAGACGCTTTCCTTCCTCACCTGCCAAGGTACGTGCGTGACCGACTGCACATTAGGCATTTTGCCAGTGAAAAATGGTCAAGTCCCATGACAGGGTGGAATTTATCCAACCTGTTGCTTCACTGGGTTGAACTCTCAAATTCCAAGTATCTTGGTGTTGGTTTTTTTTTGGTTTGAACTTTTTGGGAGAGGGATAAAAATCAGAGTCCAGCTTTCCAGCTCAGGAGGGGTGCGACTTGCCGAGCCCCATCTGAGACTCAGCAGCTGCTGTGCTGTGCCGATGCCTGACTGACCCCTCCATCACCTCCGGGGCAGGTGGGATTTGTAGAAGCAACATTCCTTCTCCCAGTGCAAACTAAGGAGACCTTTAAGCTGCTTGTACCCAGAGTAGCATCATGAGCTCTTTAAGATAAACCTACTGCATAGGCTGTGCGATAAAAGGAGTTTTAAAACCTTGACGTTGGATTCTTCTGAACTTGCCTATCCTAATCAAGTGAACTTCAGCTGGCATTCCTGTATTGGAATAGGAGTTGTTTTCACCTTTAATACGCACACAGCTACATTCAGCTGGGAAGTAATTACCAGGACAGTAGGTCATTGGAGGGAGCTCACCCCTGCCTAACCCAGACAAAGCAATAAAAGGAAAATTTTTATGGGCAGGGCTCGAAAGGCGAGCGGCTCTTTCTTGTGCCATGAACCTTGTATGATAGTGAGAAAGACCTATAGGCAATGCAACTGTTTTAAAAATAAAGAGAGATCACCTTTCTGTGGTGGAAAACAAAAAGTAGTCATTATACAATCAGTGGTCATTTGGGAAATGAACGGAGCTAATGCTGCAGGCTTGGCAGGCTGCTCGGGCAGAGGCTCTCCATCACTTACGCCATGCTTAAACCATCACTGGCTGCAGCTTGCTTGCAAACCTTGGAACCATTTAAAAACAAATCCAAAATCCTTCTTATCTAGTTTCAGAGCTTTAGGATGTTAGCAGGACAAAACATCCTGGAAAATACCACAACAGTCTCACTAACAGTCCCACCGCCTGAACCTGGGAATGCCCTAGAGCGACTCAGGCACTGATTTTGCTGCTGTAGCATCCTGCATCAAAGTACCAGACCTTGGTTCATGCCAAGAGCAATTTTCAGTGCTGCAGGGACGAGGCTGTCATGCACCTGTTAACTGCAGCTTCTCCTAGTGAAAACCCTTGTCCTATGGAGTGCTTTTCCCCTGATCTTTGTCCAAAGAGCTTGTTAAAATGCCCTTCCATAATTAGAAGGGAACATAACTTTCTCCCCTGTGGTTTGCTCAGCACATTGCTCATAATTTAATCGCTCGTTAGGAACAACCTGTGAGCACCTCAGCACCGTGCTGTTGAAAGGAGATTTTTTTGCTTGTGCTTGCCCAGAGAGGTGGCACCTGGCATCATGAGCTTTGCCCAACAGGCAGCAGAGCCTGCAATTATTGTTTCACCTTTATTTGCCATGGTGATTGAATCCTGATAACTGGACACATTTCCAGGCAGTCATACGATTTATAATATCACACCTATAAAAAAGAGCCATGCTTCAGACCAAAGGTATGAATTTATAACTGCAAAAACTAGTGGAATATTTGTTTGTGGTGCAAAGGCAAACTATTGCTTAGATAGCAACTGAGTGTCTTGGACTACAAACATTATTTCTGTGCTGTTGTGCTGGATCATTCCTCCTCTCTGGTTCCCCAAGGGTCCGTTCCCCCCGTTTGTACACACAACACAAGGAGGACACAAACTTCTGCAGGGCAGAAACCTCTCCAATAGAAGAGGTGTTGTCTGTAGAAAAGTTGGTTTTAGAACTTAGATGAGGAAAAAGCTTTCTTAGAAAGGAAGAAAGGGAGGAAAGTCACATTTTCACGGATGAATTGTATCTAAGTTGTGTTTTGTCCTATACCAAGCGCTTCAGTCCACTCCGTACCCTCTCCCACTGTACCACCACACTTCAGAGCTCCTTTCCCTTACACATTTTTCCATCCCCTTCAATATTTCGCTCACTGTTAAACTCAGCCCTGTCCCTCCCCACCTTCCCATGCACAAAAGAAACCAGGCAATAATAAAAGCGTGTTCACGCAGGCAGCACAGTGCGTGTAGCTCAAGCTATCTGCATGATATGTCCCTCCCCTCTAACCTTAGGTCTTATCTGTTCTGATAATGTCAGGATGCAAATTCAGCCGGTGCAGTTCCCTGCCACGCTGGACTGCGGGTGGCCGCCCCATCCCAGCAGCTGGGAAGGGTCAGGGAAAGCTTCCCACGGCCCTTTTCAGAGCTCAAACTAGAACATGGCATGTACTGCCACTGAGCTGAGGGCTCAAAGGCCACATGAACCCAAGCCAGCAGAAGCCATAGAACACCTAAAACCCTAAAAAAATCTGCTCATCCCACTGGCAGGTGTATTTGGGCACCAGCTGGATGTAAGCAGAGGTACCAAACCACAGTATTAGGGACTCGGGGCTGCCGGGCACGGACAACCGTGCTCATTACACTAACTGCCTGGCCAACCAAGGTGCCAAACCACAGACAGCACGACAGGAGTGACGAGGAGGATGGGGCAGCCAGGAGGATCTGTAGCCGCAGGGCTAGGAGATGGTGAAGGTCAGGGAGTGGGCGAGGGGGGCAGATCTCATCACCCACCCATCCGAAACCACTGCTGGGTGGGACCCGGGTGCCAGAAGTTACCAGGGTCTGCCCCTGCATCAATACAAAGGCAGTAAATTATCCCTTCTGGTATAGAAGGCTGGTAAATGAAGTCAGGATAAATGCATGGATGGAATAGGTATTGGACAGCAGTTATCAGATGATCTCCAGGAATAAGGAATCCAGCCTGCAGGGAGCAAACAGGACAACAGACCCAGCCTCTCTCCCTGCCCTCTGACAGCTGACACAAGTGGTCAGGCTCTCTTCAGCCTCTCCATCTTCAGGACGATCCACCCCTTCTGTTTTGCTCATGATTCATATAGAAACTTCAGCGTGAAGCCTTTGAAGAGCCTGACAGTCAGCACCCAGCCAGCCCAGGCACAGCGGGGCGCATCAGGTGGGGTTAGGGGTGAGACGCTGTCACAGCCCACGCAGCACAGACCTGCCTCTCGCAGCAAACCGGTGTCTCCTCAGCTGCCAAAAGGCTGCAGGAAGGAGAAGGCTGAGCTGGTGGCACGGCAGGTTGCCCGTGGCTCTTCCCTGGCAAGTGGCACCCAGCTCCTGGGCCAGAACAGCAGCCACGCGCATTACTTACACCACACGAGCACCCTGAACATCAGCGACTGGTGATGCCTGCACAGGTGATGCTCAGCCATCGCAGATGAACTCACGACCTATTTCGGTATAGGAAATTTCACACTTCAAGCAAGCGCTCCTGCCTATTGTGTATTGTTCCCCATTGCACCGCCGCGCCACGCTACGCTGCAGGCATGTGGCCACAGCATCAGAACACAGAAATGCTGGGGCAAGCTGAGATGTGTGCAGGCGCTTCTGGGGATCTTCCGGGGGATTTCAACCTCGCCAGCTTCACGCCACTGCCTTAGCAGGACCGGCTGCCTCGCCAGCCCCTGGCAAAGGGAAGGACTTTGTTTTCTCTGTTTGCGTGGAGCGATGGTTCAAAAACACAAAAGCAAGGGAGTGGTTTAAAGGCAGGTTTCATAGGGAGGAGGATGGGGAATTGGTCTGAGGAGCTGTAGGTAGGTGGAGGTTTTGCTGCTTTCAAAGCATGCAGTGGTTTAGCAGCGAGAGCACGGAGAATGAAGCACAGAAAACAGCGTAAGGATGCTGGCCCTAGTTCAAAATGAATTCAGCACAAGCATTAGGTATATTAGCTATTTGCAAGCTGGGCTATTAAATAACAAGACTCAGGATAACCACAGCCATAAACACTGAATATGCCCAGTTTTAATATCTGCGCTGCAGGAATACATTTCACTGAGTTTGTTTTGTCATGATCTAAATACTATAAAGTTTTCCACCAACAGGCTTCAGGCGGAAAAAATTGATTGAGAAGCCAAGTCCAGACAGGTACAACTTTGTTTTCACCAACTTTATTGCTGAAGAAAGCAGAGGGAGCAGAGAGCGGAGCGTCAACTACACTGGCCTGTTCCCAGCCTTGTGGTTGGTAAACTAGTTTTTATAATATTTTCTTAAAATTCTGGAGGGAGATGGCATAGATTACCGGCGGCGTTATTTAAAATCAGCAAGTGACCCATGTTAGCACATATACATTTCACACGGAAATAATAATTCAGTATTATACCCAGCAGCTGCCATTCCTGCCCAGAGCAATCCCTTGCCATCACCTTTGGAAGACCCTCAGCAGGGTTCCTCCTGCTCCATGTGCCACACCGCACACTTCTGGATGCCCACAGACAGACTTTCCTGCGGGGGTTCCCGGGGGGGTACCTGGGCGACCTGCCTCCATTCGCTCTGCCCCACAGCTCCCCACGCCTCCCGCCGTCAGCCCGCAGCGAGGTCCCCGCTCGCCCGGTGCGGGCTGGGGCAAAGCTGTGCTTCATTTGCCTAACGTTCATGTGATGGCTGTATCATCTCAGGCTGCGTGCCAAAAATCCCAGCACCGCCTGCATCACATCGAGAGATCTCATGCAGTGTAACATCCATCAAGCTCACACCATCGATCAACCACCTCATCTGAGCCATACCAAAAGCATCTTAGATGTTGCCTACAGGATATTATCTGAACCACGAGGGTTGCAAACATTTCAGAACCAGCTGCATCAGAAGCGTGCCACTTCCCAGCCGCTGAACAAAATGCCACCAGGCTAAGCAAGAGGAATGGTGCAAACCAGCACAGCTCACCGATGCTACGTGCACAATTTCCATGCACAGGTGATCAGCCTGTCTCATGCACCTGCTTTTTCTCCATGAGGCAGGGAGAGGAAAGCAGTCATCAGGAAGACGATTTTAAAAGCCGCAGCAGTTAATAGGTACCTTCTTGGACCTACTCTTAATTTATGCCTTGTGACTGACCAGATTTCAGATTGGTGTGTTTAATTAAGGTGTTATTGCTGAAACTGCCCTTTCTTAGCTGATTTAACGTTATCTTCCCTTAGAGCTAAAGGCAATAGAAGTTTTTTTCCGTCAATTTTAAAAGGCTTGGGTCCACCTAGATTATACCCCTGCCCAGCTGTACGCAGAGCTGACTAATTTCTGAGCCTTAATTCCTGGATCCTGTTTGCTGCTGGGTTTGTCCCAACAGCTCAGAACCCAACAGCCTCAGCCCTGTGGCCGAACACCTCCCGCTCTAAGACTGGCAGGGGCACGCGGAAGCCACGTGCACGCCCTGGCAGCAAAGCCAAGGCAAAGCTGGAGTTTAATTCCTGTCTTCAGGAAAATTCCCCTCCCTCAAAACAGCAATTCCTCACGGAGAAGTGTGGAGAGCTTTGCTGGAGGCACAGGCTGAGCCCCCCATCCCCTTCCCTGACAAGCAGCTAAGCAGGAGAAAGACCCCAGCTCACTTTCCTCCAGTATTTTACTGGTGATAAACAGGTAGCAAATTTTCTACCTAATTAGCATCTTGAGCGAAGCAACTCGCTGAGCTCTTCATTACAGCGTGTGCACCTTTACATAACACGAGCATCCAGGGGTTAGGCAGCGTGGCCAGCCCTCGGAGTGCGCAGAGGTATGAGGAAGCCCTTTTCGGTGGCATCTCCTGCTGCCACAGACGAGCACAGCCAGGCTGAGCGCGCGGCCTTTCCAGGCAGCCTCCCCAGGACCAGCAATGGCTCTGCTTTTGCTCCCTTTGCAGGAGCTACAGACCTCACAGCAGGAACCCGGCGGCGGGACGGCAGCAGGACTCCGCCTGGGTCGGGGGAGCAGCACAAGGCACCCCACGGCTGATGCTCGACTGTTCCAGTGCCGTGGCTGGTGCGTTGACATCGCGCCACAGAAACACATCGCACGGTACCTTACAGGCAGGTCCAAGTAAAGGCAAAATTCCTGTACTTGAGGGAAACCTGCTAATTGCCCTGGGCAAGGTTCTTGCTGTGAATAAGAATAACTTGTACCCTGAGCCGTGTTTAAAGGCTGTGGGGATCACTGTGCAGCAGAGGTGTTTCCCTGCCGACCCCGGGAACTGCTGAGCACCACCCTGTACTCTGCGGGAGAGGCATGGGTGGGCTACGCTCCACCTACAGCAACCTGCCCCTTTTTGCTGCTTGGCTGCTGCAGGGATTCAGCATGCCTGGCCACCTCGAAGGGGCTGGCTGAAGGCCACCTTTGGAGAGCCCTGGCTTGCCTGCAGTGCCCCAGCTTCAGAACTCTCCCAGGGTTATCAGCGCTTGCAAACCCACACCGACTAGTTTACAAATTACAAGGTCTCTGCAACCACAGAAATGGTGGGAGCGGCCGTGCCGGCAGGCAGCCCTTGGCTGGAAGCAGCTGCTCCACCATTTCTATGACCTTTTCACATGGCCCCTGTAAAGGTGAGGAGGAAGATGCTGGTCTTCCAGCTTGCTTCTTTTTGCTTTCAGTGCAGGATCTGTCAAGCTGTGAGACAGAGGACCCAGGTGTTGTCCCTACCACGGCTCTCTCCTCGGAGGAAACCCACTGCTGCCCTCCCACCCACGGGCTGGGCACAGCAGCCACCCAGCACAGCCTTGTGCTCACCTCCTGACTTCTTGGTAAGGGCCTGGAAGGGACCGATTCACCCCACTTTACAGAATAACAAACAACCCAGGGGCGGCTGGAGCCACTTCAGTGGCACAGTTTCACAATGAACTTGCTGTGGTTCAGCAAACCCCAGGCACCTTGCATCTGAGGAACAGGAACCTCAGCGACCGAGGTCTGCAGGACGTGAGCCCAGCCCTGCAGGAAAACGAACTTGCTACGGTGTCAAAAACCCAACAAAACACCCGAGAGCTTGGCACGTGGGACATGTCCCCTGCTGCGGGCACCCCGAGCCTGCACGTGCCACTGGGGGTACACCACTGCCCTCCGTGCAGACCCCAGTAGAGCTTTTCGCTCTGGAAAACAAGCTCAGTAAATTGAGAAAAACTATGAGAAAGGCTAGCGTTATACTCGATAACAACTTGCTGCCTCCTGCACCTCTGCTGAGCAAACCACTATTTCCTGAATTGAGGTGTCAGGCATGAAATATTTCACATGCTGGAGCAACCGTCACCATCTGCTAAGTGACAAACAGAACTTCAGCCGTTCTTGGTATTCGATGCATAAATCAGGGTGCGTCCTGTGTGGCTGCTTGCGATTCTGTAATTGAAAACTCCCAGTCTTGCCTGGGGAGGTGGCAGTAAAAATGCTTGTATAGCCAGTGTAGATTTAGTCTAAACCACTTTCTATTGAAGTATTTCAATAACACGCCTAACCGGGACATGCAGTCTAATGCTACCGCAGCAGGAGTGTTGCCAGAAGTGCCTGTGGGCTTCAGGTGAAGCCATACCTGAAGAACCAAAAACTTGCTCCCCCCAGTAGCCTCTTTTCCCCACAGCAAACATGGTTTTATCCTTCCCATCCACTCCATATCTCACCAGCGTGGTGAGCAGTGACTCGACCACTATCAAGGCCACACAGGTCTGGCAGGCTGATCATTGCATAAGCATTTATTTTTGCTCTCGTCCCTCCAGGCACTAACTGATTATCCCACCAAGTCCATGTCCAACAAGTGTCCTGCAGACAGCGTTGCCTGGGGCCACCAGCCATGTGTGGTGAAGGTGAGAAGACAGACCTCCATGCTTGGAAAGCATTGGCTTTGCCTGATAACCCCCTACCCACAGGAGCTCCTGAGAGGTCCCCTGTGCAAAAGCCACACATTATGTACTGTCACTTAAAAATATGCTTCACCAACGTTATTCACAACACTTGCAAGAAGCACAGAGGAAAGGCTGATTGCTGGTGTCGGTCACAGCACAGGAGGGTCAGTGCTGTGGGGGCACGGGGGCAGATCCGGCCCTATCTGCTGCGGTCATGGGAACACTGAATTCAGCGTATCTGTGATTCATGCCCCAGTTCAGCCCTTCCCCTGCTCTGCACTCCATTGCGGAGCACCAGGTCACCTCCTGCTTGGGTCTCTGGGTCACACAGGCTTGTCTGTTCAGACCTCCACATCAATATACGTGAATAGAAACATACCCAGCAGATCAAAGGAAGAAATTATCCCCTCCACCCAGCACTCAGTAGATCACACCTAGAATACTGCGTCCAGTTTTGAGTCCCCCCCAGTACAAGACATTGACAAACTGGAGAAATAAGCCCAAAAAGCTCGAAGCCACCAGCACAGCAGGGACACAGAGCCCTTGCTGTAAGAGAAGAGGGCAAAAGGGCCTTGCTCTGCTGGAGGGGGGGCTCTGGGGGGGCTCATAGCACCCTCCTGCTAGGGGCTTATTGAGAAAGTGGAGCCAGGCTCTTCCAAGGGTGCATGGTAGGAGCATGAGAGACAAAGGGGAAAAGCTGAAATTAAAGGTTCAGCCTGGGTATCAGGGGATGTTTTCCCCTGCAAGGACAATCCAGCAGTGGGACAGGTCACCCAGGAAGTTTTCCATCCTTGGAGGTCTCCAGGACCCGACTGGAAACAGCCCATGGCAACTTGGTCCGACCTTGTGACACACCTTGCTTGAGCAGGAGGTTGGACTAGAGTCATCCCAAGGACCCGCATGAATTATCCTACGAGACTTCTCTGCTATGTTCTTCCAACAGCAAGCAGATCCTTGCATATGGTAGAGTTCCCAAGAAGCTCTTTGCTTTCTCCTCCTGCTTAGTGCACTGATTTACCATCTGTTTATCATCTCCCTTTAATCAGCAGCTGGCTTCCAGACCATGCTTTCAAAAGAGCTCTTTTGTTGTTAAGGTTTGTTTATGTTTCAGTTAAGGCCTGGTAGTAAGTCTCCTGTTCTTCCACACCGCACAGCCACAGGAATACAGCTATCGGCGGCTGTTCCCTCACTTGTACGATGTTTCTCCGCTGCACAGAAGAGCAGTGGCATAAAGCTCCCAGGTGAAGCCATCTATACCAGCTTCAACAGCAGAGCTGAATCCCATCCACACTTTACATGGCATTTCTACCCGAGTCTTTCACACTAGCTCGGGCAATCTACTCACAGAGGTGCTGCCTTAATATTTGCTTTATCAAACTCCAAAAAAAGGACTCTAAACTTACTCTCTGAGGAAAGCTGAATCATCAATGTCAAGAAAACCTCCACCCCCAACCTAGAAATATCAGACCAAAAGCTTTCCCTGAATAGGAAAGGGGGAATAACCTTTCCAAGCTGCTGCTGGAAGATGCAGAGGTCTATCTGCTCACCCTGTTTCTGCCTCCAGAAGGACATCAAAGAGGGCACCACCAGCAGTTCTGCAAAGCCTTGAGAAGCCCTACCTGCCCTGGGGTTTGGTGCTCTTGCAGCTGCGCTCACAAGTGCTTTTAATTTCTCAAACAAAATAAACTAGATGCAGAAACCCAAAGCAGGAGAGATCCCTTGCCCTCTATCCAATGTGGCAAGCTCCTCTGAAGGCACTTTTAATGCACATTATTACTAAAATAAGCCACAACAGACATAATCCTAATTTCTTTACTGAAATACATAGCAGCAGAGAGCAATTGGCACAGACAGATTTGGAAGAGGCATTCGGTGTCTTAGAAGTTCTTTCCTTGTTTGCACACTATTCCAATTCACACAGGGGCAGAGGTTGCCTGCCCTCAGGCTTGGTCCCCATCCAGAGCATTGCAACTGGCAGACAGGAGAAACAGGCAGAGGAGGAGGGTCCTGTAGAGTAGAAACAAAGAAAAGAACAGGTCCAGGAAAGGAAGAGAGGAAACAACAGAAATACTGAGGAAAAAAACAGAAAAGGAAAGGCCAGAGCCAGTAAGAGTTTGGCTTCAGCCTATGAATGAAGAAAAAAAAAAAAAAGGGAAGAAACAGTTTCATTTTTTCTTAAAATGCAACACTCTTACTGTGCTGGAGACCCGTCTGTGCAGGCAGCTCCACCAGCAACGTTTTCCTCTCCTCACGGCACTCAGTAATGCTCTTCAATCATTTTAATTCACGTTAATCAATGAGAGCCCACAGCACCCACTGCATGCAAGTGATTATGTTTATTTAATACTCTTGCAAGGATAAAGTGGAATTAAAGCCAAGAATGACTGCAGATGTTTTAAGCCACATGTAGTTCAAACAACAAGATGCAAATTTCCTTAGTGTACTTCTAAAACTGGCATTAGAAACCCCAGATCAAGAGCTATTAAAACCCAGACCCTGTACTTTACCTGCCCTTATTTCTCAACACAGTGTCCCAGAAAATTAGCTTGGGGTCTCCTCTCTAACCCCAGGATACCAGCAAGCCAGTGCACCCCCACCATCAGGACTGTACTCCTAGTTTCTCTCAACCCCATCTATCCTTAGGTAACAAGCAATAAACATTTCAAACAATATCAGAGTACCTGGCACAAAGAGGAGCTGATGTGATGCAGGCTCCCAGCCCGGCTCTGCTGCACATCACCGCAGGGGCAGATCCCGCTTAGCCCACAGCCGGGGCTTTGTAGAGCTGGCCCTGCTGCCCCAGGAGACCTGCTTTCAGATAAATGGACCTACTGGCTCTTTTCCTTCCTCCCTGTGCTAAATAACATCGACTACAATGCCTTTGCTGATAGCAGGATGCAGCTAGCAAGACACGCCGCTGGCTACGCTGCCCCATGGAAAGCCCAGAGTATGGCAGAGTGCTGAGCTCAGATGAAGAGCTGCAGCTGCCCATTACAACATTCAAATGCAAAGGGAAACAAAAAACACGCACAAGGTAAACAGCAACCCATTGGAGCATACCAGAACCCAGCAGTATACAAAAATGCATTGCAGGAGCTCTGCCCCCGATTTCCTTTTTCCTTACAGCTCTGGAAATAATCGTTGCAAAGGTCAGGGGCTTTTGGGACGGCTGCTCGTCAGCAGGCAGCTGAGGCTGTTGCTGCTGCGGAGCCAGCTGAGGACACTTGGGAGCCAGGTCCCAAAACCCCACCGTTTCCAGCCTGATCTTTCCTACTGATCTCCCACCTGGTGACCATCATTTGTGAGAGGAGCTTTGGTGACAGCAATACCTGGCGGAGGCACAGAGGGGTGCCCGGGGTGGGGAGGGACCAGCTCGGTGGTCCGGCTGTCAGAGCCCAAAGGTAGCTTGGGTCTGAACCTGCTCCTTTCTGGCAGTGCATGATGAAGGGTCTCTTGGAAATAAGCAAATTCTTAATTGTTTTTAATGTTGAAGCAGTACCAAGGCTCCTGGCCAAAATCAGCATTGAATTGTGTTAGTTTCTGTACAGATACACGCACAGAATCCCAGGTTGGAAGGAGGCATGGTCCGTTTAACACCCTGCAGGAAAGCACAAGCACCGTACGAGCAAGAATTAACGCCCCGACCGCGGGTGTGCGTTGCACCATCAGAGCTGCTTTCCTCCTGCTCCTCGCTGTTGCGCACCGTGACCCCAAATGGCAGCACCATCCCTGGTGGAAAATCCCAGGGCACTGGGCTGGAACCAGCGCTAATTAAACACCCAAAAAGTTACAAACCTGCAGAAGCAGCAATACAGCCGTGAGCTGTGTTTACAGGGTATTCGAGATACAAGTTGGTGTCCGTTTTACTTTACTATTAAAGGACAGGGATCTGGCACAAAGTTTGATAGAAGAAAAAGCTGGCAGAAGGGTCTAGCTAAAAGGAAGAGTGGGGAAAAGCTGGCTGTAGGCAAGAGTTGAGGAGGACAGAGATTATTTCCGTGGCCAGGGCCCTGCAGATAGCATGGTGTAAATACCTTGCTCTAGCTTGCATTGCTAGTTGCCGTAAAAGAGAGAAAAAAACTTGTAGAAAGGATGATAAATGCCCATTTGAAGACAAAATGCAATAGGAATATCAAAGATTTCATTTTAAATAGCTAAAGTTTGTCTTGGTCCAAGGGTCAGAAATCCTTGGCAAGCAACTGGTGCAAAGGGCCTGAAGCCGATGAAAGAGGCAGTATTAGGAAAAGGGAACTGAAGCAATATCTACTGATGGGAAAAGGCAAGTGGCCAGGGATATTTCAGCTGGTTTCACATCCAGGCACCTCCTTCCACACACAGTCGCTCCACTCCCGCTTTACAATGAGCGGGAAGGCGAGAGGTCCGCACCAGACCCCGATTACCAGGGTATCAGGGTGCCGAGGGAAACACACCGTGGTGCGGGGACTGATTCACAGGGCTCTTAGTTAAGCTATCATTTTTCCTCTTGTGCAAAAACTGCAATAGGGAAAGAAACCTCTCAGTTGCAAAGTCTGGTTTATGGATGCCAGACTTTACACGTTTTCTACCCAGGAGATAAAAATACTTAAACCAAAAGGATCTGTTTCTTGTGCTAGGTTTTAAGGACTATTTTGGTTCAGCAAATGACCGCGTAACGATAGAAGCAAGATGCAGAGTAAAGAGCGTTGCAGGTCCAGGCGGCGCGTTGCAGCTTGGTGCCCAAACACAGGTGGATGCCAGGAAGCCTTACAGAAATGCCGGTGTGAATTTGCACCGACCTCCTACCCAGCCGCATAGCTCCCTGGCTGAAGCACCTACGGCACACCTAAAGCACCAGGAGTTGCTCTGGGATATGGATGCACGTCAGGTTTTGTCGTGGTTTAACCCCAGCTGGCAACTAAGCAGCACCCAGCTGTTCGCGTGCTCCCCCTCGCTGGTGGGATGGGGAGAGAATGGGAAGAGTAAAATGAGAACACTTATGGGTTGACATAAGAACAGTTTAATAATTGACACTAATAATAATAAAATGAAATGAAAAGGAAAATAACACAAAAGAGAAAGAAATAAAACCCAAGACAGACAAGCGATGCCGATGAAAAACAATTGCTCACCCCCGAGCGACCGATGCCCCGCCTGCCCCTGAGTAGTGCCCCCCCCGTCCCCCAGCTCGCCCCTGGTTTACACACCCAGCACGGCATCGTACGGCACGGAACATCCCTTGGGCCAGCTGGGGCCAGCTGTCCCGGCTGTGCCCCCTCCGGCTTCTCGGGCATCTCCAGCCTTCTCGGTCAGCAGAGCACGAGAAGCTGAAACGTCCTTGGCGTAGTGTAAGCACTGCTCAGCAACAACTAAGCCATCGGTGTGTTACCAACATTGTTCTCATCCTAGCTCCAGACCACAGCACTGTACCAGCTACTAGGAGGGAAATCACCCCTATCCCAGCTGAAAGCAGGACAGGTTTGGGCGTGGGGATCACAGGACACCCCAGAGTAGCGTAACCCCAGGCTCGCACCTGTGAGGACAGCACAAGCCGGCGCAGCAGGCAGCAAGCAGGGATGCTCACACTCGCTATGGTTGTAGCATCTGCGTTACCTCTCTCAAAACGTGTGGTTGTGTGGGTTTATTTTAGAATAGCCAAGTACATGTGAAGGTTTATGTGTCTGCTTTCTTCTATTTACATACAAATAAAAGACATGAATATATCCCAGCACCACAACAAGCAGCCTCATGCAACGAGCCAGCAGACAGCAGCCCTGGCTGCACCCAGAGAGACTGGGCTTGGTTTAATTTCAAACGTAACTCTGCCAAACCAGGGACTCCCCACGTCTCCCCATTGTAATTCGCGGCGACGTACGGTGTTTAAAGATGCGTACGGAGAGGCTGTTTTACTGCAAGCGGTTCTTCGGCGCCAATTTGTAACTCATGTTCTCGGGTATCGGCTGCTTCATCTCAATCTGCTTTGGATTTTGGCAATGAAGTTTAATGAGGTTAAAGTAAAACCTCTCAAAGATTGAGAAGGAAAAAGCTCTGTATTTTGGAAAGAAAGGGGTTTAAAGAGCGGTTGCCCAGTTCAGGGCACAGGCAGTGAGAAAGTGGAGTGCTGTCCTAGGGTTTCTCAGTTCAGATCAGTCTCACCCCACCTGAACACCTGTAGCTGCCGGGGGTCCTGTGCACAGTGGCTGGGCACTTCTACCCGGAGCAGCTTTTTCTCTTCTATCAAAGTGAAATCTGGCATCTCCATGACCACCAGCTAAAGCAAAATTTCTAGTGCAAAAGAGGGAACCGGCATGGCCAGAGACGCCCGGATCTGCAGTTAATTCACGGCAGAATGCAGCGGGTTCGCACCGCCCGGCGTGGGCTGTGCCGGCTGGACCGCGCCGGTGCCTGCTGCAGGGATGGAGGAGGAGTGTGAGGGAAGGCTGAGCGTGACCTGGACACACAGCCTGTGTTGTGGCCCCATCTTGAAATGCATAACAAGGATGATGCAATTTACCACAGGCCCATTTTTCACAATCTTTTATCAGAATCATTTAGAAACACCAGCAGAGACTAGTGAAGCAGTGGTGCAATGACTGAACTTACCCTCACCTCAAGCAGCCTGGGAAATACTAACCACAAACTTGAAGTGAATATATCCAAAGCCACAAGGTTTTTTTCTTTTTTTTTTTTTTTTTCTTTTTTCTTTTTTCTTTTTTTTCCCCCCAGCTCATCAGCCATGATACTTTATGGAGACATTTGTAATACTGCAGAAAACAAGAACTGAAAATTCCAGAGGTGCATTTTATGCAGTATGAAATATGGTCTCCTCCAGTTTCATATCTCAAATTTGTCTTTTGCTGTATTCCAGTATAATATTCAGCTTGAACGGAGCTGTATAATGGCATATATGAACAAATATGTTACATATGCAAAGGAGAAATGAATCCTGATGATATATCTTTGAGGAAATTTAAATCTGAAATCTGAACTAAAATAGGTTTCTTCAAAGATTTTTTTCCCCAAAACCTATTTTCTTTAAACTACTATTTAACACAATTTAATTTTCAGTGCAGCAGATGTTACTTACCAAATGCTTTCTAAATAATATCCGATTATTGAGCAGTACTGTATTTTACACTGAGAAATCTATATGGAGTTGCACAGCTAGTCGAGGAGCTGGTGCCTGGTGTGAGATAAAACTGGTCCCTGTTTCAAACCTCCTGCAAAAAGTCTGACAACCCCAGAAGACTAGGTTATTAAGCTACCATATGCACGTTCATTCTGCCATGTCCCCTCGTGCCTGTGGCAATAGGAGGTCTACATTTCTAATGCATTCAAAAGCCCAATTTCTAATGAACCAGGTTGTTCCAGGAAGGCAGAGACACCTCCTGAAGAGAGGGATTAAAGTGGGATGAATTATTTCAGCACAGGTTGGTCTTTATTTTGTGTTAGGTAGAGGAAGCCCTTGCTGGGGGCTCCTGCTTTTGAGCATCTGGCCAGTGAAATCCAGAAACAGTCTGATAATGATCTTGGTAGGGTCAGAGCCTGAACGTCAGTGAAGATAAATCAAGCAGTAACAGATGCGTGAGCGAAGTCAAACCTTTGGCAGCAAGATGTTGTAAGGTGGAGGCTCCCCTTCATCCCCATTACAACACGGCTGAGTGCCAAGGCAGCCAGCTGGTTCCATCAAAATGAAACCACTTCTCTGGAAGTGACCTAAAAATACACACGCAGCATGCCAGCCTTCCCAAGGCTTGCACACCGAGCAGACACGGGCCATGTTCTGGCTGCAGATTGCACAAGAAATGCCAAAACCAAGATCTTAATCTTTACCATTTGCAAAGCACATGGCTGTGAGCCTGAATTCGGATTCAGGACTAACTTGACTGCCTTTCTTCTGCATTTCCCTGCGGAGTCCCCTTGTCATGTTAGACACCCAACAGGCGCCGGATGGCGAGAGCTTTCCCTTGGCCGTCGCCGAGCCGCTGGTCGGGAGCGCCGGAGCTGCTGGCTGTGCGGACCATCGACTGCTCCTTCCCCAGAAACCCCCTCCACATCCCCACTTCCATGGGGAAAGTTTTCCAGCCTTGGCTTCATCCCATGCCTCTTCTGGGTATAAACCATGCATCAAGTGCTGCAAGGAAAGGGACAATGTTAACATATTGGATGTTACTGTGTTTCTAGATTGGCTGATAGAAAGTATTCCTTCTTTGCCAAAGTGTATTCATTTCTTCACATCTGATGTCCATTCTCCCTGCGAGTGCTGTATATACACATATATATATATGTTTTTAAACACTGGCATCAAGAGAGCTAACAGTGTTACTTTTGGTATATTTTATAAAGCTCTTCTCCAAACACTGTCACTGAAGCAGTCACTGGCGGGTCTGGCTACACCCTGCCAACCACCTCCCATCTCACAACCTTCCTCTGGCTATGTTCCCTTACAGTGGGAAAGCACCATCATCTTCCTCCCCCTGGATCCCCCCCATGTGAGGGGGACAGCAGGGGCTGCCCTGCAGAGGGCTTCAGCATGGCAAGATGTGAAGATGGAGAGCTGCGTTTTTCTAACGCTCCTACCCTGAAGTCATTTCCAAGACAAAAATTCTTTCCTTGCAGTCCAACCGGAAGATGAAAACTTAGATCAGGGAGCCTAAAATTTTTGTAGCCCTTCACCAACAGCCTCTGCTTCCCAAAACTTTATCCATTCCAGCCTACCCAGCTCACCATGAAAAATGATTTCCCATATTCCTCACCTCCTGCACTGTCTTAAGGTGCTTTAACTGTCTAACATCTGCTTTCCCCATGACCCGAGATAATGTTCAAACACCTGGACGGGACACACCTCGCACACCCTCCAGCCTGTAACAAGAACCAGCTGGAGGTGTCCGACCGCACTGGGACTCGCAGGCTTTCCACCGCCTCGTCCTGCGCAATGGCTCGGAGCATCGTCAAGTGACTAACATAGGGATTGCCTGCCGGCTAGAAATAGAGCGGGGAGGTATCTGAAGCTCTCGACTTTATGGCTACCTAAGCAATAAAACTCAAGCAAGTTGTGTATAATGAGAAATAGGAACCAAGCCAGGGAGTTCTGTGCCACTGAAGATCTGAGAGATGGCTCTGGCACGGGGACAAGCTCCAGATACGCTACTTAACAGGGTGCAGGACCCAGACATGCTTTTAAATAAAAGTGAGAGCCAGGGTGTCAGAGATGAAGGCACAGAGACAGTGCCTCCCAAACCCCGAGTGCCCCCCGCCAGGAGCTGCGTCTCCCAGCAGCAGCGCACCCCAGCGCCCCTCTGCACAGCGGCTCCTGCGGCTTCGTGCCGTCCCATCTCAGGAACTCCTCTCCTCAGCTTGCTCGGAGCCTGCAGCAGGTTTTTGGAGGCACCACTTGTTTCTGTTTCATACCTTTCCCACAAGCTGCTTCCCCTCGTGGAGCACAGCACGCAGAGCTCCGCTTCCACGTGTGAATCCACCGCCGAAGCTTGAAATTCCCCTACCAGCTCCGTACGAGCAGGGAAGCTGGAATTACCCCGGGCGAGGATGGCTAGGTACAGCGATGCAAAGAGACCGAGGGATTTGATTGAAAGTCGCACAGGGTGTCAGGCTGGGGCAGGAGCGGAGCATCTCCCAAGGCTCGGGTTGTGCACAGCGAGGTTCTGCTCTTCACGGTTCATCCCTGAGCTGGTAACGGTCCACGGAGCCAGGAGACAATAACGGTCCATGGGGGAAACCCGCCGTGCCCGGGAATGCAGATCTACCATGGGAAAACACAAAAGAAGTGGTCCTTCCTGAGCAATAATTAGCATTTTCTCCCAAAACAAACAGACCTAAGTTATCACTGGAATGATTCTGTCCCCTAACAAGGAGGCACCATAAAAGGGCTCGGAAAAATGAGGGCGCTTGCAGCGGAAAAATAGCAGATGTGAGGGAAATTCTCACTTTGCCTCCAAAGAAAAAAAAACCAAACCAAACCAAATGATACCTGGCTTTCTTCAGCAGAAAACAGAAAAACTTTGTCTGCAAAATGTAGAAAAAGTTGTTCAGAGGAGAAGAGGGAGGAAACAGGACAGAGGAGAAAGAAGAGGGCAAAGCTATCTTCCATAAATCACCAAAAACTGGACAATTCCTGTGGGAAGCACGTCATTTATACAAATATTTTTGTTTGCTTTCAACCCCCTCTAATCCCTTATATTTTTAAATCAAATGTAAGATGAAAAAACTTCACAGGAAGTTTTCTCTGCTCCAAAAAAAAAGAAAAATCACAAACTAATAATTTTCTCTTTGTTAAAGAAGAAGGTTATGAAGCACACTGCCTAGGAGGATGAACTTTGGAAAGATAACAGGGAAGTGTTAGCCCCTCCATCAGGGCCAGCGGGACAGAGAACACAGCGACCAAATCAGATGTCGTTTTTGGGAAGTCCCACATCACACACACTGCATTCAATTAGAAAAACAAAGATTGACTACCCAAGAATGAACTTTAATAAAAATAAAAGTAGGAACTTCTTTGCTTCCAGAAGCCAGAATATTTAAAGGCTGGAGCATCTCATGATATTTTTTACCCAAGGTGAGTGAAGTGGTTTGGATATCTATGTCTTAGATCCAAAAGCAGATTTCCCTTTACCTGCTTACAGGCTTGGAAAAAAAAAAAAAAACTCTGACTTAGAAAGATTAGAAATGCTTCTCCACATTTCCTGGGCTGGGCCGGAATGAGAAATTAGAAATACTACCCCCTTTCACTTCTGATTTTAGCCAAACCAGACAGCGAGTACCAGAAATCAAGGTGAGGCGGGGGAAGGGAATGGGACACAAGGTCCCTATGTGAAATTTTCTACATTTTTGTGGTTTTTTTGATGCACCAGAAATGTTCAAAAGACTCAAGTACCTTTCAACCAAGCCATCAACAAAATTTAGCCTCCCAGTCCTTCTTGGACGGCTGCAGCAAAGCAACATACAGCACCGAGGTTTGATTTCAGGCAGCCTCAGGTGTCAGATAGGTTTGGACACATCTCCCTTGCAAGGGGATACTTCTTGCAGTAACCTCATTTCCTAGAACTCAGGTGACACAAAGGCTTGTGCTGTGTGAGCCGCCCGAGCTGCACTTCGTCCCTCGTGCTCGTTGCCACACTGAAGGCTTTGCTCAGCAGGTGAATAGATGGGGAAAGTATTGGCGAGGTTCCTGGTGAAGCAGCACGCCTTCCAAGGTGTCTCCAGGCACCCAGGGTACCACGCAACTAGACCAGTTCAGACTCTTTGAGACAGCCATTATTTTGGATGCTTACAGAATACCATCTTAGCGGTCCCCGTCCCCCACCCCAGTGAATCTCTCCACGGGCTCCAAACACCACACTGCCCAGTTTGCAATGGGTGTCACTGGGGTCTCCATCACTTCGCCTCCCCTCCCTGCGGCGGGGTCCCTCCCTGCCAGCGGGAGCAGATGGCCATGTAGGGGACCCCTGACCTAGCTCTTAGTCAAGCTAATGGTGGACTCCAGGATCACGTTGCCAACCAGCAGAAACACAAATGTGCTCTAACGCGAAGTGAACCAGAAGCACCCGTGCAGGAAGGGAAGACCTGATCTCTTGGTGGTTTCAGTCTTCGATCTACCACCAGCATTGTCCAAGCTCAGGACCAAATCTGAGCTCTTGAAGCTTGCAACATCTCCCCGTCAGCAGGCCGGGTAAGGCTGGAGCCGTGCCTAGTGCAGGAAGCAGAACTAGAGAAGAGCCTGACATTTAATGGCAGAAGTAACCATTGCCTGCACAGCATCTACAAAGAAAGGTCTCGGCCTCGAAACAACCCCTTCTAGTACAGTGATCAAACAGCTCTGTGTCATGTGAGATGGACTAATCATCAGGACCACATGATCAGATTAATCAAATTTATCTTACTGTTGCAAAAGAAGATAAATCTGTATTATTCTGTGACTCCTTGCTGACTAAGTAAACCATTAATTAATTCTGGATAAAAATTAAATAGGCCCAACACTGTCCTATTCTTTCTGGTGTAAGCCCCCACCACCTCAAAGGCAGCTTAACATGAGTCTCTGAGCTTGTGCGCTATTCATCTCCTGTATTTCTTTTCTTTTCTTAGCACATGCACAGAACTTGATTTAAAGTGTTTTTCTTGATGGAAGAAAAGCCCAGTTTCATACCTGCTCCCCTCTCCAGCACATGGGACCGCTGACACAACGGGGCAGATGGACCAACTCCTTACCGACAGGCAGACACTATTCAAGATGGTCCACATGGCTGTGCGCGCGTCTCCCAGAACTCATCGGTTACAGCTTGGTGTCTTGAACCAAAGTCCTGGTGAGCCACCGGACCATGAACACTTCGGGAACTGGCTCTAGCTTTGGTTACTCCCTGCGACACTGGCTGAGCGGACGATCCCACAGCTTCGCCAGCGGCCCTGTCCCAGGGCGGATTTCTACTAATTTAAAATTCAATCTGTGAAGATGAGTGAAATTCTGCAAAGTAGCTCCTCTCCTTTATTTCTGACATTTTCATTCTCTGGAAAGGGAATGTACATAACGAGGAGCAAGTCAGATTGTTCTCGTCCTCCAAAAACTGTATTTGGTATGTATTTCAGATTATTTTCTTTAATAGATATGAAGGCACTGCTTAATGGCATCCTGTCAACAGTCAGCCGGATGTTCCCCCTCCAACACAAAACATGCCCTTTGAATGATGCAATTAATAAGCAACAACCATCAGGCAGAATTATACTGGAAAAATAAAAGAACAAATCCTTGCAAAGCCTCCAGTTAGGGATGTTGGGATAATGATTTTGACGAGTGGCATAAAAAGCAACCCCTTTCCTAACACCTCTTTTCCTACCAGTATTTTCCACACAGCTGCAAACGGGTGCATCCATCCACCACCCATTTAAAAGTGCTTTTTAAATCCAAAGTGATGGTACCATCTTCAGGACACTTTCATACATAATTTCCACGCATGAACACAGAGGTCCTACAGCACATGCACGTTCCCTGGTTTCCTCAGCCCAGCTCCTCTCCTGTCATCCTCTACATCAAAATTACCAATATACCTATTTCATAAGTTATTTACCTCTACAAAATATTTAGAGATGAAAGCCAGTATGCCTGACATTTAGAATCACAGAATCATTAAGGTTGGAAGAGACCTCCAGGATCATCAAGTCCAACCCCCAATCCAACACCCCCAGGCCTCTGAGCCATGCCCTAAAGTGCCATGTCTATGCATTTGTTGAACCCCCCCAGGGACGGTGCCTCCCCCACCTCTCTGGGCAGCCTGTGCCAGGGCCTGACTGCTCTGGCAGGGAAGGCATTTTCCCTCATTTCCAACCTAAACCTCCCCTGACGCAGCTTGAGGCCATTTCCTCTCATCCCATCGCTGGTGACTTGGGAGCAGAGACCGACCCCCCCCTCACTCCAGCCCCTCTCAGGCAGCTGCAGAGAGCGAGAAGGGCTCCCCTCAGCCCCCCCTTCTCCAGGCTAAACCCCCCCAGCCCCCTCAGCTGCCCCCCAGCACACTTGTGCTCCAGACCCTGCCCCAGCCCCGCTGCCCTTCTCTGGACACGCTCCAGCAACAGCCTCCAAGACTTGGAGCTGTGTTACCTGTAAAGATGGCTCACAGCAGCAGATGGACTTTCCTCACTCGCAGGGTAAACAGTTTCAAAGAGTATATTTTATATATACTTTTTTTTTTTTTGGTAAGTTGGAGTAGTTACTCTGCCAGTAACAAAAGGCACAGCCACTAAAGAGAAGGGTGGAAACAGCTGATGTAAACTCCAGGACAAGCCCTTGGAGAATCTTGATCACTTCTCAACCACTTACATTTGTCTGGGATTGACTCACGCATTGTCCCGGGAAGCAGCTGCCTTTGTACCCTGTATTTAGAGGGCTTCAGGCCATGTTTAGGCTGAATTTCCCTGTACAATAGCGGTGGCTGGTGTCAGTCCTACTTGTTTATGTAGCTAATGGAAACTCATATAAACTGGCATCGCTCTCACGGCGTCCGTCACCTGCACCTCACACCCAGCCAACACCATTTAGAGGCATTAACAAGCGACAGGGATCACTCAGTCACATCATGAACCAAGACGAAACCAAATACTTCGATGCGCAGAGCATCATTTGTCTCAAATAACTAAAACATATTGAAATCTGAGTTGTTTGGAACCTTCCCATCGCAGCGCTTTTGTCTCAGAAAACATGATTATATCGAATGGGAATTTCCCACAAGTACATTTGAATTTTGATTAAGTCACCCCATGTAAATATAAAATCAAAATAACATGTTTCAGTTGTGCTTATTAAAAAAACCCACAGTTGAAACAAGCTGAAATATTTAATATTTGCTCAGCCTAGCTGTGACCTGTGTCCACTCGACCTACCATCAAGCCATGAAATTTCTACATGATCTTTGCACCCTCTGACCCCAGTTCTGGGGTCAGAGTCCTAAGCCAGACGACATCGCTTGTCACACAATCTATTTAACCTTTAATTAAATCTTTGTGCTACCCCATGGACATTCATGACCACTAACGAGATTGTTCCCAAGGGGATGAAATCTGCTTCCCAATGTACCCTGCCCTTTTTCGCTATGAAGGAGCACCATGGTAGGAGACCGCCCCCAGAGCAGGGCTCAGTGGAGACCCTTCTTATGCTGTATTTGGAAAGGATGACCAAAAAAACCTGAAAATTTGAATTTTTGTCTTCATACCTGACAAATCCTTTTATCTCCATTAACGCCCAGTAGCACGCTCACAAGATAAGAAGAAAGCGTTGAGACCAACAGTTACATAACACAGCTAATATTAAACAGTTGAGTCAGAGTAATTATGTCAAAATTTCCTGCAGAGATTGTGTTTCATTTGCTTCTGGGTTTGTCTGGTTTTTTTTTTTTTCCCCAAAGTTCATACAAGTACTTTTTCAAGCCCTCCAAAACTCAGCCAATAAGTGTAAGTTGACCTTCAAACGTGCGAGATGCTAGAACAGGTGAATTCCTCAAGACACAGCGAGCCCTTGCCAGAAGATGTGGCATCACCTTCCTCCTGTCACCCCCTGGCTCCTCACGCTTCAGCAGAAGCCGCAGCTCTCGAGAGCTTTGCTGACCACGATGCAGCCCGGTTTTTGCAGCTATTTTCGGCACCGCCGCTCTAGAGCGGCCAAGTTCACAGACGTATTTGTGTGATATTATTTTTTTTTTTTATAACTTCCTCCAAGTAGGTCTTTTTTTTCCATACTAAGCCCAACATTTTTACTCTTCCTAGGTCAACCAGAAGGCATCTTGTCTTGGCATCACGCCTATCTGCCCGGCCCAGTTGCAGCATTTCTTATGAACGATGCCAGCTGGCGGTGGAGCAGGCTGGGAGGGGGGGGAAACGCAGCTTATTTGCTAAGAGCCCATCAAAACCTATCTCTGTAGAGCAGACGCTGCCCCTTCAGAGCTAAAAGGACAAGGCTTTGGGTGCTTTCCCACAGGAAGGCAGTTCCCAGGCAGCTTCCCACTGGGTGCACGCTTCGGGGACTGAAGGCGATGCTGTTTTTCTTCCATTTTTATGACTGTTGTTGAGCCTGCTTTGGGTTCCCCATCCTGCTGGGGACTTCACTGAGAGCTTGGTATGTGCCAAGGCTCTGAGCTACTGCCCTACTTGAAAGCGGAGGAGAAGGTGGAGGAAATGACACCGGCGAGGTGTTAGTGCACAAGCACTGCGAGCAGACACACATCCCTGACGTCAGACATCCTGCAAAGCACAGAAAGCTCCAGCTGCCCTACAGCCCTCCAACTCGAGCCCACGGTACACAAGGTCCATGCAAGAGCCTTGGATGTACAGAAACGGCTTCAGGTTGCACCAGGGGAGGTTTAGATTGGATATTAGGAAAAATTCCTTCACCGAAAGGGTTGTCCAGCACTGGCACAGGCTGCCCAAGGAAGTGGTGGAGCCACCATCCCTGGAGGTGTTGAAAAGACGTGTAGATGTGGCGCTTGGGGACACGGTTTAGTGGTGGGCTTGGCAGTGCTGGGTTAGTGGTTGGACTTGGTGACCTTAAAGGTCTTTTCCAACCTAAAAGATTCTGTGATCAAGTAAGTGCTGGTATCACTCTTACACATGCTGGTTTGCAACAGCAGAGGACTGATCTCTAATTCTCTGCTCTTGTACACTCATAAAAGGCTAACTGTAGGTTTGGAGCTGGTTGGAGGTGCCCAGTGCTGCGAGCGCTGCGGCTGAACTCAGGCTCTGAAACCAGCTCTGGGTCCCGACAACCGCAGACACGGAGCCATTCCTGCGGGTTTTTCCCACATGCTAATTCACCCTGTGGGGTCCAGAGCTGCCCCGAGCTCCAGCTCCCCACCCCGAGCTCACCATGTAGTTCAAGTTCAGAGGTTATTAATAAAACACGTAAGGGGAGGGTGGAGGGTAAGCCACCTTGTGGGTTGGAAGCAACCAGGCTGAAACGCTCAGAGCATCAAACACAAGTGGACATTTGATGTACTCCAGGGTTTTTCTTCCCTTTTTCAATTGCCACTTTGATTCTTTGACATTTTCTTTTTTTTTTTTTCTTTTCTGGCATGCAAATGTTACTTCACGCTCTTCCTGTTCTCACATCATGTGTATGCGGTAAGCTTTCTCACAGCAAAATTAGCTAAAAGCTTTAAAACCTAAAACACAGGGGGGTTGCCAAGGAGGACAGACTTCATATGCACCCTTGTCCGACACCCGCAGCTCTGGAAAAACACCCCAGAGGCTCCTGAACTAACCTGGCCCAGCCTCCAGCCAACAGCCCCTTTCCAGAGATGCAGATTAGGTGTTTGCTTTTGGGGACAGACCACGAGCGCCTAATTCTCAGCTTCACTCACAACACTCGCTTCCTCATCCACGTTAACCACTTTGCCAGCTGCAAAAAAAACCCTAATCTGCTCTTCTTGGACTTGCAGCACTTGGCCACCAAGCCCCCACAAAAACCGGAGCTTTCCGGTTGATTGACACGGAAATCAGTGCGTAACCCTGGTCTCAGCCCCAGGTCCACTGTAACCCCCCCAGCACGAGCAATCCCACCCGCGCATCCTTCCCACGCGAACAAACCAGCCGTGGAATTACAGGGGTATGAGCACTAACGTTAGAAATCCATTGCGATGCGATGGGAAATGCAGTGTGGTTACCCCGCTGCCAAAAATAAATGACCAAATAACTGAAACGCGGATATTGGCGTCGAGGCTCGCGCAGCCCGCGATACTCGGGGTGGTTGGTGGATGGATCTAAAAGCTCAAGAATCACCAGCCTGGGAACAGCCCCGCAGACCTGGGGCACCCACGCTTTACTTCCAGCTTCCTAAGGGATGTGGCTGGGCAAAGCTTTGGCAGACCCTCACGATGCCCTTTTTGCTCTGGGTGGCTTAACCTCAATATTCAGTTATAGTATTGGATTTTGGCCCTCAGGCTCCCGGCCCAGGCTCAGCCCTGGGTGAACTCCCTGTGTCTGCTGGCAGCACCCACCAGAAAGTACAAAAGGCAGGGCAGGGCTGCAGCAGGGACGGGGCACAGCCAGCAGCTGTTACGGCCCTGAGAAATAGCTGAGTCAGCCTTCCACGTGATAAACTGTTGACTCATATTTTCAGTTTCTTTTGGTTTTAATCGAAATACATCTGTTGCAAATTCACGTTACGCCAGGCTCCCCCACGAAACCCTCCCAGACGGATTTGCATTATTTGGAGTAAAATCCACCCCCCTCCCATATTACCTAATTACCTTAAAATGTCCATTGCAGTGTTTTTCAATAGCAAATGCGATTCCTAAGGTCATGTTTGTTCTAAAAGAGCCCAAATACCTAGGTGAGGATACAGATGCCATCGAGGATGAGCTGAAGCCATGGCTCGCAGCTCTGGCGGGCAGAGCACCCCACGAGCAGGGAGATCTCAGCCCTGCGGTTCTGAAGGCGCAGGAGAAAGCAAGAGGCAGTTCAAAGGCAATTAACACGAGAGCAATAATCAGAAATGGGAAACGGCACACATCGAGGGAGTTGACCACAGGAACATGCCTTCGGCGCTACCTGCCAGGACTGCAAATGCCAGCGGGCGAGTTGGAAAATGGGCGCGTTGCTGGAAGCCTCCACCAGCTTCGCAGCACTTGCTCTTTTATTTGTAGCACTTTGCCATACGGGCCTGATCCAACACACACACGCGTACGTTTTCCTGCTTCCCTAGCAGGTTTGTTTCTATTTGTTTCTATTTTTCGAGACTGCAAAAGACTTACAAACCCCCCGACTCTAGAGAAACCCCTACCCGGGCGTTTCCCGCGCCTCCTCTGACGCGCTCCGCATCGGCTCCTGTTAGAGATTTCCAGCAGCTCCCAGAAGTTGCCCGAGTAGCTGCCATTTCTGCAGGCTACGGGGGATGACGGGCAACGGCTCGTTCTGCGAGGCTGCTTGACGAGCCGTCAGTGGTGCCTCTTTGCGGGTGCCCGTGTATCTCTGTACGCCCGAAAGCTTCCAGCTCCCATGTGACATACCATTGATTTTCAACTGTCTGAAAATTTCTGTAGGAATAATGCTTCATCTCAGGAACACCTGAATATCTGATTATCACCTTAATCAAGCCTTGACTCACTCTAGCAATGAAATTAAAACAACAAAGCAAACCCAAGAGTGTGGAGAAACCGAGGTTGCCTGACTCTCTAGCTAAGTCACTCCAATAATTTCATTCACCTTAATCATGTGAATCAACAATATAATGAAGGTCATCGGGGAACTGCTGTGCATCAACAGGAAGCTCGATGCAACGCCTAAAGCAGAAGATTAGGATCAGGAAACCTGCCACTATTTGCTTTTCCTCTCTATTCTGTACTTACACCATCTATAAAACAGGAACGCTGACATTTTTCCTAGCCTACAGATGCATACTAAAACACTTCATGAACGTTTATGGGGGCAACCGGAGAGGTTCAGACGAAGAGGGATGAAGGTAGGAAACCACAAAAGGTTGCGAGCGATTCAGAAGAGCCGGTGCCCTGGGAAGCGCCGAGGGGCAGCGCGAGCGGGGGTTGCAGGGCTCCTCTGCAGGCAACGCAGGCGCCACGGCGGGTGCAAAACAAGGACCAAAACGGGGCAGAAGTGCTCTGGAAACAAAGGAGAGAAGGCAAAAAGCTACAGCAAAGTACCTCGGAAGGTGTCCTAACCTGAATATTCCTTTTCAAATTTATTATGCTGCAATGCTGTTAGAGATCCGTAACGGGAAGGCTTTATTTCCCCCTCGCTGCCTCGAAGTCAGACTTACTTGGGCCCTTTCTTCCTATCGCTGGAGTCTGGGACAGGAAAAGATGCTCCGCATGGCAACTGGAAGGGTTAATACAGGGTTAAAAGAGTAAGACTAAAATAAAACTAAATTATATAAATAAGTCAAAGAAATATTGGCTGTAATACAACTCTGAAATCGAAGTGCTAGCCGGATTTGTTAAACAGTCATAATTAAATCAAATATATCCCCATTAGCAACTCATTATGCTGTGGAGCAGGATTAATTTAGCAAGCTGGCTCAAATTTTTCAGGAGTGCATTTTATAATACCTGGACACCAGAGCAGTTTTCTGCGCACGCAGTCCAGCGGTCAAAATTACCACTGCTGTTAGGTCAAAATTAATTGGGTAGAAAGCACTCTGCCCGCTTCATTGCGCAAGCACGAGGACGAGCCAAAATTTTCCTGTCAATCTGCAATTCTATTTTCGCAGAAAACTAAGTTTTTGACAAAGCAGTTTGCTTGCAGCCATTATTTGCTTTCCAAGGAAGTTCCCTCAGCAATGTCTTTTAATTTTTAGTGCGTTAAATGCTGATGCAGCCTTCTGTAAAAGAATTAAAATAGCTTTGTTTCGCCAGTTTTCTGGCGAAAGGGTATGGACTCGTACCCCAGTTTGGGCTTAGTTGTCTTCTTTAGCCAGCCCAGCCTGAGACAGCCTCCATCAGCCTGTTTGCCTCTCAGCTCTGCACACCTCTGCTGCTTCACCCTGATTTATGAGTAACAATATTTTATATCCTGATGACTCAAGGTTCCCGTAGCACATCATAACTCCTTATTTACGACACGGTGACCCTTTACCTGTCTCCAGCGATACGTGGCACTATCCACCTCGGCAGGTTTAAAGCGACCGTGGATGCTCCTCAGCACTGTAACCCTGATCGTCGTGGTTGGGTCTGTTCCTTCAAACCACATGATTTACTCCCAGGGTGTCAAATCCCTGCTTAATTTAGCCTCTCCCATCCCCGTGGCCAGGCTTCCCTCCAGCCCGCCCGCCCGCGCCGAGCTGCTTCTCATTCACTTATTGCCATGTTTCTGTGCCTTCCAAGTTACCGTGAAACTATACAGGATTAGATTACATATTTCAACAGCGATAATGACCAGATCATGGGAGCAAGAATCAGTGACCGAGCAGTGATAACCCCAGGCCCATCACCCTGCCTGATTCCTGCCAGCTCTCCATGCCTTTAGGTTCAATTTGCTGATCGGCTTCAAATCAACATTAAAGACAACACAGAATAGTGCTTCATCCTGCTTTTTTTTTTTTTTTTCCTATTTTGTTCTTCCTTCCTTAGCAGGATGTTTTTTCCAAGATCACAACAGCAACAAAGGAGAGTCTCTGCTAACATGGGCTCGGTCACCAGGGCTGTCTCTGCGTTTCAATCCAATCTGTTCTGAGAAATGGCAGCACCAAGAAAGGAACCAGACGCGTTCACAAATACACGTCCAAATCGAATATGTCAACGCTACAAGCCCTAACCAACAAAAAAACTCACTTGAAAGGTACAACCTCTCCCGCTCAAGGTCATAATTCGGTCGTGTTCCTGAGCTAACCTTGTTCGGACTGAAAACAGTCGGAAAGTCCCCAGCTGACCACGGGTGATGCCAGCGCCCAGCCCGCACCAGCAGCACCAGCAGCCCCAGCCCGGCTCCCGCGGCGGGGCCATAGGGCACATCGGGAAAGCAAAATTCACCCCGGGGCACGCGCAGGGTCAGAAGTGTGGCGGTAAGGTCTGCAAAGCCAGCCAGCCGGTCGGGTGTATTTATAAGGTGCTCTGGCAAGCCTGGCTCCGCTTCTCCGGCTGCCTCCATTTGGGTGGAGTCCTGGATGCTCCAGTCCAGCCCAAATGCCCTCTGATGGAAAGCAGGGCATGAGGAGAAGGGGGGCAGGGCAACGGTGCACACCACTGCCTTGACGTGAAGGAGTCCCAGGAGCAGGACTCGTACAGCCCAGAGTGTGCAGCTACAGACATGATTCCCGATCCAAAAGCTGTATGACTTCAATAAAAAACCCCATGTGTTAGCCACCAGGGATATTTTGGGGTTTTTTTCCCCCCATCATCTTTCCAAGGCAAAAGAACAGGCGTTATCGAGCAGGTTTGCTGGCTATAATAGGGAAAAGTCATATCACTGAACACTCATACAGGCTTTTTTATTTTTTTGTCCTTTGCTCTGTGTATGTTCTTGGTTCTAAACAAAGGAGAACAGGCAAGACAAATTAGGCGGGAAGATGTCCTTCAACAGACATATACTTTTTTTTTTTTTCCTAAAACTGTCTCGATTCTGTTTATACTGGCTAGGAGACAGCATCCTCCATTCTTCTCAAACGCACCAAACAAAACGCGAGCTAATGACAGGATTCCCGTAATCAAGGTCACGGGCCTGGTTTTGCTAGACCGTGCAGCTGAATGTTATAGCCAGGGCGGAAGTCAAGACTTCATTTGAAATGGGCTAAGTATCAAAAACTTAAATAATTTGCTTAACAGAAGGAAAAGCACTTGGGGAATGCTTTTCTCCCAGAAGAAAGGAGGAAAATTGGAAAGCTCACAAGTCCTCCGAGTGCTTCACCTAGAGGCAGCTGCAGGCTAAGCTGCGATGCTGCTAAAGTCAACAGCAAAGCTCCTTTCCACCTGGGTGAAACGGGGATTTTGCTCATCTCCTTTGGGCTACAGCCAGCTAGGAAGGAGCGTAATTCAAAGAGAGAAAGGGTGGCTCATTGCTCAAACCCGTCTGCAAAAAACAAAAGTGATTTCTCAGCTGAGAAACTCACCTGGGGCATCAGTACCTTAAAATAGCAACCGTGACTCCGGCATTGCAAACAGCGGCCGCTCCCCGCGCACGCCGCACAAGAGGGATGCACGCCACAGCATACAGGTAATTTCTGTCTAAACAAGGAAACCCATATAAGAGGAGGACTTGCAGATTGGGTTGTTGACACAAGAAAAACATGCTTTAGCTCATAAGTCAATAGTTTGCTTGATACAGAAGAAAACAAACTGCGTTTGAACCGAGCAGCCCTGGCGATAAGGCTCGGTAGCTCGGCTGGGACAGCTCGGGGCGTGGACGGAGGGGAGCGCGGTGCCCGGGGCTTTGCACCATGGCTGCTTGGGACAACACGCGGGCGCGAGTCCTCCCCTCCTCTCCCGGCAGCCCGACTCCGCCGCGCTGCCACGCGTGCCAGCTGGAGGGGGATGCCCCGGGTTGGCAGAGGCTCTCCGGGAGGAGAGAGGGGAACGGGTTTTCTGCAGGTGATTCCAGCTTAAAGTGTTTGTGAAACACTCTATCCCGGCAGGAGGCAGAGGTGGTTGGTCCTTCTCGAGGTGAGTTTGTGTGAAGCACACAAGGAAATACAACCATAGGAAACTGGCAAAGCTGAAACTACTACAGAGAGGGCAAATTCAGAGATGGGTTTCTCTTTTTCTGCTCCTAGACCCACATTCGGGGGTGTGAGTAAGAGCAGCAGAATAGTCCCACGCTGAGCACTCTGAGGAAGACCATGGAGGCACCGGAGGGCTCATTACCCCTGATGAGCAAGGCTGCACTCGTTTGGAGGACGGGCATGCTACTGCTGACTCTCCTCTTCGAGGCAAGGGACCCTTGCTCTGCTCTCCCCAGTAGACTTTGCATGGGGAATAAGAAGGGAACACAGATGATTTGAGTAATTTCTGCTGATCCAGTAATCAGGGGAAAAATCAGCTTTCTTTTCATCGCTGTATGCAGCAGGAAAGATAAGCAGAAGAAAAAGAAAAGCCACAGGGAATCCATCACAAGTTTCTTATAGTGCACTGCGCTTCATCTGTCAGAACTAATAAATCCACTTACAGCTGCAGGGTACATATTCACACAGCTGGCTAAAACATAACACTGCGAGGAAATACCTCATCAGCACGATTAGAATAGGCTGCACTTTACTTTCAGACCAGCTTCTAGCCCTCCATATGATCCAGACGGGCGTGCAGGAGCATCCTCTAGGGCAGCCCCTGTAGCCTGCCCAGCACGCTCCGTGAGACCAACGCCTAGGGGCACGTACTACGTAGACACAGTGCCTGCAACGCTTCTACACAGCATGACCTAGTTTTACGTGCACTACATTTCTGATATAGCTTAAAGCTCTTTTAGAGATAGGTCTTCCACAGCACCTTCATGTGCTGACGGACCTCCCGTATTTATGCTTGTTATCGCTGGCCCGTCACACACTACACTTTTATTAACCACAATACTTGTTCAGAGGAAGATGATGCAACGGCTGCATGGGAAGTGTCAGCTATTTTGTACAATGCTGTTTATTGTTTCAGAAAAGAGACTTTCCAAATGGAACGATCACTGCCGTGTTTATTGACCTCCCCAAGAAGGCTTTTGGCCGTGCCCTTTCTTTTCTGAAAGGGAGGCAAAAACTAGCGCACGCCGGTGACGCGGCGAAATCAAGCAGCACTTGTCCCTGACCCATGATCCCCCTCCTCTGCACCCATTCCGGCTTCTCCTGGGGGCTGAACTCCAAGGGTTCAGCAGATAAGACAATCCTTTTTCTCTATCTAATCTCTTCTCTGCTGCGTTATCTCAGCATGAACACATGTTGGTTTCTCCACTGCTCAGTTCAACTCTCTCGGTGGGAGCAGCAGCCATGGCGCTGCCTGGGGTGCAAACAGGGCTGGGGGGGAGCTGGCATCCTCCGCCAGACGCTGCTGCCAACGAGCAGAGGTGGCATTGCTCTGCCCAGGAAAGGATCGCGCAGGGGAACTTTGATCCGTGCAGGTAACACATGGGGAATTAAAACGTCTGCCTGTTTTCTTCTATGTAGCTTGAGGTTATCCTTCTCTCATAAGGGGAATAAAACCAGTCCAGCTTCATCAGTTCCAGCCATCTCCATCATCACTAGCCCCACAGAGGCTTGCAGCGTCCAGGCACATTACATCGTACATCGATAAAGGAAGGGTTTAAACTTCAGCATATTCTATTGATAAAAGCAGATGTAGGTGATAAACAGTAACTTATGAATGTGCATTAAAGCAGGTGGGTAAGACAATAACTAATCAGTAGAAGAAAAGTTATTATTATTAAACGAGAAGGCAGGGCTGGGCCTCTTGGCTTTCGTGGGCGGTGAGTTGACCTGCTCTGCTCCGCAAAGGCATCTCCTCGGCGGCAGAAAGCGCACGTCGAGGTGAGCGCCGAGCAGACAGCAGCGGCTGCAGCGGCGTGCTGGGCCGAGTGGCGCGGTGTAAAGGAGCTGGCAGGCACGCCGCTGCTCCGATGACATTAAATAGCCAGTAATGTAACCTTTCCACTCTCTGGCCTGTCTGAGAGCCATTATCTTTTATTGCCCTCTGGAAATCATTAACCCTCTCTCCAAAAGTCTATGCAGACAGAAGCAGGATAAATAGAGACTGGTAGCACTCAATTTTCTCCAGATTAAAACTAAATTCAGTTTTCAGACTTCAAGCGCAGTCACTCTCAAAAGTGAAATTGTGTGGTTGGCGTTCACCCAGAGCTGCTTAATAACTCCTACTATATGCAAAAATCACAATTAGCCTGAGCAGCCACGGAGACCTGGGTGCAGGTGCACGTGGCCTCCCGCCCCGTTTGCCTGCAGGACCTGCTGCCAGCCACGGCGGGACGTGGACCCCTGCGGACACACGTTCCTGCAGCGGCTCACGGGGGTTTTGCCCAGACACGCATGGACGGCCACAGCCAAATTTATGCCTTTATTGCGCCTTTATTAAAGGCACATTGACATCACCTTAAAACCAATGTCACGCTTCCAGAAAAGCAACATCAGTTCAGCCCTTCCCATCAGTGGGTATCACTGGCTCCATAACAACATGAGGGTAATCAGCAGGCTGCCCAAGCCCACGCGCCGGCGGCTGGCAGGACCCCACAGCCTGTCTCCCCCACCCCAGCCTCGGTAGTCCCACAGCATCGTGGCTCAGCGGAATTCGGGCAGGGTGAAACTCATGACCCTTTTAGCACCTTTAACTTCCATACCACAAGGTATAGCCCACATTCCCAGGAAGGAACGATGCCATTTTTTAAGCTTGCAGAAACGCTGCACGCCGCAGGATGTGGGGGCCACCATATTTCAGTAAGCCCGCGGGTAAGGGCTTTAGGCAGGCAGAATACAGCTCTGCCTTTTAACAGATACTCTGGGAAACCCAGAGAAAAGAACGCACAGACTCAAAATTTGTCACCTCCGGATTTCCCCGTTCTGCACCTTCCACCATCAGAAGAGGCAAAGGCAAACGCTGTTTGATCTCTAGAGCCAGGAGCAGGCGAAGCTGCTGAGTCGCACCCAGGCGACAGCAGACACCTCTGATTCACACAGCGCTGCTGCCTTATGAGAACCTCCAATTTAAGACCATCCCTTTCCTGTAAACGGGCAGCAGAACTGGTTTTGCAGCCCTTGGGTCATGTTAATTTGCTGATGGAAAACAAGGTGCTTGTAAGGGAGAGCAAGCAAGTGAGCCTTATTCAGCTTAGTCACGGGGTTAATTGTACACCAGAGGAACACAACTTAAGCTGTATAACTAGCGTAGAACTTCCTAAAGTAGGGTTCCATAAAACAAGAGCCTCTCACCCACGAAACCGTAGCCTTCTCCCCAACAGCAGGTGTCTCACTCCCAAGAGCTAGTAGAGGTACAGAGAGAATCTGCCCTGAGGCTTTTCACCATGTAAGGTCTATATAAAGTCACATGAGGTGTTCCCCCTTTCTCCAAAAGGACACAGTCTCAGCTGGGAGAGACTTATTTGGGCTCTTAAACATAGCATCATAAGGATAACTTTGCTAAATATTTTATATTTAATTTATTTTTAAACTTAATTTTTTAAAAATAAAAATTTATTCATTGAATTCATTTAATATTTAGCGTATATTTTGCTAAAACAAATGCAAAGGCTCAATAAGGCAAAGGGGACTGACCCCAGCTCCTCTGAAGTCACTGAGCACTTTTACCGACAGCTTAATTGCTCCTCAGGTGAGGAAACCCCACCTCTCCCTGTAGATTTGCCTTTAGCAAGCAAAGGAAACAGCTACGAGCGTTATGATGGACAAATGTGTGTGCTCCTGATCAGGGAAAACTCAAATGCAATCCATGCTGGGGGCTTAATGGGACATTGCATACAGAAAATAATAAGACCGTGCTGTGCTGAAGGTTTCTCAGTTGTTTTCCCAGCCATGGGAAGCGGACAGACGCCTCCGTGGCCATGCAAGGATGGCTGTGCTGGAGGAGGAATAGATTTTATATTGAAGAATTAGCGGGGATTGACAGGCTCATTAGCAGAGTAATTTAATGTGCTCATGAATGCAACGTCTATGCTACACGACGTGAACTGGGCAGCGAAGCGGCGGTTACCGGAGTTCTGTATCACGATGAAGTCATCTCGAAGCGGCGGCTGGATTGCATCTATGTAAACAGAGCTTCCTTTGTGTGGCCTCTGCTACTGACCCGGCAGGAAGATATGGCAGAAGGCAATCCCACAAAGGCAGCCGACGGCTCTGCTCTGCTGGACCTCTGCAAACCGTGGCCTTGGCGGCAGCGCCTGGCCTGGCCAGTAATAGCACAGTAACGAACTGGAGGCATTTTTATTAATCCGCTGAAGGATGGCTGCGCAGCGAGCGTATCTGAGCTAGAGGGGGAAGAACCTGCTCTTCCGTTCCTCAACCACAGCGCGCCAGTGAGGCCATACAGCGCTTGACATCTCCTCGGCCTGTTTCTTCCATCAAATCTGCTTGCATTTTCTCCACCAGACCTGGCCCGCTTCTGCAAACCGCTCTTCTGCATCTCACTTCTACAAGCAACCCCCCCCTTCCAGGCTCCCTCCTGCCTCCCAGACGGCAAAGCTCTGCCTGCAGTTGGCGTCCAGCGGTTCCCACACGATGCTCCATAGCGCCTAGACTGAAAAGCCTGGAGCATTTAAAAGAAAAAAGTCTGTATTTGCTTTTTTTAAGCTATTGTAGCTGGGCTGGCTGCAGGATGGGGCTGTATTTGGCAGATGTCCGTGGCTGCTGTGAAGCGCTCGGCGTGGCTGCCCCAGCAGCTTGCCTTCCTCCGCAGCAGCTCAAGATGAGACAGGAAAGGGTGGGATGGGTGTCAGCTCTAGAACAAGCTGTGACAAACATGAGGCAGGAGACTGAAACTCCTGAGGTACCAGAGATGCAGAAAAGGCGACTGCACACCTCCTGGGCCACGACGGAAAGGAAAGGAAGCCCCACAGATCTACCCGGCACGTTATGGGTCGCAGAGGGGCACAGATCCAAAACCAGTTGTGTTTTTCATGCTTTTCTACATCTTTCTCTCCAGCCATGCTGCAGCCTACGTAAATGCTCTTTGCTGTCACACCATAGACCTGAACCTGACCTCTAGCCCTGGGGACAAACTCAACACAGGGGTGAAGCCAATGGCTTCTGTGCAAGGGTCCCAGGGCAGCTAGGAGATGTGGCTCCCACCCTGCAGCACAAAGCCACTGCTGGAGGCTGACTTCAGCTTCCAGAGGGGGAAAAAAAAAAAATAAAAAATGGGTAGAACCAAAACAGGACCAGGCTTTTCAAACTGGAGGCTGGCAGCTAGAGGTTTGGGCCCCAAGGGTAAGAAAGTCATTGTGGGCACAAGCTTGGCACGGGCTTACAGCGGATGGCAGACACTCCCTTGCGCCTGTCAAGACAGCACGGCTATTGTGGATATTGGGATTAAATAAGAACAGAGAAACACTCTGTTGAAGAGCGGCGATTGCAAGCTGCACTTCCAGCAGGCGAGAGAAAAGGAGATGAGTAAAATGAGGTGCAGAGAAGGGCAAAGAGACTGGCAGTGAACCACACGCTCTTCCAAGTGCTCAAGGTAAAGCTCTGGCACAGGATTTTGATCACAGATGGGTAGAATTGAACTCAGTGCATACATTTCTTCCTGACAGCTCTGATGGGACCAGCAGCTCTCTACCCTCAACCTGAGATCTTCTTCTAAGACCTCTCAGAGCTGCTCATCTTCTCCCAGGACTCCTCAGGATCTGGAAGCTCTTCAGAGCATCTGAGTCTTCCACAAGCAGCAAGTGTTGGAGTCTCCTAGCTGAGCTCCTCCTTCAAACCCTTCCTCCAGATGCAGATGTGGAGGCTACCACGAAGTGGTAGACGATGGTGGGTGTCTCCAAGGTCTGAGACCACACGGGCTGCATGACCACGGGGCCTCCTGGCTTGCATTTTGAGCATTGTCCAGTCTCTCTGCCTCCAAATCTCACCCCAGAAACCTCTACGTGCTTGTGCTGCACGGGCTCCACGTCCGCACCCTCACACCCTGCCCAGGCAGAAGGTAGCTGCTGCTCCCCTTGTCCTCTCTGCATGAGCAACCAGCACCTGCAAAGAGAGCCTGACAGGCTGCCAGACCCGTGTCCTTGGGGGTGATGCTGGGGTGGGCAGGAAGGGATCTATGTGTGCTCTGCAACTGTTTTAACCCATGCCTCGCTTCAGGCGCTCGGAGACTCCTTCCCATGGGAGCTGGCTCCAGCAACTACACCGGGGGAAGAAAAGAGAAGGCAGGAGGGAAGAGCGCACTGTGCTTGGTTCACATCGCCTTTTGAGCCGTGCCGATCTTGGCCGTGGCTGTTCCTCGTTGCTGCGGAGCGCGGACCATGTTCACCATCAGAGCAGCGTAAGGGAAGCATCACGGAGGTGATCACTTGTGTCTTGCCTTGAGCGGACGTTCCCCGCTGCCTTGGCAGAGAGGGCTGGCAGCCCGGAGCCTCGGACACCAGGGCAGCCCCCGACAGCCAGCAGCAAACCACCAGCACGAGCAGTAACTTGCAGAGACCCTCTGCCGAGCAAGGCAATCCAAGCAGAAAGACGGAGCCCAGCGAGACACGCAGCGACCCACATTGCTGCCCAGGACCGCCCCACGGCTTCCACCCAGCCTGCCAGGAGTTGCTCTGGGGCAGTTCCCCCAGCCAGCACCCAGGGCCACCCATACTTCTCATGGGTGCCACTGCCCTCTGCAGTCCCCAGAGAAACACGCAGCCGGGACGTCCCTCCGGCGTCTTCACCTCACACGGGCTTCCCTATGAAAGTCCCAGCCTGGAAGATAATTCATCTGAAGAAAATGCATTTATCCCGCAGTGGGAGCACTGGAAATGGCGCTGGGGGCAAGCGGGGGCTCTGACCCCCACCCCGTGCAGAGAAACACGCAGCCGGGACGTCCCTCCGGCGTCTTCACCTCACACGGGCTTCCCTATGAAAGTCCCAGCCTGGAAGATAATTCATCTGAAGAAAATGCATTTATCCCGCAGTGGGAGCACTGGAAATGGCGCTGGGGGCAAGCGGGGGCTCTGACCCCCACCCCGTGCATTGCACTGGCTGGGAACTCCCCAGCCGAGCTGCGGTTCTTACAGAAGGTGCTGAGGAATGGCAGAAGCCTAAGTAGAGAGTGTGTTATCCCACACTAATCCCTGCTCGCAGGAAACCTTCCCTCTCACAGCCGGTCCCGAGAATGCAGCTAAACGCACCCCAAGCACCCAAGAGCGGAGCCGTGGCCACGCGTTGCTTCGGTCACGTAGTTTAGGACACGCCTGACTCAGCACAGAAGTCTCAGTCTAAACTGGCTACTTTAGGCTGTGTTTATAGTCAGCAAAGACTCTGTCAGAGGAGTGTAACACACTTGGCTTGAGCTGGAAGTGGAAGCTGAAGCAGTCGAGACGAGGAGGCAGAGAGCAGTGCCAGGAGGGAATGCGCAGCAGCGGGCAACAGCTTCGGCAACTTGCGTAAAGGTCCTTGTTGAAGCTTTCTAGACCGCGGAGACCTGGCTGGGTCAGGATCAGGGCAGGGCAGAGGGCAGGGCAGTGACAGCTCAGAGGAGCCTGAACGTCTTCAGCCACCCATGGAGATGCATCGCTCCAGAGGCAGAGCGGGTGAGCCGTCAGGACGCCTCGAGTCCCTCCAGCTGGCTGCTGAGGGAGGGGGCCATGGCTGGGAGCTCCCAGGGAGCCACAGGAGATGGCGATCCTTCCCCAGTGCTGGGTTTTCCCCTTTTCCAGGCACTGGGATCACAAGGTCCCAGCCAAAAGCATCTCTCGGGCTCTCTGAGGCTTTAGGGAGTGTGGCATCAGGCAGACGCCAGACCCCTGCCTGCCTCGCTGGGTGCTGCCCCGAGCCTCGTCCTGCCCTGCGCCAGCTCTGTGATGGGGGATGCTGCCCCTGCACAAGCCCCTCTCCTTCTGCTTGGCGCTGGTGAACCCCCTGCAAACTAAACCCTGTCCCTGCCACCGCCGTGCCGTACCCCTGCTCTGCAGAGCAGAGCTCCGCACGCCCAGCGAGCTCCCTGGCTTTCTCCTCGCCCTGCGCCTGAGAAGACACACGCTCCCTGCAGTGCGGCTCAGAGCGAGGACCGGCCTTGCAAGCACTGCTCCGAGCCCCTGCTCCTCCCCGGGCTGCACGGAGAGACCAGGAGAAATCCCCAGGGAGCCTGCTGGCTGCAGGGGACCGGTTTTGGAGGTGTCCCGGGAAGCACCCTCGCTCCAGCCCAGCCTGGCACTCCTCCCCAGCCACCTCGCAGACTGCCAGCCAGGACAGACCTTGGTCTGAGCACGTTGGCCATGCCGGTGAGTGAGCAGCTATGGTTACAAATAACCATTTCTGCTTTGAAGGCTTTTCTTAGTAAGTCAGTCAGATTATTACATATAAAATCTACACCTTAATGCAAAAAGCGGAAATAGAGCCTCTTATTTTACATGTGCATTAGCACAAACGCTGAGCAGTATTTGCTTTGTAGCAGCAAATTAATCATAAAAGCAGTCTAGCATGTGGCTTGTTTGCAAAATGGAAAGCAGAAGATAAGAAAGGGCGTCTGGGCCACGGGCTCTGGCACCTGAGCACTTTTGACATAGCTCAGAGACTAACACCACCCAACGTCCCCCCGCCACCCCCAAGTGCTGAATGCATCTTTACAAGCTCTGATACTATTGCTTTTATAAACACAACGAGGGTAAGAAAGACAGCGAGGCTGGGCTGATTCCTGGGGGCGAACTGGAAGAAGGATGTTCTCTGGCAGAGCTGGAACTCAAATATCCACCACTGCCCCCCGACCCCAGCGCAGCGCAGAGCACTCAGCTCCCAGTACTATAAACTGGTGCCGATTTTCAAGACCCAATAAGCTGAAGTAGAGCCTGCGGGCCAAATCCACCCAACGTTTAGTTGCGTCAGAGCTCGTACAGTTTTACCAGCGATTAATTGGTATCTTCGGGCACAGAACCATAATGGATTCAAGCACTCTGGGAACAAGGTTTCAATAGAGAAATAACACGATCCCGGTGACAAACTTGAACTCTGAACACTGAAATCCCCCAGCTCGCATCATTACAAGACACTTGGGCAACATACACACGTCTCCGTTGTCCCCCGCCTCATCGCCTGCAGGAGATGTATGCTGTCCTCTGCATTGCTCAAGCCTGGCATTCTCTCTGGGCTGGTAAAACCCTGCTGTGGGGACGAACCGCATCGTCTCAGGTACACGTTGCCAGAATATTTATTACACAATTCCAGGGCTTGGCCTCGCGGTCTCATTTTTTGGGCCAAGACAGAGCAGTGACGGTGACGCTGCCATTCTAGTGACCAATCTACGCCACCTAATTTTCAAACGCCACCAACAAGCAGGTTACACATCCAAAGCTCAGCTCTCTCGCTGCCCCGAGCACTCAGCACTCCTGAAGGAGCAGCTCGTCGGCTGCTGCTCCTGCCTGCACCGTCGCCACCAACCACCTTGCTCGCAGGGTGGGCTCTGGAGACAGCCGCCGCCTCCAGCTGCTGTTCCCAGAGCTCCCTCCATCCCGGCTCCCGGCCGCAACGCACAAGCCTGAGACAGGGTTGTCAGAGCCACCTTCACTCAGCCACTGCCTGAAGCGTGTACCCGGCCCTGCAGCCTGGCTCCGGCTGTTTCGGTGCCTGCAGGGTAGCCGGGGCCAGGCGCATGCCTGGGGTCAGCACACGCCCTCCGTTTCAAAATAAGCGAACGTGAGCACATGGTGACACCCAGCCAGCAGCGCGAACATTGGCTCGACACAGACTGCCTTTCCACACACATCGTTGGCGGCGAAGTGAAGGGGCTCTTCTCCCCAACTGCAGCACCCATTTTTTAGCTTGCCCCAACCTCTGCCCTTTGCAGAAGAAGCAGAAGGGTGTTACTTGCTCTTCACTAACCTAGAGCTGGCCTGTAGGAAAGGTAAGTCCTGAGCGTGACCTGGTCTGTTTGACACGCTGAGGGCTCTGTTCTCAAAGGGAGAGCGGGCAGAGACCACAGATGTTGCTAGAGGAACAAACTGAATTTTGCCTGCCAAAGGCAAGGGTAAAGCCTGGGGCGCTGGGCTCCGGCAGCACCCTACCTGCAGGGGGACCCCATTCCCACTGGTCTCTATCCTCAGCGGCACCTAGGCTAGCTTTAGTCTAGCCTCAGCCTCACCCCCTTGTCCCAGCCCCCCAGTTCAGAGAGTTTCACACTGGTCCCGTCTAATCCACATTTATTTCCTCACCCTTTTAAAGTTCCTGACCTTGACCTATTCTTCCTGCTGTGGCACCACCAGCAGTGTTTACCAGAGCCTCAATTTATGCTTGACCTGATGTAGAACAGAAGGAAACTAAGCTTATCGGTTACTATAATTGGTGTAAATCAGCTTATATTTGGGCAACAGATCTTTACAAAATCTGTTCTCCATTTGCAAATGCAAATTCCTTGCTTGGAGCAGAGGGGGAGGCTGGGTGGGCAGCGCTGCTCCAAGGCAAGGTCTCAAGAACCACAGCCATCTGAGAGACAGGGGTCAATCCTTGCCTCCCTCTTGGCTGGAATAAAATAAATAAATACAGAAATGAAAGCCAAGCTGAGGCGGACATCCAGAATGGAAAATTTTCCGCTCAAACAGCTAAAGTTGGCAGAATTATAAGCAACTGGAAGCTTGAAAACAGGAACTTGCAGTGAGATAAACTGAATAACCCGAGCAACGGGCAGCGGTGCCCGGCTCACCGACAGCCCGTGGCAACCTGTTACCCTGGAACACACGCGCAACAGAAAACTCCCCAAACGATAACTTGAAGATCAGCCTTTCACAGGTGCCAACTTCAACAGGAGCTCCCAGCAGTCCGAAAATCAGGCCCTTGGGGTGGAGGGCGCCTGCGGGACCCCGGGAGCTGCCAGGCAGAGGCGGCGGGGATGGAAGAGACTTTATCACTGTCTTATCTGTCACACGGGCAGTTATTTCACAGCTGCCCACAACAGAGGAGGAGAGGACGGAGGAGCCAAGAAGGGCACCGGAGGCAGCAGCTCCTCTCCATCCCCCGCAGCGAAACCCTCCCCGCCGGGGGCTGGTACCTATAGATCCATAAGCGCTGCCTCCCGCCGGGATCGGCCCCGCTCTCCAGCCGCACCCGGCCCTTTCCCGGGGCACCCTGACCCTCCGCTCCCCCCGTCCCCAAAAACCCGAGCCCGCCGGGGATGCTCGGGGACCGGGGAAAGGCGCAGCTTACCTCCGGCTGCCAAGGGGATGCTCCGGGGGCTGATGCTCCGAGGGATGGGATGCTCCAGCAGGGATATTCCGGGGTGATGCTCCGGGGGGGGAGACGTTCCAAGGTCATGCTCCGGGGGTGGGGGGATGCTCCGGAGGGGGATGCTTCGGAGGAAGATGCTCCGGGGGGGGCGATGCTCCGGAGGGGGATGCTCCGGAGGGGGATACTCCGGAGGGGGATACTCCGGAGGGGGATGCTCCGAGTGCCGGCCGAGCACCCGCCGCCCCCGGCCCAGCCGTGGCCCCACTCCGCAGTGACACCGCGCTGCGCTTTCGCTTTCCCTTTCCCTTTCCCCGCGGAGGAGGGGCGGCCCCGGCTACCGGCCGCCCTCCGGGGAAGGGGCTGGGGGTGATGGGGGGGGGGGGGCACCCAGCGGCGGGGCGGGGGCAGCCCGGGGGGAGCCCCCAGGGTGACCCGGCTGGGAGCCGGGGGCACGGAAGGTCGGCGGTCAAAGCAACTCCTCACTCACACGTTACAAAGTGAGTTTATTTCTTCCCGAGCTGCCCCAAGGCGATGAGCCCCATCCGTTGCAGCCCCAAGGCAAAGCCCTGCCTTGGCTCTTCACCGGGGAGATCAGAACCCCTGCAGATGTGGCACAGCTGGCCCCTGCCAGGTGATTCACTGCTTGGGACAGGAGGAAGAGATGCTTGGGATGCAGAGAGCGCCTTCCTTCAAGGGAAAGCAGCAGCCTCGTAACAGAGGAGTGTTCCTCCTGGCCAACCCCTCTCCACAGTTGCAAGCCGGAGCTGTATGAGCTCTGGTAGCTTGGAAAAAGCCATCAGAGCCAGAAGACTTCTCACAGCTAAGGGCAATTCGTGAATGAATGAAAAGAAAATTAACTTGGTTCATCCCAGGGTCAAAGAACCCTCTGGATAACCACAATTAAGACACCTGAGGAAGCCTCACTTCCAGCAAGGAGCTGACAAAGAGCCTCCCCACACAGCCACCGCCAAGGGGAGAAGGGCTGGGCCTTTCATAATCAATTATCAGGACAAGGAACCTCCTCCTCAGCTGTTTTGCTTCAGTCCTCCTGCACAGCTGCACGCTCATGTAACGACCACACACCTTACAGCTATTTTCTTCAGGAATTTAACCAGTTACCTGGTGCTCTTGGGCATTTCCTGCTTATCACCCTTATTATTTACCTTGCCTCGAGGTAAAGCTAATACAGGAGCTCGCAGCAGGTGTAGCTGCAGTTTTTCAGAAGGCAGGTGATGGAGGTAAGGTCTGCTAGGGTACCAGGTCAAAGATGTATGTGCAGAAAAACTGCCCCCCTACAGCAACGGACATCCACCCCCAGCAACTGCCCAGGCTCAGCAGGGTGCAGTCTCTGGTTTTGGGGTTTTTTTTCTTCTTCTCAGAAGCACTTGTTTCCACGCAGGGGTTTGCAGAATGCCGCTCACAGGCCCCACACAGAAGAATGATTCCAAATCTAAGAAGCACCTCAGCACACGAGCTGCTAGCAGCACTAAGGATTTTACATTTTTAAAAGGTTTTTTTTTTTTCGTTTTTCACGAGGGAGGGGAATGCCAAGGGGAGGGCTCAGCCTTGGATCCCGGGCAGCAAGGCGTGATTGCAGGAGGGCTGCCGGCAGCTCTCCTCCCGGCTGGCGTGCACCCCGGGGCCTGCAGGACTGCGGCCATTTGGGTGTACGCAGTAAGACCAAGGATCCAGCGTACAAGCAGCCCAAGAGCTATCAGATCGGCTGTTAAACAGCGAAACCTCTCGCTAACACTGTGTCAAAGAGGCTCTAGCGTGTATTTCTAAAATCTGTCACAACTGGGTTAAATGAAGTTTGGTATTTGATGAAGCAGCAATACCTTGCCCTCCTCAAATGATTTAGAAACTTGCAGAATGGCGATCCTTATTTTGCAGGTGGAAAAATTGATCTGTGGGAAATATGAGCAGCTTCCCAAGGAAACATTCCCGAAGCCTCCAGTCCCAGTGGGGCGTCCCATGGACTACACAGGTTTCCAAGAAGAGCTTAAGTGACCTGGGAATCCAAGGCACTGCTTTACAAGTGGCTTGTTACCTGCATTCTAGCTACTGGGGGGACTTACCGAACCTTCAGATACCTAAATCATAATTGAAACATGGGTCATGGGACCCACTCACCCAGTCAGGCTGCCAATCGCCTCGGCAATACCAGGAGGTGCACGCGTCAGGGCCGGCTTTACAAAGCACAAGTGCCGGGACTAAAGTTTCAGCCCGAGCCAAGATCTGTTCTTGGCTGCCAGAAGATCTCCTGGTGACACCTGGTGCACAGCTGAGACTTCTGCACCTCTGCAAGACTCTCAACTTTTGTGCTTGATGGAACTGAAGGGGGAAAACAGGGAACTTGGAATCATTTAGATTGATGGATGCAGAGAGAAGGAAGTGTGTGTATTTTGTGATATATTATTCATAAATGCCGTAAAAGACCTGGAGTCCTGCTTTACCCGAGTCATGGTTCTGGGCTTCTCCAGATATACAAGAGCAAAGCATGCTCGTCCTGCTGCTATCACAGCTGCTCAGGACAGCCTCTCCTCACAGGAGAGCCACACAGCCGTGACCGTGCATCCCATCGTGCAGAGGTGCTTGTGACCCCTCTGAAATAAGTCAGATCTCTTCTACCACGGCGGAGCTTTGCCTTAAAAGTATCCATTTCTCTTCACATCTCAGGATTGCCACACTACAAACCTCTGCACAGCTTTGTTTATTTTAAAGGGAAAAAAAAATCCAAACCCAAGCCAAAAAATAAATGAACCCACCACGAAGCTTTCACACGTTGCCACGGGGGGAATCTCATCCCCTGCGCTGCCCCGGGGCAAACGCTGCTGCACCAAGCGCCGGTCCTGGGGAGGAACGCCTGCCCTCACCTCCCAGCCCTGGTGGTCCTTTCAGACAAGGGTGGGTCTCTTGAAAGGGTTCTCCTCTCTTTCTGCTGGGCCTTGCCTCCATCCCTCCCTGAAGGATTCGAATTAGCAACGCCGGCTACCGACAGCACGGGTTTATTTGTAGACGGTCAGCCAAGCATTTAGTTCTGTAAACATCTTAAGTAAATTCCTGCTGCCCCATTATCTCATCTGCATACTTCCTTACTGGTTTGCTGCATTCACTTAAAAGGAAGTAAGAAACATACAAGAGGAACAGAAGTGGCCCAGGTTTTAAGGACAGTTAGTGGAGGTTGGTCCAAACACAGAGGAGCTATTTCTTCACAAGACTGGCGACGATTTTTACAGATAAACCAGAAACTGCGTGTATCATGTACAAGATGGGCTAAATGCTGATCACAGAGAGAAAAAACCAGGCGATGATAGGCAGAGTCCCTAACTTCTTCAACCTCCTAGCGTTATCAAACTCAGCTGACCTTGCCGGTGGTACTTCTGCTTCTCTACGAGCACAGAGCTTAACGTAGCACATGCGGGGGAACTCCACAAAACCCCAGAGACTGAATCTAGCGACCATGTTCACACGGCTTGCTGTCACGGGCCACGTGAAGACTCCTATACAGTTTTCCTACAGACATTTAAGTAGCATCTTTGAGAAACCCCAAGCAATTTTTCAGTAACCTGCCATCGCTAAATCCGTGTTGCACTACCGGTTCTCTGTGTTGCTGACATTTGGAAGATGCTCCACACGAACAGGAGCCACGAGACGACCTTTCAGCAGACGATTCTGCTGACCGGCAGCCTCTCCGCAGGGAGGAGAGGAAGGAAGCGCCCACACCGCTGCGCCGGCACCCACCTCCCATCCACCTCTTGCATGGGCAGCAGGCACAGACAGGGCTCCGGTTACTAAGACCACCTCTTTGCTTAGAACAAATAATTTTTTAAAAAAAATTATGGAAAAAATACAAGGTGAAGGGTAAAGCCTACAAGACCGCAAACAAACAAAAGGAGCTCTGTTACACAAATAACACGGGAAAACATGAAGATGTAAAAAAGAAATTGTGAGAATGCTTCACTTTAAGATGATTCCAGATATGATTTTAATCTGAATTTTACAAATAACAAGCATTTTTCTATAAAAAAACCTAGGGTAAGAATCAATTTAGTTACAGATAGGAATATTTACATTCTTAGAAGAAATTTCTATATCTTCCTATATACAAGGCTGTGGCCATTACTAGCTTAAAGTACCCCCACAGGCATCTGTACGCAAGGCAGTGTGGTGTCTGAGCCGAGTCTGTGTTTTAAGAAAACCGTTTACAACTGCCAAGATTAAGGTTCTATTCTACAATAGCTGAAATCTGGGTTTATTCGCAGAGACAGTCCCATCAGCTTCCCAACGTGCCCCTGGAGGGCACTAAAAAGAAGAGCCCCTCTGGGTGGGATTATAAAATGGAACTGGCTGTAAAGCAGAGATGGGTTTAACTCACGTTAATCTCAAATTCCATGAGATCAGCGATACAGTATTAGCGTCATCGTGTCTCCAAGTGAAAGTCCGCTGAAGAGAACGGTATTTTTACAACATAGTCAGGTGCTCAGTGAAATGTTCTCCAACGCCCCTCTCGCGGGCAGCACGCTGCAGGCGGTTGTGTGTACAGCTACGAAGGGGTTGGGCGATGAAAAGGCTATGATTAAGTGTTCAAAACCTGATCCTTGCTTGACTCGCTGCAGTCCCATTCCCTGGGCAAAGCACCACCTCCCTGGGCCACCTTCTTCCAAATGGTAACTTGGAAACGCGGGAGGTGTTCACGCCTCTTAACAAGAAGAGTGTCAGAAGTCACCCGGAGTTGCCTGCTTCTGAACGGTGAAATACTATGTGATGTCCTGTGAGCACGACATTCGCCGTCAGGAGGGTCAAACAGAGAATCTAACGAATACAGACTGTGGAGCATGAAGGTCACAAGAAATTACAGTGCTTTTTGAGTTAACGGTAGTTCCACGCGCAAGCGGAGAAACTGAAGTCACAGGATTACGCGATCTGCCCGAGATGATGAAAGATGTCAGTCTAAGTGCTGGAAATGACGGGATCCTGGTTCCCAGCTTGAGGCCATATCCTGTTTTCCTTGGTGAAGATGCTGTACTGCGCGTTGTTCTACAGCAACAGAGAATTCTGCCTAACCGGGCAATTCTGTACAACCTGTACTGCTGCTGTAATACAGGCTGTGGGCACCAAAAGCATTCGCTATTTCCCAGGTTAAGGTTAGCCCGAACATTAGCCTGTATTATCTTCCTCTGAAGTACAAAGAGCTCACGGGTTTACCACAACTCCGCTTGCAAAGGCAAATTCTGTCCCTTCCCTGTTACAAAGCGTCACTCACTTATTCTTTGAAGAAAACAGGAGGAAAAGCACTGGCTTTCCCAGAGAGCAGCACAACAGGTCCTTCACCACGAGCCCGCGCACTAGGCAAGACCAGGGTTTAGGTGCATTCAAATACTGGTACTAAAACCCACCAACTCTTTACAGAAGGGACAATCTGTGTGTGACTTCACCCTGGGATTTGAGGCTGTGCTGTGCATCCCTCATCCACCCTGAGGCCGAGAGAAGCATCTCCCACGTGGACCTTGACTCATTTCACGACGCTCACAGCACAGCTCCGTGGGGGCGAACGAAACACGTCTCAAAAACGCGTTTCAAAGAGGTCCGTTGACAGCAGAGTCCCCGAAAGTCGGCCCCAAGCCTGCTTCGCATCAGCGTAACGCAAAGCGACGTGCCAAGACGTCCACGGACGACACCATACGTTGTCTAGGAGTCGGTCACGGCTGAAAACGAGCCACTCGCAGACACCCTCCAAAGCCAGGGCTCGGTGCAGCACCAGTGCCGTATCCTGCAGCCAGAGCCAGGCTTGCTGCTGCAAGCCTTACCCGTTGCCAGCACCGATGCCGCTCATGGTCAGTTTGCCAACTACGCGGTCAGTCCCTCTCATCTACATCTTATCTGCACAGATCACATCACCTGCCTGTATTGAAGTATTCCCTCCATTTCTTCTGGGAATAGGTATTAGCTGGATTCTGCCTGCCCACTGGAAACGAGCTCGTTTTAGAGATAAACTTGAGAAGAGTAGGACAAAAACTAAGTATGAAATAACCCAGGGTGCTCTATTAAATAGATTCCACATTTCTTGATTTTTGTCTTTAAAAAAAGATGAGCAAGGAAAAAAAAATGGTTTTTTTTTTTTGGACACAAAGAGATTGCCATTGTGTTTTGTTCTATTAGTCATAACCAGGAAATTCTCCGATTTGGCTGGATTAACAACACAAAACCACAACCCAAAAAAAAAAAACCATAAAAAAATTCAGTAGATATCAGAATATCAAGAACAAAAGTCTCACTGTCACGGCACATACCTGGATAAAACACTGGATAAGAAATTACAGCTAAATCAGACTTAAGTGGACTCTGCGCTTTAGGAGAGGAATTTCCACACTAAATCATGGACCAGGCACGCACGTATCTTACATTTCAGGATATTTTCTGAAACAGTTTACAGGAAGAGACTTATGGGACACGGTTGTTTACCTTGGCAAATTCATTACAAGGAAGTTGCAGCTAAATGTGTTTTGCCTCAGATTCCTGCGGTTATCAGATAATTCTCCTGCAACATACAGAAAAGAAGCTGCTTCTAAACGCTCCAGTTCCTAGAAATAAGGCTGACAAAGAAAAATACCTGTACTAAGTTTTAGAACATATCCTTATGTTTGCAGTGACTATTTCAAAAGAGACGATAAACCTGACAAATTGTGTCTTTTGGACGAGGGAGCCTGGCTGTTACACGCTCTCTCCTGACACGTGTTTGCTCATGTCAAGGCTATTATATGATGTGCAGCGAGGCTTGCAAAATCCAGATTCTTGACTGCCCTAGCTTCAAATCACATTTTAAACCTGCCTGCCAAGGGCCTGTCAACCTATTCAACAGGAGTGACACCGAACCTGCCCAAACGTTGGGATTTCTCTCCTTGGAAGAGGTGATGACACGACAAAACTATGTTTCTCTGTAACCTCTTCTGACCCCGGTAACATTGACTAGCTTTCTGCTCCATCTAGAAATTAAAATACTAAACAAGTAGGTGAGAAAACGCAGGGGAAGTGGAGCAAACTGGGAAGCTCGAGACACCGGTAGGAAGAGTTTAATAAATACCAGGACAAACCACTATAGTCTATACAGTTTTTCTTTCTTGTTTTGAAGACAGCAGCCTGGAGGGCACGCACCAGCGCGTCAGTCCGACTACTGGAGCTGGCTATCGCGGACAGGATACGGGGTATTGGTGATGCCACCTGTGCGTTTAAACACAGTAGGAAAATGCAAACCTTCCCCGGCCAGCTGCTGCAGCAGAGAGCAAGGGCCCCAGCGGCTTTGCCTACAGAGGTTTAGGTTCTGCTTAGTGAGTCTCTACAAGACAGAACACATACAAACAAGTGCCACAGGAGAGGAATCTTTCACCACTCATGGGTGTTAACGTATGATGCAATGCACGATCAGAACAGCACAGGTGAGACTGAGCGTACATACATATATTGTTTATATTTTAATGCCTAGGGTGCTCCTGCAATCCAAGGAACAATTTCTTGGCAGACCGTTGACAAGGTTTGGGTTTTTGTTTTTGGGTTTGTTTTTTTTTTTTAAGGACAATTTGAAAACACTTCCCTGATTAGATGAGTTAAATGAAATAACAGCCCTCACAGCAATTGTACAGTTGGCACTTGAGAAATGTATTCTGAATTTTGTTCTCAGCACATTCCACCACGAGGTCAACGCACTGCCATGGATTAACATAAAAATTTAGCTCTAATTATATCAATTGTGTGCAAAGCACAGAAGACAGAATTGTTTCCATCATCCAAATCGCACAGAAGACGTTACAACTGTTCAGACATCAAGTTTCCAACACAAAGCGAAATGGAAGAACCCCAAACTAACACCGTTCCCTCCACACAGAGGTGAAACCTTTTGCACCATTTAAAATAAATATGGCCCGGGAACAGGCCACATCCGAGGTCAGATGTAAACAACTTAGCCACACAGGTACGGTTGAAAACCGGCACTGAAATCGAGTTAATTTTGTGAGCAAAACTTCAGTGCTACAAATACTTTGTGCAAGACGATCCTTTCCATTTATGTTGAGTCAAGTTAAAACAAGTTATCTAGTCAGAATTAATTCTCAAACTCTTTCTTTGCATCTTTCTGAACTTGCTAACAAATTCGGCACGTGCAAAGACATTTGAGTAAGACTGCAGAGAGACACGTTCTCATAACCTTCGCTATAATAAATAAGTTTCCTGTCCAGAGACAGGAGTCACGGCATCAAAACCAATTAGCAGGTTTTTCTGGCAAGTTTTACTTCTTGATGTGCATTAGCTCTGGAGAAGGTTCACTGAGGAATCCAGGTACCCTGCCAGCCCTTGAACTCATTTTCAAGTATCTTTCAGCTAAACTATACACTACAAGTTACAAAGGATTGATCAGATACTGTTCTGTGGTACTAATGCATTAAACCAAGCGTGGCTGAAAAATCTCAGTGAAGGCTATACAGCATTTATGCTCGTAAAAAAAGAGAATGTACGGAACACAGTGTTTAAATTAATAAATAAGGTTAAAATTACAGGAAACCAAGTGTTGCCACTAGCCCTTTCTAGAATGAATTTTAGAAGAGAAGTCCATTTAACTTTCAGTCCACCGGGAAGTATGGAGGAGTTCCATCAAAAAGCTGTGCTTTTAAAAATCTCTGGATTTTCTTCTTCCTCCTTGGAATCCCTTGTGCTACTAGACGCAGGCCTGTATTCTAATCTGGGGGGAAAAAAAAGAAAAGAAAGAAAAAAGAAAACAACTTAAAAAAAAGATTACAGAGAAAAAAGATCTTTGATATCCTGAGCCCTATTTGTCATTAAAGTCTCCTAATTTTAATATCTTGCTGACTTCAGTCAGACAAATCTTACACCAGGTGTATGCTTATGTGCCATCTTCAGTCCGAGCTGTGGCAAAAGGGCAAATGCTCTTGATGACTTTTTAGGCCAGCTGAACTGAACTGAAAGAGTTCAGCCCTTCACCAGTACTTACACAACTTTTCTGAACGTAGAAAGATAGATTATAACCCACAAAGTGTCCCTATATGTTTATAAAGCAATACACTTTTACAAATGCATTCCTCATATGCACCTTTTATTCAGTCCTCAGATAAATTTGGAGCAGAAAGATGTGCGTACGAACATACACGCTTGGGAACAGAGGCCAGGATTCCAGCCAAGCTCTTACACCTTCAGCAGAGCGCTAACTCCGCTACCGAAACCAGCCCCTCCCTCTGACAATACCTAGGCAAGTCCACCTCTTTTCTCAGAACAGAGAACAGATGTGTTAAGATCAGAGGGCGACACTTACCCTTTCACCACCAACATTTGCTCAATTGTGTCCGGAAGAGGCATACCATAGCTTTCTGGCAGAAATAAAGTCAGAATTCCTGATAACACAGTCAGGCTCCCCATGAGGATGTAAGGCAGGAATCGATCATAGGCACCTAGCAGGATAATAATAAAGCAGCTAGCATCAGCTCTCAGCCTCCAATGATGCTTGCACCTAACTACAGGGCTTTATCTGTGTAAGATTTATGCTTTCACTAAAAACCAAACCAACCCCCCTCACAGCCTGGCATTCAAAGCATATGTTGCTTTAAAAGCTGTTTTAGGAACCCAAGACACGGGGAAATGGTATCTATACGAGCCGTCCCAATTGAGTAAGATCACGAGTCTTCAGAGCACCTCTTTGACAGGGCATAAAACCACAATTTGTCTATGTTACGAGCATTGTTCAGAGATGTTGAGGCCCCATTTTTACCTGTAGTTTCACAACACACCTGGACCTGGAAACAAAGAAGAGTCAGCAAATCCCAGTGACCCCCAGAGGCAGGACACTGATCTGGGCAAAAAGCATCGCTTTCCACCCCCCAGCATGGGCACAGACGAGTTAACTTACCGAGGTAAACAAAGTAAGGCGAGAGGATGCTGCCCAGCCTAGAGGCCATGGAACTTGCTCCCACTCCCATGTTTCTCACTACTGTTGGGTAGAGCTCAGCCGTGTAAACATAAACCATTGAAAAGGCAGATGTGATCCCAAATTTCCCCAACATCACCAGTAGAATAGAAAGCGCACGAATATCTGAAATCAAAAGGCAGTAAGGATTTCAATAAAGCTCTGAAAATTCACCGTATCTTTTAGTTCCATTGTGCTTGTGTAACTCATGTCAAATGAATTCCAGTATCTGGAGTCTTTTTTTCTCTGTACGTGTCTACAGGCGTGGGCAACTTTTTTTTTTTGGGGGGGTGGGGGTGGGGGTTGTTGTTTTTAAGCAACTAGGGCTCAACATTTTCATTTCCTTGAGAATGGGGCTTCCTGCCAAGTGAAAAATAAAGAGAAGAGAGTACAAACTGCAGAGGTCCTCTCCGATTTCAGGGGCTAGATCTCTGCGATTGCAAACAATGCCAAATATCCCTTTTTAATAAGGTGAACAAAGTTAAACATTTGAAACAAGTTATTTTTTTGTTTCCTGCTCTGGTTGCTCATTAACATTCCCAGCTACAAGTCAATGTAGTTATAGGAAGCCAGGCTGACTTTAACTGGAACAGTTAGATTTGAAAATCAAGACGGACCATATCAGTGTCCAGTTGACTCAAAGGGCTGGAGGAAGAGAATGCAACACGTGTTACCTGTAAAAACTAAGCAAGGCGCTCCTCATGCATTCTCTTGTTTATTCTTTGATATGTAAACAAGTGCTAAGCAACAACACCCCCCATCATATTCAACATCACTACCAGTAAGAGTCCTTAACCCTCTTAATCTAACTGGCCTAAAGATACGTATGGTTTGCCATCCAATACGTGTTATTTTGTCCTCCTTTCCAGCTGCGCAGTTCAACTACCAAAACTAATTCAGTACAAGCATTTTTGATAAGCAAAACACACAACTCCTCCCTCGAATATAACTGTTTAAACAAGCCACAAAGTGAGTCATTTACAGCTCTTTGGGATGTAAGCTCTGCAGCCTCTTGGTAACCTCCGCCTACCATTCTAGTTGGTTTAGTCCTGGCTTTACACTTGGACCTCACCAGGGCACCTTGCCAGGGATATACATTAAGGCAAAACTGGACTACAGAGCTGGTCCCAACAGACCACAAAGCCAAAGCGTCTATCTGAACCGAGAGGTTGCGTGAGCTCCCCGTGCAGCAGCGCCGAGAACCGAGGAAGAGGGGCAAAGAGAGGGAACGAGTATCTGTACTTAGGCCCCTCAGGACACTTTTCCTCCACATCTGCCCAGTGCACGGTACTGCACTTAACCTATCATACTTATTTGAGATCAACTAACGATTCCATACGTGAAGGCACCAGCTGAATGAAGAGAAGAACACAGCCTCCCAAGAATAACGCAGCGGCCATTGAATACCGTCGAGGGAGATTTCGAAGCAGCAACCAGGAAATAATGTAGGCTGGAACTTCAATCACTGCCGAGAGGAAGCAGTTCACGTAGACGTCTCCGTGCAAGTTAGGTGTGTCGAGAGAAAGTCCGAAATAACCAACAGAGATTATCATCCTGAAAGAAGTGAAATAACAGGATGAAACAATTTTCTCTTCTTCCTGAAGTTGCCACGAACCTCTGTCAAGCACAGAAATCACTCTGTAAAGCAAATCCAGCACCTGCCAGATTCTTTCACCTTTGAAGCATCTTAAGTGCTGACTTCAGAAAGAGCAAGGTGACAATGACACAGTGCTGATGCTTTTTAACTTTCTCTTGACTTCAAGGAATAAAACAGATTTTTAAAAAATATATATCCTACTCAGCATTAGCGCAATCAGGTAACCCCAGAGCTGGTGCTAGCCTTGCTGAGGCACAGCCTATGAGCCCACCAGGGCTGGATGGTCCCGCAGCTGTCGTGGTCATACTTCTCTTTTGATGCCATTGCATGACTTTGCAACTGTCCATCCCGCTCCCATTCAGACCTTGAAAGAAAGCTCTGGTTGTCACTTTTAGACACCTCATTTGTCTCTGCTAGTCGTGCTGATGGAGCGGGGCTGACTACTTCTCATGTATGCCACCGTATTTCACGTCATCCCTGGGAGATAACTGATAATCATTCACAATGCAGTGATAACAGGAGTTCCTATTACTAGTAGTTATAGCCTTAGCCTGGAAGTTTGGGCTACTGACTTTTACTGCTGCTGCGGCCTAGACTAGCTTTTCAGTATGTTTACCAGGGAGCTCTGGGTGGAGAACATTGTTTCTGGGTCATTACTCTCCAAGCTTTGCATATGAAGTCAGAGAGGAGGAGTATGGCACCCTGGCAGACCCAAACAATCAGGGATTTTCTCTGCTATGCCCCAAGCTGGCTGGGCAGCGTCCAAGTCACGTTTGCATGGCTTGGTGCCTGGGCTGGTCAGTGTAGCAGGACAGAGCTTGGTGGCTGGGAATGCTGCCATCGTAACCGTGCCACTGCCAGATGAGAACTGGCTTCCACGTGATCACTGGGAACACACGACTGGCCTTGGAGACAAATCCTGTCATGCCTTGGGAGATGCTGGGAAGAGAGGGTTATGCTTCACTCGTAAGTAACACGTGGCAAACAAGGAAATAACAGGCACTGGGGTCAGGATGTGTCCAGGTGCAACGGTGAGGCACAGAGCGCTCAGCACTTCATATCCTTCAGCACCTACGTTATAACAGAACCCGGAGCACGACCACCACACAGCACGAAGTGGGTCACTGACCAAAGATTAGCTCTTCCTCCTCCTCACTTCACATGGAAAGAGCTTTCACGGTCCAATTGCTTAAAATAAACTACCCAGTGTACCTGGGAAGGTAAGAAGTCATACAGCTGAGGGTAATGCCCCTGCTGCTGTGTGTGCCCTGCCAGCTAAAGCTATTCTTCTCCACAGCAGTTACACAGTGTTTTCCACAATTCTGAGTGATACGCCCAGCCCTGTGCTCCAAGGAGCTGCTGTTCTATACAACAAAAGGCGCTTGCTGGAGGTCACTTGCAGTAGCAGTTTGCCTTAGCTTATCACATCGGCAAACCTTCATGCAGTTATACATATTCTAGGAAAACTTTTGGGGTATTTACACATCCCAGGGTGACGAGAAGCCAAACTATCTCCTCCCTGACGCACGCCCAGCAAAGAGATTAGTTTAAAGGCCTGCCACTTAAAATTAACAATGCACTCAGCAACATGTAAAGGTGATATACGGCTATCTGCAGCCACCCTCTTTTACAGAGCTTCTGTTACAACATCTTTCAACTCATAAAGCAGAATATACCATCGGTATACTATGGGTTGAAAAACACTGCCGTGGGTCAGCACAGGATGCTTTACATTTTGGGAAATTAAGTAAAAGGAGGCTAGACAACCGACATGCAAGGTAAAAACAGTGGAAAAATTGCCCAAATCAACTGAATGCTTTTCTGCAAGAGGAGGCAAGATTGTGTAAGCCGGTTGCACGTGTTCAACTCTTTCTGCCTATCATAAGGCTTCATTTGTCATGTGGTAAGAAGCCCTTCAGCATATGGAATGGATTACATACTGCCACATCACTCTCTTTCTCTCAGATGCTTTGTCTTACCAGAAATGCTGTTCAAACAGGTTTTGCATATGTTTTCTACAACCACACAGGCAAAATTGCCTGTGCTTGGGAACTTGCTACTGATCTACTCCAAGCAGATGAGGAGAGCAGTGTCAGCTCTCTAGCTCACTTCCAATTAAAGGTGAGAGTCAGCATTTGGACTTGGAAGTAAGACAACAGTGCATGGAAACTATACGGACATGTCCACAAAGAACCAACGTTACTTTTCTTTTCTGAGCCATTTTCTGCTTAAGTTCCTTGCTCAGCGTGTTTGTAGCACTGTGCTTGGTGACGGACACAGGAACCTCACTTAAATACTAGCCAAGTCCTTCGACCTAAAAAGCCACATCAGCTCGTACGCGCTGGCAGCTCAGCGGACTGAGCTCCAAGGCTTTGCCTCACTAAAGCACAGGAACACCGTTCAGTAAGGCAGCACACTTAGTTATCTCCAAAGCACTTGGGGGACCTTCTTGGTTAGGACACTGTAGGTACATGCACTAATTAAACCTCACTTTTACAGCCTCTGGCAGGCTGTAAGCTACCCTCTCCATTTTCTCTCTTCTGAGCAATTATAGCTTGGTTGAGATTTCCAGTAAAGGAAGATGGCAACCGTTTAATCAAGTTGAGCATACAGTATGGCTCCAGCTAGTGCAAAACCAGGCTGAAGATGGCAGGTGGACAGAGTAGCTAGCAGGAAAGTCTATGGAAATCTCAGATTGGGACTTCAAAGGCAGCTTTACCCCTTTAAGAGACAATACAGAAGAGATGTGAAGATTCTCCCCGTAAGTCAGGCATCGCTGCGTTCAGACCCCTGGGCAGCAGTTCTCTGACTGGGGGACAGAGCATGACTCATTCCCCTTAAAAGACTTTGTTACAGTCAGATGAGGACTCCCCAAGGACCAGTATCAGGCAGGATTCCCATGCATCACTGCCAGCTGATCTGATTCTTGCTCGGTTCAGGATACGCCCAACCGCTTCAGAAAGAAATAACAATCCAGATGTGTTTCTAGACTGTTACTGAAATGAAGAACCTACGTAGCAGAATTTTGTTGCTTCAGCAGGCAGGTCACTGGTTTTTCAGCTGTTTCTGTCTGTATCTCTTCAGAATACCTTAGCGTTCAAAGGGCAGTTTTTAATTGTTTTGCTGCTTTTGTGCTTTCAAACTCCCGAGCCACACACTTGCTTACCAAAGAATCACTGACATAATTGTGATAGTTAGGATATTTCGGGTTTTCATTAGATCCAAAATGGTGTACGTCTGTTGCTTCTGGGAATTCAGATCTTGCAGCTGGAAAACAAAAAACCAACCATGGGAACATTAACTTCCTGCAAGCAAAATTTCTGTGAAAATAAGTGTCACCCCCCAACTTATACATCAGTATTTGGATATGCTGCAAAGGCCCCTCACTTTCAACCAAACACATGTAAGCCGTAAGAGCCAACTACCTGTGAAAGTAGTTGCTCTTCCCTAATTTAAAGGCACTTAAAATTTAGGCTGAAATTTGTAATAATCTTCTCTGCCTGAGGCTCCATAAAACAACTGCTTATTGTTACTTTTATACTTGAATTATAAAGCAACAGCATTAATTTTTGATTTATGTGTCACTACTGGCAGGGTTCTTATATGCAGTTGAGAAGACTGCAGCTTGAGCGTCATGCAAATCATCGGCACCCAGACAAGAAGAGAGCAACAAGGATGATGCGACATTTTAAAAAGGTATCTGTAGAAGTCTGAAAGCAAAGGGTTTATTTAGCCTAAGAGCCAGAAGACCAAGGGAGTCTTAAAAGACCAAGAATGGTCTTCAAAGACCAGCATAAAAAGTTATAAGCTGCCCTCTACATCCGCTGCAGACAAGGCAAGAAATAACAAGATTCAACTGCAGCAGGACAGATTCAGTAAATGACTCCTCATGCTGGACCTAACAATAACGTATTTAAATTGAGACAAACTGGCCAAAGAGCTGAAGAGTCCCCATCATTACCTAGTCTGGTTTTGAGACCTTCTTCTAAAGGATATAAGCAAAAAGACAACAAACTTCTCCTTTCCCCCCTGGAACTTTCCAGCTCCTCAAAATAAAACCACTTGCATATAAACAATGCAAAGATATTCATCCATGAAGCATGCAAACAAGTTTTGTGCTTGATAAGATTGTGTAAAAGGGAAGAATTTAAGGTTGGGTTTGGTTTTTTTAAAATTTAGGACTTTGACCCCTAACAAGGAGTAACAAGGGAGAGATTTTTCAAAATATGTAAAAGGTGATTTAAGAGGATGAGTTCCATTGATTAAAACTATCAACTCTGATAAAGCAACACTATACGGCTGAAACCCACAGTTTTCTAGACATGTCATATTTTTGTTATTGCAAAAGACAGGGTGTTTTCAGGATTTCTCACAGGCTACTTACTCATCAATTTAATGGTATTTTTAATAGTCTTACAGTAAGAACATTAACAAGACTTTGCTCTTACAATCTTCCACAGATATTCTTTTCTTCTGTTAGGGTATTTTATATCTATCTGAATCTGTGACTCTATCAACAGTTAGAAATCTAAGCAAGGAACAAACAAGCATCATCTTAGCAGCTCAAAACTATCAAATGAAAAAAAGGTAATACTGAAATATTTTGAATTTTGACACTTTTTGCATTGTAAGCTGTCAAAACACCTCACAGTATTTAAGCGAAGACTTCTCTTTCCACAACTAGAAGAATCACTCTTGCCTGACAGACCTCTATTATGCGCAAACACAATAAACTGTATAGAAAGTTTACCTCCTCCCTTCATTTTTTAAGTCAGCGTGACCTGAGAATGTCAAATTAAATTTTAATATGTTTAAAGACTGAATGCCTTTTGGTGGCACTGTGCACTCCTCCATGGTATGTGCAAATGGTTACCAATAAAAGTAAACTACGGCTGTAGCTTCAAAATAGTGCAATTACTCACTACTATAAACTTTTCTGAACTCTTACGCCTGGCCTAACACACCATCCTCCACTCCGTAATACTTTTTTCCCCCTGAAACATCAGGCTGGTCCAGCAGAAGCAGCTGGATGTATTACAGGACACAACACGCCAATAAAGACACAATAGCAACTGTTAGCTTAGCTTAATTCCTCACCAACCTCTCTTCCACACTCAGTGATGTTTCTTTGGCAAGCTAGCTGCCGGGCGCTGATTCGGGGCCCTTAACTCTTGCCCCTCAACTCAAACACGTACATTATCTCCTCGGTGTCTCGTAAACTGGATCTGAGCTAATGGGAACATGAAGTTTATGTAACCCCTGCAGTCAGGTGAAAATTCTTTCTGAGTGATGTTTTGTGCTGAAGACCTGGAGGATACAATAGCAGCCTGATGCTTGTGCATGCCAAACTTCTGTGTATTTGCATAAATCTTCAATTCTACGAAAGGCAAATAGTTGTTCAGATTAGAAGGCTTTCACTCTGCTTGAAACCAAACCTCCCACCACACAAACTGCAGTCAGCTTTACAGCTCACAGCCCTTTCTCATAAATCACATGATCTTTCCTAAGTACTCTCCAGTTTTGCCACTATTCGTTGCCAAGAAACCAGCAAACAGGAAACAAAAAAAAAAGGAGAAAAACCAAACAAACCACAAAACAAAACCAGGAACAGTAATGCTGAGAGAGTCGCAGATGATGAGAAAAAAAGACCCTGCCTTTTAGGAGCTGGATTAGCTGACAACATAATCCTTAACAGGACAGGATGGAACAAGGAGCTATGAGAAGGGCAGGAAGGGTAAAGCAACGATTTGAAGTTAAATCTATCATCCAAACTTTTCTGTCTCCCTCAGACAGGATAATTCAGCCAACCAGGCCCTATTCGCCCTCCGCAGCTTGTTTGCCACCAGTCACCTGCTGGATCCTAACTGGTTTGGAAATCTCTGGGGTCTAAATGTTGCAGGTGGTGCTCTCCAGCTGCTTGGGCTCGAGGAATACTCCAAACAGAAGCCCAGGTTGCTTCTCCATCCACAACTCATGTTCCAACTGCACGAGGGCTAAGGGCCAGCCGGATTTCTGAGAACCTCTCTGCAGCATAAACATGCCTCCTAAAGACTCAAGAGAGGCTGTGAGGCTCCTGCTTTGCAGCTCTTCAGCAAGCAGACAAAAGAACAGCGTAAACAGACCACTGATGAAGATAAGCTTTGCACAGATTTCTTGGTCACAGCATTATTTTTCCCTGAAAAAGTAAAAAGATGGACAGGAGTTCTGCATTTAAACAGTGCCTGTTCATCGAGCTCATTTTCCTTTCAGTGTCAGACTGTTAATCTGTGGTTCTGAAAATTGACGTGCAATGATTTATCTGTAAATAAGCAGCGGGTACTCCAGCCCACCCTGCTGAGAAGGCAGCGTTTCCCCTCGTCCTTGTTCTCTGGGGCAACACCCCTACTCTTGCCCCTGCCTTCTGCTGCTCCGTGAGCCAGCCCCATTCAGAGATGGCAAACAGATCAGTATTTCTTTCTAAGAACAGGAGGTGGAGGATTCCAGGGACAGTGACCTTAAACAGATGTTGGAGCCAGACTTTATTTTCCGTTCTCCTGCTGTAGTGCTGGCAATGGGCAAGTTTTCATGCCTACAGCATGAGAAGGGAAAAAAAACCAAACAGGGAAAAAAGCTTGTTCTAATGAAAATCCAGGGAAAACGCTATTTATAAGAAGGTCTGGGTTTTCCCTGCATTCTTACTCTATTCCAGTAAGACCAGGATGTCTGTCCTACTATCTACAAATAAGTCTGGACAAACAGGCTTGTTTGCACCTCAGCTAGCTTCAACCTAAGTGAAGCTGTTTCAATATCAATAGCAAACACACTACAGTTTAATGGCTAACCATTTTCCGCAGTCTAGCACAGATGCCTTGCAAAGCACACGAACATACGAGGTATTTTCACGTAAATGACAAGACAATGTCGATTGTCACCCAGAACACAGTTAGGCAACTGCCCAGACACACTACAGAAGTGCCTAGAGAGGTGCCCATTCTCCTGGATTATGCAAACTGTTTGTCTGTCTGACTTTTGGAGGTGATGTTTGAATGGGTGTGGAACTGCTTCTGCTCCTTAAGGTCACCAACAGCTCAGACAAAGGTGGGGGATACCTCGAGGAAACAAGAACATGTTGGAAGAAACCGATGGGGGAAGAAAAGATACTGCTCACTACTCCACCCGAACAGAGCTCAAGCTTTGATCTCCTTAACGTGGAGTAGAAATTGGAGTTGAATATGGAATTGAACTAGAATGACATTCTTTCCACTGCCACTGCCCAGGATTAGTCCCGTGTTAGATTTCTATAGAACCATATTAGACTGCGCAAGCATAAAATCTGGACAGCGCAAGAATTTAGATCACAAAGCAATAGGCATCTCAAATTCATTACCCTCCCCCCTAAACCAGAGTTTAAAAGCAAAAAGGTGGCTGCAAACCGGATCAAAAAGATGTTTGCATTAGAATGCACGCTGGCATTCCCAGGGGAATGGGACAGCGTGGGCTTTGCAAATCTTAATGAAGCTGGGAAAGGGTATTCTGCTTTTCAGGAGAAGGATGATCTTTTACCCATTTGAGCAGTACACAATACACTGCAGGCATAAGTCAATTCATATGTCCGGAAATTAATCACTTTATGTGGCCATTGATAGGTCCGGCAAACAACTGGACTGCTGAATGAATCTTACCTCATTAGGGTCAAGTATTACATCTGGGGCTGTAATGCCGTTAGTTTTTGCAGCCTTTCGGATTATGTCTTCCGCCTCCTGAAATCTCCCCTGGGAGACCAGCCACCGTGGAGATTCTGGAATGACCCTGCAGAAGAGGTTCAGAATAACTAGCCTGCATTTCCACTGAAAGCACTGCTGCAGGCACCAACACACGTTGTTCCAGGCACAAAGAGCTGGAAACTTGCATGTCTTGCAGACATTAAAGCAACGACAACAAATCAGATTTACAAGAGCAGACTAGCATACTGAAAAAGAGCAAGCTAAAAGGCATTTATGCATTTTAGAAATACTAAAGAAATAAGCAATGACTCAGGAAAAAAAGAGCAACCAAAACCTTCAAAGTATGGGAAAACAGCTTAATTAAAAAGAAGTTCAGAAACGTGAATACATGAGCAGCACGCTGTACATTAAGAGGCGTATCCTTTGAGAATAACACCTATAAAATTAGTAACTGTAAATACTGTCGCATAAAGGTAAGCCAGAAGGTAGAATTCGCCTGAGCCATTCAACTTTGTGAGAAACCGGATGGAATCAGGAACCTAAATGCTAGTGTAAGTGAAGAAACACCACCACCATGTGGACTGTTTAAACTTTGCATTCCACCTAAAAGTAGTATCCCATCAATATGGAAGAGAACACAGAACTCTCACAGATGTGCAAGTACTGTTTTGTAGCTCGTCATGTCTATGTCACCCTAGTATTGCCCAGCTTCCCAAAACAACGGGTTTCTCCTTCTGCCCTTAGTCCAGGCCTACTCTTAAAAGTTCATGGATTTCAGCTGGGGCAGAAGGATGAGTTTTGTTGCCTTTTTTTTTTTTTTCCTTCTTTGCACATGCATCGCTTAATTTGATAGAAGCCTACAGAAAACGAAGAATAGGCTTTTCAGGCATGACTCAGACCACCTGCAAAGCTATGGACTTGCAGCTAAACGACTGGGAAGAGTAAAGGACACAATGCCCGTTCTTCACCTGCCTGTTCCTGAATTTCATCGGCAAAGGCTGGTTGGCTTGGAGTCTGGATCTTAAAAATCTGCAGACAGGACCTTCTAAAGAATGAAGTCTTTTAAACTAGTTATACTCACCACCAGAGCGGGACGCAGAGCAGCCCGGGTAAAGTAAGTGCCAGCAGCAGCATCCGCCAGTCTCTGATGAAGTAAGCGAACAGTGGCAGCAGCATGTAGCCAAATGCATAGAATATGCAAACGCCTAGCGTGCAGAACAGCACACGGATTGACTTGCCAAGAATTTCTGTGCCTGTTCGAAACAACAGAGTGAAGATTAGTATTTTAACTTAATAGCAGCCACATAACTTACCAAAAATACCTCTGATTGGCTTTGAAACGCGCTGCCCTGGGTAGTTACAGTACAGCGCGCGCTCTGCCATCCCATTTTAGAGGCACCGCGGATCTGCTTCGTGCAGTGCTCCTGCATCAACCCAGGTAAACAGAGAAGGAAGAGAACCAGGCCATACGGTATTTCTGTAGCTCGAACTAACTAATACTTCTATAATTCTATGTTCTTAGAATCTCCCATTTCACTTGAGGAGCTAAAACCACCCGACATACTACAGAACATCCACAACACTCAGCCTCAGCTTGATGCCTACAGGGTCCTCTCCAGCCGACGGAGAGACACAAGCTTCTTTAAAGGATAATTCAGAGATGCCTAAATTAGCTTCCTGACCCGTATCACCTTCTGAAGGACTGTTTCGCTATTAGCCAAAAATCTTGCAGTCTTTTGGCGCACGCACGTGGAGGGTCACTAACAACGGCCAGGCTACCGGCTGCGGAATTAAACGCACTAACGGGCCAATGCTTCCCTTTGAAGCTCCCTGGGACCTGCAAATCAAGAGACGTTGTAAGAGCTGTAATATTCCTCATTTCCACAGAAACGGAAGAAGATTACAGAAGTTGCAGCAGGATGTCTGCAGTGAGGTTAGCTAAATGCTGTTTTCACAGCTGTGCTGCTCTTCTTTGGCCCAAAAGGGACTTCTTGCCAACATCTGAGGTCACTGTAAATAATACTAATTAGAAAAGCCCTGATTTTTTAAAAATCTCAGATTCATAAGATAAATCACATTCTCATCTGATCAAATACGGTCTTAGTTAAATTGAAAATATACCAAGCAGGAATCATTACGCCATTTCATTTTTTGCTATAGGCTGTTTTAAGGAGACTTTACAACACTTACTTGATTTTTTTTTTCCCCTGTACAAGTTTTTACATCAATTGTGCATTTAGGCCTCAAAACAGACAACACAATTCCATGAAAAATCATGTCTTATCTTTCCAACTGGAAGACAGATTTTGTTTTGAATAATCAATCTCTGAGGTTTTTTGCCTTTTGAGGATGGTAAGCCACAGATTTAATTCAGATTGCACTTCTGTCAACCGGAAACTTCGAAGGAGAGCACGAGTTATCCATGCATGGTCAGGACACACTCGTAACAGTGTCGCCTGGCAAAACAAATCAACCCTAAGCCAGTAATGAAAAGGAGCAGGAAAAGCACAAGACTAAAGAACGCACACTGTGCCCAGCAGGACTTGCATACCGAGAACAAATGCTGCCACGTAGTTCGAGATCTGTCCCATGCCAACCAGCAAAAAGAACACTGAAAACATCTCCCAGCTCGTAGAGAAGACCTGTATGAAGCTGAAGCCAGTCTGCATCGCCAGAGTCGCGAACAGCACGTTCTTCCTGCCAAACCTTCCATGGGCAGAAGGGAAAAAAAAAAAATAAATTATACAATAACATGAATGACATCTTCAGAAACAGGAAAATGAGGTTACTTTTATGCATACTTAGGGAGAGACAAAACATCTACAAAAAGCAGGTTCAGGAAATGTGACACAGGCACAACTATTCTAAATACACCGAGAACTCCACTAGCCAAGAGAAAATAATATTCCAAGGGTTGCTAGATAAGTTGCATTTAGGTATGTGCTAGAACACTATTCCTTCCTTGCGGATAGAATAAGTAGGGACACAAATCATTGGCAGCAAATTATTTAAAATGCAAGAGTATTAAGTGCTCCTTCCCCTCTAAGGAGCTGTTCATGACATAGATCAGCATGGGTAAAAAAAAAAAAAGAAAGAAAGAAAACTTCTGAAAGAGAAGTAAAACTCAGGTTGTAAGATGCTATGATCAGTAAGTGATGCCACACTGCAGTCTTCATTCCACTTGGTAAAAAAATGAACCAATTTAAGGGATTCTAGCAATTCTATTGATGAATTATTACTAAAAAAAAAAGAAAGAAAGAAAAGAAATTATATTAAACCCAACCCATCAAGCTGTTCGGAGAGTCAGTGCCGATGCCCTGGTCTGAGCAGCTCCGCCCCGCAAGCAGACTTTGCAGCCTGTGGCAGGACATCTGCTGAGTGCAGGGTCCCACAACTCCATTCTGACGGTAGACTGGACCGGGAGGTCCACATCGGGTGCCACAAGCCTCAGGTAGATCACAATGCATTAAGAACAGACCGTTACTTGAACCTGCAAAATATTCTGCCAGCCTCACTGTCTTGCCTGGCCTGGCGTGCGGGGCTCGGGCTCGCTGCAGGAAGTTCTCTACCAGATGGGCAGATGGCGGCAGCAAAACACTGCGCACAGCCTCGACGAAGCCGTCTCCTCGCCGGGCTGCTGGATGCTCTTGGTGTCCAGACCGTGAGCTCAGTGGCTACGAGAGCCACTGGATGAGCTGTGCTGGTGGCCTCCTTGACTGTACTTGGTGAAGACCAGGGTGACCACGCCGAAGGAGCTGCAGGAGGAGACTCCCGTGATGGTGAAGGTGGGAAACTCATGGCTTCTGGCACCAGGAGAACGGCTCCCGCTGGTTAGCCACCGTGGAAGATACCTGGCACCCTCAGAGCAGCTACGGGGCTGGGAGCTCTGTTGAACGAAGCACCCAGGCCCTGCAGCAGCACCAGGACAAGGCAGTGGGAGACTCCCCAGGGGAAAGAGGGGAAATCGCCCCTCACACGGGACAGTACCTGGAAGGCATGGAGCTCTGCCTGGGGACGGATGATGAGCCAGCTGAGCGCTTATGGGTTGGGATTAGCAGGCAGACCAACGCTAGCACTGCTGTGGGTGTCTGCTGAAGACCACCTCATCAGAAAGAAGTAAACAAGGCCTTCTTCAGACAGCCAGAGGAAGCCTTGTGTTCAAAGGCACCGACCATCGTGGGAGACTTCAGCCACTCCAATATCTGCTGGAGGGACAAGACTCGGGAATTTTCTGAAGTGCGCTGATGACTACTTCCTAACACAGATGTCTGAGGAGCTGATGAGGGGAGACACTGCTGGACCCAGCGCTTGCAAACAAGGGAGAGCTGTCTGGGCACGTAAAGGTCGGCAGCAGCCACAGCCTGCGCGATGGTGAAACGCAGGATCGTGAGGGGAGGAACAAGGCAGAAAACCAGATCACAGGGAGAGCAAACACTGGGCTGTTCAGGGATCTGCTTGGAAAAATCCCGCAGCATATGGCTCTGGAGGGAAGTCCAGGGGAGCTGGTTGGTTTTCAAGGATCACTGTCTTCAAGCTCTAGACTGGTCCGACATGATGAGCAGGGAACCATGCAAAGGCTCTGAATGGATGCTACAAGATTTGTGGGATTATGTTTCAAAGAAATAGAAACTCTACAAATAAAACAGCAAATTAGAGGACTGTGTACTGTTCTCTGGGAATCAGGAAGACAGCACAGCAAATCTCAGGGAGATAATCACAAAAATTGAGCTTTAAAATTAAAAAAAAACAAACAAACAACCAAAGCAAACCCAAACCCAAAATCAACATCACAGAAATTCATGGTGTCTTCCATTTTTTCATGTTTGTACTGATAAACAAGCGAGCCAGCGCACTCTGGGACTAGAAATACAGCAAGGAAAAAAACAAAAGTCCCCAAACAAGAAAGCCTTGTTTCTCTGAAGCACAGCTGAAGAGCATTTGTGCTCTGCAGCTTCCACAAACACAGGTCATTGGACTTGGATATTGTATTTGATGATGAGGAGGAGAAGCTGTGGGTGTTTATAAAAAGAGAATTTTGCATTTGATCTCAAAGGGAAAACAAGCCTCAGGGAACATTCTGAACATGGTCCAAAGTAATTAGAAGAGCATGTCATTGATCTGATTTTTCCAGATGAAAATTCATCTCCTACACCTGTTTTCTGGCATAAAAACAGGTTGCTCCAGAAGTCATCTTGCTGAAAAAATAAGCAGATAAAGATAACACCCACTAACAAGCTTTCTAACATTCTTTTCTACTTCAGATTTACTCCATCCGCTCAGTGTACATTCAGATTAGACACAGAACAAAGCCATGTTAGTAAGCAGAAAGATGCGTATTGCAAGCTTCACGTACAAGAATTGCTTACAAATTGTATATACTTTACTTGTCTGAGAGCTGTCCTGATACGAAAGATCCAAACAGGACGCCCACAAAGAACAGGGAGGTGCTCAGGGGTCCCTTCCAGTCATTGTCACATACGAGATTCCACTGTGGGGAGAGAGAACGTGAAAGTCTTGTAAGAAACAGGATTTCCCCTCCCTCCTCCTAAACGCCTTGGCTGAGCCCAGATGAAAGCGTACCCTTTGCACAGAAAACCGCCACTACAGAAATTAACTACTAAACTACGGCACAGATGCAGCTCCACGAAAATAAGGGGATGGGATGCTGGGCAGCAGAGGGGAAGGGCCTCTGCGCCACCTCGGGAGCGATCTGGCTGAGGCCCCAGCGCTACTGCCAGGTGTGACCCGTGCGGCTTTCTTTACCCAGTCAATGGCTGTGGTATTTCCCCTACACGTATCTGAGTGTCGGTAACTTAATAATTTCATCACGTGCTCGGTTCAGCTCCCTTTCAAAGGCTCTGCAGCCCCTTAAACTCCTGCAATTCCGCTAGTTTTGGAAGGAGTGAGAATAGACCCCAAATTTGATTTCCCTGCACATGGTAAAGTCTGCCATTAAAAATTCACATTTCTAATTTAAGAGAAATTGAACTATACAAATGAGAATATAGGAAAAAAAACAAACTTCCTTCTTCATTACATTTTAATACAGTTTTGAGAGACCGGAGACTCTTCACTGCTCACTGGGAACCCAACTAACGTAAATTATAATCTTTGGAATACAAATTGAAACATAGGCCAAACAAACCAAGATTTCCAAAATGAAAACAAAAAAGACGACGAAAACAAGGTATTTATTAAATGGAGACTGCAATAGTTTCCAATCTCCTGCCCCCTTCAGTCTGACGTTTTTGAAACGCACTCGTGTTATTTTTGTATCTACACCAAAAGCTGTTATTGAAAGAGTCTTTATTTTATTTTGATTATCTGGGGGAAAGAGAGTGTGTAAATATTAGAAGAAAGGACAAAACCCAGCAGGGAGACCTCATCCCCTACCTCACCGCTGTGCTGCGGCTGGAGGGGTTCCCAGAGCTCTCCCCATCCCGCCCCGCTCCCCCGCAGCCTGCTGGCGGAGGGCAGGAGGTGCTGCAGCCCCACAGGAGAGGAATTTGGAGGCGACCGATGCTTCTGATGTGAGGCCAAACCCTCCTGAGCTTAGTTATTCAAACAGCTCCCACAGGGCCCCTTTTGATGTTTTAGGGATGGAAACTTTTAGGTTTTAATCTGTATTAAAAAGGTTGAAATGAAAACAAAATATTCAACCTGGCCCCAATAATGAATCACCCTTGCTCCCCAATTACAAATAATTAAGTGTAGTGTTTTCCTCTTGGTTTTTTTGGTTTTAATTTGTACTTGGACACTCTGTAAGACCTGTCCCTGCAGCTGCTGCGTGTCCCAGCTCCGCCATCCACCTCGGCTGTGGTCCCACACACGGAGACGCCAGCGTGTTGCTTTGTTTGCCAGCTCTGTCTCCTCAGCGCTAAGCCTTTGACTCCAGGAATCTCACGGCCCTCAGTCTATTAACAGCTTACACTATAACTACACCCTAGTGTACGTTTTAAGGCTGCGGGATCACTAAAAACCATGTATTGAAATTAGCAACTCCGGCAAGCGCCTTCCGCTCCCAGATCCCCGGGGCAAAACTCAGCTGAACCCTGGCTTGGTTCATGGAAGAGCATCCAGTTTTGAATTAGAACTGGAAGTTTTTCTAGTGACGAATGATGCCCATTCATACAGGCTGCACTCCCATCAGCATTTGTGTAACTTTAGCTGCCAACACTTAGACTATCTTATGAATTCCTCTCATCATTATTGTATTTTTAAGGTCATGGGAGCAAACAAAATGCACCTTTTCCCAAGGTGTAACTGTATTCAAGTCATTTCTTAACCTCTCCTTTGACAAATCCGATCATGGTTTTGCATCTGAAGAACCTCTCCTTGTATCAGACTTCATAGTCCTCAACGTTATTCTTGCACTTACTCCCCAAACCCTCCCAGCCTCACACCACCTGAGGCACAGACACCAGCACTCAACGCAGTGCTCCAGCAAATCCTCCCAACACCGGCAATTATGCATCGTTACAGAAGCTTCCTTCAGAATCATGGCCTTCTAATGTGCTAACAAATTTAGACCACCCATGTAAGGGATTCAACTTACTACAGTTATCAATATCATCTGGATTAAAAACTGTAACGAACATTCATAATTAAATCCATATTTATTCAACAGAAGCTGTACTTCGTTATAGATGAAAGAAAGTTTGAGCAATTCCGTGAGAACCACAGAGGCAAATCCAGCCAGGAAGCTTCAGCAAAATGTATCTGGCACCTTGGAAATATGCAGCAAATGACTGTTATCAAATCGATACAGGCCAACGCTTTCGGTGGTTATCATAGGCCTTCACACAATGACACTTACCAGGACAACAAATGCCACTCCCGGTACAAATCCTGCATTAACAAAGACTCACAAAGACGATGCTTTGTGAGCAGGCATCAGCTACTGGAGCCAGACATCTCCAATAACAGAATCTAACCAGCCAAACATTTGGCTCAGTGATTTATAGCCTGTCATACTAAGTCAGTCATTATCTTCCAGCTGATCACCCTGTGCCTGTTAGTTGTCTCCTTTCATCTGTCTTACACGCTGTACTTTGGCACAAGGCTGCACAACACTTGGCTTTCCAGACAACTGGCATGCTTGTGCCCAGTAACACACAGTTTCTTCAGATGTCTGAGGTAGAGACATTGCTTGGAAAAGTTCAGGGTATTAAAATGTTTTGCACTGTTCTGCCAAAAGCGTTGGCAGGTAGAAACATATCGGTCCTTTAAATGTGGCAATGAATACCACCTTATTTTTCTGTCTGCTCTACTAAAGCAATGGTAGGAGCTGTTATGCTGAAGATCACTTGAACCAGGCACCAAAGTGAACTTCAATATCAAATTTCCAAGGGAAAACTACCTCGGTTGTGCAACACCAGTTATTTACAGACTCCACAGATGCACAACAATCAAATCAAAGGGATTTTAAGGTCTGTTACCCCTTGCCCCAGTAAATGAATGCTGAAGTCTTCAACTTTTTAATGACTCACCAACGAGGTCTACTATACAGGCTGTTAGTCAAGGTGACATCGGTCTTCCAGAACTACCAGACCCTTCCCCTAGCTGAGCGTTGCCCCAGAAGTCACCGAAGCATCGCTGTTAGAAGACCAGCACCGCAAAGACAGAGTGCCCCGGGAGTAGTTATTGATTGAATTCTGCTGCTGGTCGTGCTGTTGGGACACCGTATACCGTGACCCAGTGCTCTAAAATCATGTGTTATTTTCAATTCTCAGTATCCTTTGAGTTAGCCTGCTAGCTGAGATGGCCTTTGCCCTAGGGAATGAGATAAGGTTAACCTCAGCAAGGCATCGGGGCTCCGAACAGGATAAAACCATTTCGGTTTTGTTTCAAACAGCAGCTGGTGAGGTTGCGAAGCATTGAGCTCCTAAACGCTGGTACCCAATGCTGAAGGCACGGCACAGAGAATTCTCACTCAATTTTATTATAAATTTAGAAGACGACACCCTTCTGTTGGAGTTTAAGCTTCTCTTCTTACTCTGACAGCTGCAGATACTTTGGGCTGTAGCTACTTCCTGAACAGTTCATCAGGCTGGGGGGATGTCTTTAGCAGCAGCCTCACACCTAATAGCAATAATTACTTATGCATCAGAGGCAAGTCCCGTGGTGAGATACACCCCTCCACTATGGATTCCTGGCTGATACCAGCCACTGGTGAGGATGGGTGGGAAGAGGGGATGAGGAAAAGAGGACAGGCAATGGAGACAGCCAGAAAATGCAGACAGCGTGGGGGAGGAAGTGGGGGGACAACACAAGGGAGAAGGACTGAAGCAGTTTCTTCTTGAGCACAGGTTTGAGGCCAGGCTACGAAACAGTCCTATGTATTTACAGTCATCATTTAAGTGTCTCTTTAGGAAAGCGCTTCCAAGTTCTGCTTCATCTCTTACGTGGGGAGTCAGCTACCTGGAACCACATCTCCAAATCCCTTGCTATAAGGCAAGCCCAGTTACAAAACTAAGAATAAAAACCCTAAATTACTCCCTCAGATCTCCTCCCTCCCCTGCCCCCCCCAAAACACAAGACCCTCCCCAGCCACATTTTATTAACTTCCAGCCTTTTATCACAATACAACCTGAACAAGTATTATTGAAGGTTTAGCAGGAATTACACTAAGCAGAGTATGTAGAAGTGTGTCAGTCTTGCTAGACTGGCATTTGCTGCATTGTCTCTTACGCCTTTCCAATATTAAACGGAACATTAATATAACACCTCTATATAAAAAGAAAACTACCCTACAATTTTCACGCAAAACCCAATCACAATGAAATTCAGACTCCAAGATGAACTAGTCCAATCCTTTAAACTGCAAACTGTGGAACAACTTTCAAAGCATAAAACGACGGTGTCAAACTAAAACTGAGAGGCAAGTTTAGGCAGAGAGGATGCCTTAAGTCCAGCTGGAGGTACTGCCATACCACAGGTAAAAATATTGTTCCTCTAAGTTCTCGAGGCACTTCAAAACATTAAGGGGTAAAGACTAGTCTTGCAAGCCCAGGCTCTGCATCCATTGCACTTGCAGAACAGCACTTGCCTCGAAAGGAGAGCTGGCGCTTCATGAATCACTTAGCAGTAAATCCTGCAATGGCTCTCATCCAGACACTGATGCAGATTCCCTTATCTTGCTTCACTTTCACTGCCACTATATCACCTTGTAAGAATGACAAACCAGGAAATAACAAAATTCTAGCTGCTGACAACAAGATGCCTGTCCTATTTAAGCATAAAATTTGCCCTGTATTTTCAATGCATCGTAACACGGAAATTGCAAGTCTAATTATAGGGGAGAGCTTCAAAACATCAAAGTTCTTGCGATACGGCGTCACGGCAAACAAGTACGTACCACCACCAAATATACACCGCTCCCAAATATGTTTGGAAAGTTACAGAAGTAGTTGCAAGGCCACCAACCCTATAATTTAGGACCTCAGTTGAAAAAAAAGCATGTTTCTCAGATTACAGAGAACTGTTCCACTGCAGGAGCACTCGCACTTTCCTAACACCATTACTAGAACCCTAAAAAAACCCCAACTATGACAAATATAAAACCTTTGAGAACCTTACTCAGTTACACCCCTGGTATATTAGGAAAAGCCTTATGGGAAAAGGAATTTTTACAGCTACAATATATCGTGTCCTCCCACTCCTTTATTTCTTTTTCTTTTTAAACTGTTTTCTTTTGCTGAGAATAATAGGCGTGACTGAAAAATGAAGTAGGGTAGTCCCACGTGCTAATATTTTCTTTTTAAAATCAACATGTTAACAAGAATTTTTGCAGCTAATCCAATATCCTGTACTCTCTCCTACGACTTGCTTCTCTCCTACAAGAAGAGGCAGGTTCTTCAGAAAAATCTTGCAGTCTCACAACCGAGTATTTATGACCTTCAGTTCAGAATCTGGGCTTCTTTTATACCCATATAAATATTCTCTGCTTGAGAGCTGAGCGTTACTAAATACCCGTTCCTCTGAAAATAACGTTTGCATATTCCAAATACTTAGAAGTTCTAGATGTTACATTAAAGCTTATTATCTAAATGTAAACAGAAGTCTGCGGCTGAGCAGAATATATATAGTTTGTAATTTCTCCCCTTGTAGTTGTTTCAGATTTTTACAGAAGTAAAACTTGCATAGAATAGGAAGGAAAGCACCAAATGCTTTATAATTCCAGTTCAGAAACTTAACTCTCCCCCATACATCCCATTTTTGAGATGGCTGGAGAAAAAGGACACAGGGCACTAACATCAGAAACGGAGAAACATGAGCTGAGTTTTAATCTAAAAGTAAAGCCAGCATAATGGGAACGTTGCCCTATCATTAATTCCCCACAGTACCTCCGAAAGAGCATTGTTTCCGTTTTAACAATACCAACTGCAGGCCTATGATTCTTTAATAATACTAACCCTATTTTATGCTGCAAGGCTGACGGTTGGACTTGATGATCTTAGAGGTCTCTCCAACCTTAATGATTCTAAATGTCTGTACTTGTACAATTCTGAAGAGTCCTGCGTTACGTGCTTCTTAAATCACACCTTGAAAACCTCAGCATTTTAGAAGTACTTTCTGTCAGACATCTGTATTTACTTATTGAATGAAAACTAGACTTACTTTTTTTCCTTCTTCTGACAAGACTATTCATACTAAGATTTTGTACCTGCAGATCACCTAAAGGTCTTTCCATAACTTTATCAGCTCCTGGGGCTGAGAAGCTGTCAGTAAGAACTCCAGCCAGCAAAACAAGCAGGTATTAACCTACAGCAAGAAAGAGGATGCACCTATTTTAAAAGGTGAGAAATAATGGAGGTGACTAACGTTAGTGAAGAGTTTGGTGAGAGCAGAACCTGGATGACACAGGCTTGATTTACACTTCAGCTCCTGGCTCCACTCCTAGGAAAGCCTGGGGAAATGACAATGTCTAACCCGAGCCTGTGTTTTTATTTTGGTAAAGCAAAACAATACATCCCTCCGCCTTCCAATGAAGGGCGAACATCGAAGCCTCTAGTTCAGTTCGACAGCTGTACCACAGCACCCATTTCTGCCATTCCAGATGTCACCACTGGAGTCTTCACTTGTGTCCTGAAGATCTGGCATAACCCTCTGATCTTCAGGGACAGGGGTCTGACAGTGCAGCAGGGCACTTGAATCCCTGGCGTGCAGGGAATGGAAACCTCCGGGCCGTCGTACCTGCCCAGAACTTTCTCTCCCGGCACGTCCTTACAGGCCGGAGCTCCAGCCCTGCGCTGAGCCTCAGGGCACTTGGCAATTCCCACCACGCGCATCTATCCTCCCCAAAAGCCAAACAGTCCTTGAAGCTTGTTAAGAGCACAACAGGCGTAGAACACGCAGCTCTGGAGGACGCCGCCTGCACTGAGCCGATTTCAGATTGATGAACAATGCAACACATTTTTAGAAGTTGAGAATGAATCTGCATATACAAAATTTGGTGCCTATTTACGTGTTGGTATGCAAGAATTACTCCCGTATGGACTTAAATATTTTGACTGCTGTATCATCTACTCATTATATCATATTTCTAGTCCACCCATGCTCTTAACTCCACTGCTCAACTCTATTCCCAGTTATTCAATAAAGCCCCAAAACAGACATGACTGGCAGAAGTCAGCCTTTTCCCTTAATTTCCCCACTTCTATTCCGTTTACTACCACATATGAATCTTTATTACTCCTACATTCTTTTTTTATGGGACTTACAGAGGAATAAGAATGACACAGATGGCTTCTTGAGCCAAAGCAAAGCTTTTCTTGTCCCCCGAGCTCCAGCGTGTCAAAAAGTAAAAGACAGAAAGGGATTTTGTTACACAGGAGCTGGTAAAATACTACAGACTGGCTAATAACAGCCTTCTGTTGTTAGTCTGTGTGAGAAAAGGAAGTCTCTCTTCAAATGAGAGGGAACTGAATGTTTTAAGTCTCCTGTGAAAAGCAGAACCATAAACGAGGACTTTCTCTAGAGCCATGAGAGAGTCAGCAAAAAGCTTTCTTAAAAAAAATTCTCCCCTTCCCCCTCCCAGTGTCGGCTACAGAAAACTGGGACAAAGGTCCTCATGATTATTCAACAAGTTAGAGATATGCAACCAAACACAAGATTAGTGAATCATAAAAGCAGCAGCACCCAGCCAAGAAATTAAACACCTTTAACACCGAAAACCAGCAAGTATGCGAAAGGCCACAGCTTTTGCAAAATGCCCTCAGAAGCATTAATATTACAGGGAGAAAAAAATACTGCCTCAGTGCACGACGTCTGGGCAGCCAAACATTACCTCCCACAGACACAAAACATCTGCCAAACCACACACGCCACAGGCCAGGGCTGCTGGCGAGCCTCAGCAAAACGTCGGCAGCTCCTGTTTCTTATACATTGTAAGACTCCTTGATGATTCTCTGGTAGCTCAAGGCATTTTAATTTGCACCAAGACAAAGTACTGGCTGAAACCATGTCTAGGCCAGGTCAGCCATTATGGTAAGGCACTCGGGACAAAACCTGTACATTCACCTGTGAACGGGACTGCCCCGAGATGCCCATCGCCTCACACTGCCCTAAGAGCCTTGCGCGACAGCACATTTCAGCAACAACCAGGGTCTAGAAATTCAGAGCAGCTTTCCTCCCCAGGAAGACAGCGGTTCTTTAGAAACAGGAGAGGCAGTGCCTTGTGCCGCTCGTCAGCATCACTCAAACCCCTGCTGCATGTTCAAGGGAAGTTTCCAACAACTCCAGCATCATCATTTCCATCCTCCCTGTGCTGGCATGGCCCCTCTCCCATGCTCCCTTCCTCACCCCAGTCCTCCCGAGGAAGATTTCTGTGCTCAGATCAGCTTATGGTCATTAAGTACTCACACCCATCACCATCCAAACACCCATCACAACCCATTTCGCAAAGAAAGGAATGAAGGCAAATACAGTTCCAGCTCTGTAAAACTTGACCACAGGCACAAACAGGCAATGGGAGCATCCAAGTAGTTTGTAAGCCTTCTGAAAAAAACCTATACATGTTTTGAAATTCGAGTATTCCTCAAAAATCCACTTCCTCCTATCTTAAGTCAGCCAGCGCATGTGGGTCTGTACAGCTGCCACCTGAAACAAGAGGGACAATCAGCACAGCTTCAACTTCAGCTGGTTGCCCTGATCACAACTCCAGGGGTGTCTTTGAGCAGCCAGGAACCTGCCCAGACCCGGCAGGTGAGTGGGGAGACCCAGGTGGTGGGCACGACCCAGGCAGAGGCATCATGGGCACAAATTTCAGAGTCCTCTTTGACACAGCATCAAAGCAGGGCTTCCTACCTGCTGCACCCTGCACAACTCGGGGTGACTTATACTGCCTCTGGGTGACTTCTACTCCCCAACTTTTTTTTTTTTTTTAAGGAACCAAAAAAAACCCCTTTCGGTCTTCTGAGCAACAGGAGGCATCTCCGGACCACCGAGCATGCTGAGCCCATCGTCACTGTGCTGACCCTTGCTCCGGGCCCCTCTGCCGCTCCCAGACGAAGCCGTCACCGTACACGTGCCGTGCTGGCTAAGGAAAGGCGCTGTGTGAGACCGCTTTCGCGAGTGGAAGCAAACAAAAGAGCTCAAAATAAACACAGCCAGACGGATTTTACAACAGGTGGATGCCCAGGCAGGGACCCCAGGCCACGGGGAGAGGTGCAGGAGAAACCGGGGCTACGATAACCGTGAGCTTTTCCCCCGCGCCTCCTGCTGCGGGCGGGACCCGCTCCCGCCGCCCCCCGCCGCCCCCGCACCTCGGTGACGATGGTGGAGCGGTAGACATCGCGGCTGTACTCCCAGCCGTCCAGGCACGGCTCCAGCTCCACCGAGCCCAGCTCCACGTCGGAGCCGGGCCGCAGCCCCAGCGCCGAGAAGTTGGCGAGGGCGGCCAGGCGGTAGCGGCGGCAGCGGCTCGGCGCCGCCCGCCCGTCCCGCAGCTCCAGCGGGATGCTGGCGTTGCGCCACTCGCCGCTCAGGTTGGCCCCGCGGGGCACGGCGCACCGGTGCTCGGGGGTGCCGGCCAGGAAGACGATGGAGAGGCCGTTGAAGCCGTTGGGGACGATGCTGGCGCTGAGGAGGAAGAAGACGAGGCGCTGGAAGCGGCCCCACTCGCCCAGGAAGGCGGTCACCTCCTCGTAGTCGCGCATGGCGGGGCCGAGCTGCGGCCGCCGCTACCTGCGGGCCGGTCTGGCGCGGGCAGGAAGCGGCCGCCCCGCGCCGCCCCGCAGCCCGCCGAGCGCCTCGCCATGGGCCGGGCCTGGCCGGCGGGGGAGCGGCCGGGGGTGGGGTTTGAACGCGGAGGGCCCTCAGGTGGGGCCGGCCGCCGCCGGGGATCCACCGCCGCCGCTGCCACCTCGGCCCGGCCCGGCGGCTCCCGGCGTGCCCCTCGCCCGCCCTCCCGGGAGGCGCGGCCCCAGAGGCGCGGCCGGGCCTGGCGCTCGGAGCCCCGCCGCCACCGCGGGGGGGGGGCCGTCTGGGCCGAGCCGGGCCGGCCTTCTGAGGCCTGAGGGAGGGCCCAGGCCCGGCTTCGGCTGCCGCCCTGGGCTTGGGCTCGCAGCGGCGGCTGGCGGAGGCGACCCCGCTGTGGCGGAAGGCGCCAGGCAGCGCCCAGAGGCCCGCGGCCACAGAGGCCTGCGGGCGGGAGCTCTGCCTGCCCCACGCGGCGCTCCCTCCCCAGGCCCGGCTGGCCGGCACGTCCCCTGCCCGCTGGTGACTCCTTGTCCGGAGCAGCCCATTAATACAAGCGTCAGGTCCCTTATTTCCTGCCCGAAGGGTTCAGAAACCAGGCCTGAGCTGAACTGAATCATTAATCAGCTGCCTGCCACACGCAGGATGTAGCCACATGTTGCAAATGAACCAGCACAGGGATCTCCCATAGGGCCTTGCTTGGGTTGTTACCACATAGGAGCCGAGAGCCTTCACCGATGGTTTTGCTCTTCCTGCGATCAAAGGCAGGCAGCTTTCTGCAAGTCCAAGCGTGAAATGGCTCTCACCTTGCTTCTGGCTGCAGCAGCACCTTCCCACAGCTTCCATCATCCCTTCAGCAGGGCTGTCTGCGGCTGCAAAAAGGTTTTGCTGCCAATAATGCTATTTTCTGAGGGAACATGTACTAAGTGTTTCACAATTAATAAATGTAATAAGTAATATTCTATTCTTAGGCCAAAACCCCCAGCTCATGACCTAGCGGCACTGTCAGGAAGATCGTGTGTCCCATAGAGCTCAGTTAAGAAGTTGCTTGATGATCACTCCAGAAATTGGCCTTGCTCTTTGTAAGGCTAATTCACATTTCAAACCCACTTTTTGTGGCTGATAGTTTCTCCATCTCCAACTGATAACAGCCAAATGTATACCTTCTGCAGTGTTTTTGAATGCTTGTATTTGAAAGGAGTTTTCGTTCCGTGTCTTCCCGTGTGGAAGAGCTTATTTCAGGGTTTTATTTTCACACTTTATCCATGCTAAATACATTTTAAATTTCTTCTTTAAACTTATTTGCCCAAAGTTTTAAAGTTAGGACACTTTATTCTTCAATCACAGTCCACACGGAAAGCAGGTTATACAATGCCAGTGCACGTTTTTATTACAATGAAGAGGGAAGTTAATGAGTGACAATTACTACAGTTTCATAGATGCTTTTGCAGATGCAATAAGCCAGCTGAGGATCAAAGGTTGCACAGAGAGACCCGAATAAACGTGACAGACGAGGCACAGCACAACGGCTGCCGCGGTGGTCCGGGGGAGTGACTGAGTTCTGCTTCCCTCCCGTCCCTGGGTCAGAGCCTTACAGGCACCCCCCAGCTGCAGGTGAGCAGGCAGGTCTGTACCGAGCCCCACCGAGCATCTCACCCACAGAAAACTCAGTGAAGATTATTGCAGTGAGAGGCTTAAATAGCTCACGAGCAAGAAATCTGATTTGGGCCAATAGCTACTAAACCAGTGCTGTCGTCTTCAGCTTTACAACTAAAAAAATAGTAATTTGCCAGAAGTGGGCACTCCTGCCCTCCAGATTCAACCCTGTTTGATTCTTCCACAGACTTGCTCTCTGGGTTTTGTCAGAAATCCCTATTTGAGCCTGGGAAAGATATTGGCAGAGGACAGAAATTCTCTTTGCAAACGCTTCATCAGCTGAAGCAATCTCCTTTTCTCATCTTTACTATGCTCAGACATCGTAAGGCCTTATAACATCATCACGTACTTTTCAGAAAGGCATTCCACTCTTGTGAAAGGTTTTTCTTTTAAATCTGCCATTAAAAACACTAAAATGTGGCACTAGCTTGAGATTAACTAGCTTGAGAAAGAAAAACGGGACTGATTAAAACAAGGTATTTAAAAAAAAACCAGCAAACCCACAACCCTTTTTCTTATTTAAAACAGGAAAACTAGGTTTTAAGATACTACAAAGTTCAAGAGTACAAAAATATGTACCTTTTAGAAATACCCAAGCCTACAATCATATAAAATAAGTATCAACTTAATATAAAAATCTTCATAAAAATATGGCCACCTATATTTAACCAAGTCCTCAAACCTGTCCTACGCTGATATAAAGGCCTTGCTGAGAAGTTTAGTTATGTCTAAGCAGCTATTTTATAGATTAACTTTGTAATAGGTAAAACCAAGATTAAATACTGCTGTTGTTAGAGAAATTCCAGCTTGAGAAGGGACGAGAACATCAGGGGTCACAGGATAATGGTTGCCTCATGCCACATTATGGCAAAGGCCTAACTGCAGAAAATTAATATGAAAGTAAATAGTATTTCCGCATCCCAAAGAGCAGCTTGAAATAATTGCACAAGGTCCTTGCATTTAAATGTTATAAAGCTTTATATCTGTGCTCAAACTTCCAGGGTGCCGCCTCACTCCTGTGCCAAGTGCCGGCACAAGACACCTTGCCACCAACTTCACGTTAGAGAGGAGACAGCGTGCTTTTGTCGGCCCTTACAGGAGGTGAAGCACGGCTAACTTATTGATAGAGGATAAAAACCAGTCTACCAGGTCTGATACGTTATGTGGCCAAGAAGGGCATGTACAGCCAATAAATAGAAAAATAGAAGGTATTATACTTTTTTTTCAAACTATGTAGTGTTCGTAAAACAGTAGTAGCACAACTCTAAGCTCTACATTTGAGTTTCCATCCCAACTAGCTTTGCTGAACTTTAAAAAAATACATACATAACCCGTAGGATTTGAAAAACAAAACACTGTCGTTGTTGGCTTTGTTTGTTCTGAAAAAACTTGTGGTCCCAAATTAGTCCTTCTGCATTTTTAACAGCTGCAGGTGGACATCTCCGGTACAGAACATCAGCTTTTTGCGAGCATCAAATCCTCTTTAAATTTGTAAATGGTACAAAGGTTTTTTGCAGAGGCTTTTGAAACTGCAGTGTGCTTTCTCTGGAGGTACTGAACAACGTGGTATGTATTCAAAGGAGAAATTAAATGCTTTGAAAGAAAACCCCAAAAGATCTAAAGAACTGCTTATGCCAATGTACCGCGAAAAACGTGAAAGCTAAACCTGCATGGCACGTTAGGATAAGGTCACTGACTTGCTAAAGCCCGCGTTTCTTTTGAAAGCAGGCATGGCCCATGAGAAGGTCAGCAAGCAGAGTCCTTACTCGCTGTTAAAGGCTTCCCCCGTCCCCAAAGACACTGAACATTCACGAAGCCCGTGGGTTTCAGTGGGCTTTATGAAAAAGCATCAGCTTTTACGGGGACAAGTGGATCAGACGTGGATCCCAGGTCCTGGGAAAAGTGAGTGCATCAAAAGATACTCTGATATCTTGTTTAAAAAACATGTCCTTACAGTAAAGTCTGTGTCTGCTTTGCTACAACTAAATTCTGATCCCACTTAGTCTATCGGGCTTTGGCTGCAGATTTCGAAGGAGGCCGGGATCTTTCCTTTAGGGGCTCGTGCTGAGATTTTCAAAGACAGACACCCAGCTCCCCTTCATCCAGTCAATACACATGGTGAGAAAAACAACCAGCATGACATTTGCTATCTTTTTTTTCCCTTTAAGCAGCTTTCATTGAGTACCTGACTCACTGGAGGCATAGCTGTATTATTCCTAAGGCTCATTTCTAGCCTAATCCTCAAATTGTGTTTAGCACAGGCAGGTCCCTGTTTCTCAACTGGGACTGTATTTGCTGACAAACCCCAGGTATCAGGACACTGAATTGCAGAGTAAAAGTCCTATGGGAGCAGACAGCGTCTGCTCAGTAAACTATGTGTTTGGGTACAGTAGCACAGGGGATAACAACTATGGTGCAGTAGCATTGACTGTTGGGTTTTGTTCGCTTTCCTCTGGCAGAAAATGCATTTTGAGAAGATCTTGTTCTTCTTTCAGCCCCTCTGAGACCGTGCATTGTTCTTCACAAGGGTGTTACCAGAATTCTAGGACTCTCCTTTGAATTCCTAATGCCAGTGGTTGGTTGCCCGTTCCTGAAACTGAAAGCAAGTAAAAGACTGAAAAGTTAGAGAACATTTTACAGGGTGTTATCAGACACTTCTCCCTCCTAATTAGCACCGCTAAAATAACCATGTCACTAATACAAACATCAGAACAAAATCCGAGTGTTCTGTAAAATAAACGTGCCTTTCCAGACGGCAGAAGCGGTGCAGCTTGGAACTTGGAACAGCAGAACAACACTTGGAACCTGAATGTAATTCAGTGACTGTAATTCAGTTACTTCAGTCTGTTTATGCAAGAAGCCTGCGAAGGGGATCTTCACAGATTTGTGGATTGCATCTGGTTTGACTCCAGGATTTCTAGCTACGGTTTGTCAACTGCAAAGCTGAAAAGCCATAGGTCAGACATATGAGAAGTCCCTAATTGTGCTAAAGAGCAGTATGCCCTTCTCAAGAAACCCGGCCCGAGAAGTCTTCTTATTCTGGAAGCATAATATCATCTCCTTATAGAGACCAGGAATGAGGACATGCAATTCCAGCTTCTTCAAGAGCTAATTCTTACAGAATTTGCTTCTTATAGAGCAAATTCTGTTCCAGCACCAATTCTCTCTAAGCTGGATGGAAGCTACGCAGCTGCAATTTGCCTGATTCTGTTTCCCTCTGCTGCTCCCAAGAGCTTTCCTCCCACGATAGGAACTCGCAAACGCTCGCCGTCTCCACCGCACCAGCACTATAATGTACGTGCACGGATTTCAGCGGAGATGTTTGCTCAGGGTACCCTAAATAGCAACGGCGGTGGGGCAAGAGAACCTTTGCTGCTTATAGCTGAACAAAATAAACCAGGAGAAAAGCTGTCCTGGCGTGTCTCTAGCCTCCCAAATGCAACAGGCTAGAATATTGAAATCCTGTGTTTAATCTGGAGTAGTGCCTAATGAACATACACCAAGAGTGAAGTGTTTTGTAATGTAAATCATCCCACAAAATGAATAGTTTAAATGAAGAATTAAGGTGAGTGGATGGTGTCAAAGGATGGAAAGTGTTGGCAGATAATGAAGCAACAGTCTCAGGGTAATGTGAAGGTCAGCCTTGATTTGCGAGTGCCCACTTTCACCTGTCTCAGGTTCAGAGATTCTGCAGAAACTGCATAATGTCAATGTCTGTCAAATTAACAACCCAAGGAAAGAAATAACCTAAAGGGCACTTTGAAAGCTGTGATGTTTTGCAGTGGATCTGCTGAAACACGTTTACTGATTGTGAAAAGGGACTATGCAGAAAGAGGTCCTGAATTCCTGTGAAGCACGGGGTGAATGACAGCCGCCTTACCATTTCACCTTCAGCATTTGCTCAAAGCTCTCAGGCAGAGAATTGCCGTAGCTCTCCGGGAGAAACAGGGTGAGGATCCCGATCAGCACAGTCAGGCTCCCCATCAGGATATATGGTAGGAATCTGTCGTAGGCACCTGGCAGAACACAGGACATGACAACAGTACTTAACATCCACAATCAATGAACTCGTGTAAAATTTATATTCCAGACATCGCTGTAACACAGAATTAGTTTGGAATAGTCTTCATAAATACCAAAGGTGAAGCCAAAACTGAGTTACATCTGTCATCTGCCAGCAAACAAAGGGATTTTTCAATTTTAAAGCTACAATATGTGCTCTGGGATGGTTAACGCCTATCTATCATCAATTTCATGCCATCCCGCGTGTTTATGTAGTGGCTAATAGGGGGGTTTTGTACATTTTCAACTGGGATAGCCAACATCTTTGCAAGGTAGCAGCTCTGGTGGGATCACTGCTGGAGTCTTCAGTACTCCACTGTCATCTGGAGCCAAATCCTCAGTTAAATAATTCAATGTGAGGGAATAAAAATGCTCATAAGCAATAAAAATGTGCATAAGCATTCATCAGCCACCTGGGATTGTGCATCCTGCCGATTTTGTGCAAGAGAAGGGAAAAGACTGACGGCAGCTGAACAGACCAGTTTCAGACTAACGGGCCATTAACGGGGGAATCCTTAAATACCTTCCTCGTTGCAAGGGCTTCCCATGACAGACAAGAGGCTCTGACCTTGGTCTACTCTGAATATTATTTTGGCCTAGAAGGCAGCGGCCCCTGCCAGCAGCCTGAAGGTAGTGCACAAATGTCTGGGCAAGAATGCAAGATCTTCAAATCACAATAGCACAGCAATGAAAAGGGCTTTCAGGAAAGGGATTAGGTAGGGAGTAAAGTACTTAAGGTAAAGTACTAAACTGGACTTGACAGCTTTATTTTTTGGTTGGCATAGAGCAGTATGCTTTATAACATATGGAAGAAACTAGGGCTAAAGTGAAGACCCCTGGGTGTTTCACACAGAGCCAAAGTTTGTGATTTGGTCTCTTCTGTGTTCATGAGCTGGATGAACTGCAAGGTCCTAATTTAGCTGTAGCAAATAGCAGCAGCTGACGAGTTTCTCTAAAAACCTCCTAAAATACAGGAAACTATTCTGATGACTGGAACAAGATTTTTTAAAGGTTGAGCCTACGGAAACCTGGGAGAAAAAAAAAAAACAGTAGTAAAAAACTTTATCCTGTCTACATCTCTCTATTCCTGTTACCTGTGCTGCAACGGAGACTGAAGACCCTAAGGAGCATCACAGTCCTGCTGCCCCTTCTACTTTACATTTGCACTGTATGAGTATGAAATAAAGACATGTATTTTCATCATTTTTAGTACAGTGTGTTACAGTCACACGGGAATGTAACTGTGAGACAACACAGGTGAGCTGCAGGTCTCCTCTGCCCTTTCCTGGCACGGTGAAGCAGCATTAACCCGTTAGCAGTACACCAGTGATGCTCCAGAGTCAGGAGGCACGCTTGTTTTGCATCAAAGGTCTCAGCAGAAAGCAAAATTTGTTAGCTGCAGGGGATTGCTGGATTGGGTCCAGTCATGGCAGAAGGAAATAAATCATGTGCGAGTGAAAAACAGGAGATTGAGCACTGGACTGAGCAGGTACTTCCACCCTTAATCCCCTCTCTGTCACCCTTTCCTGCCTGCAGCATGAGGATCACTGCTGTGTACCTTTTAAATTAAAAAAAAATAAAAATCAATTAGTATTTGCACAGCGCTCAGAACGTGATGGTAATAAGTGTCAAAAAAAAAAAAAGCCTATGAGGAAATCAGTAATTCCACTTACAGACCAAGGCACGAACAATAAGAAAAAGCAAAATGAGCCCCAAGGTGCCTGGCTTATAACCCCCCAAAAAAAGGTCACTTCACAAAGGTCACAATTAAATACACACTTATGCTGCTTAATCTGCATGGGTTTTCCCATGGATTGCTTTAGAGAGCACAAATTCAGGGGATGTTTGGATGCCTGCCGGGTTCATCTGCTCCTGACATACCTGTCTCGGGATGCGCATGAAGAGTACAAGGCAATGAGCTTCCTCCTGGTGCTTACTTGCTGGATTGCTTCTTGTCACACTCTGCTGGGAAACTAACTGGCGTCCCAGGGGGTAATGCCCATTGCCAAGATGTGACCCATTATCAGCCCAACCACTCCGCTCGCCCCGTTTATAAACACTATCTTTGTCTTGGACCGGCTCGGACCCGCTCCGGTGCCGTACAAACGGTCCTTGGCCTCAATAAGGGACAGAAGTGCCTTATTCTTCTGTGAAACCCAAAGAGCTCTGCTTTATATCTACAGTGTTTGACAGAGAACTTAGACCCAACGTGAGAGAAGGGACTTAATAAATGAAGGGGCTTAAAGCTGAGCCCGCACTGCAGAAGCTCCCGTAACGTTTCTGGGCAGTTGTGTAGCCGCAAGGCAAGAAACAAAAGATGTCTCACCCAGGTAAACGAAGTAAGGAGCAATGATGCTGCCCAGCCTGGAAGCCGTGGAAGTAGCTCCGACCGCCATGTTTCGCACTAGCGTTGGGTACAGCTCCACGTTGTAGACGTAAAGCATTGAAAACGCAGCCGTGATGCCAAATTTTCCAAGCATCACCAGGCCAACAGACAGGACGTTTAAATCTGGAGGAGAAAAAAAAATAAAATCAAGGCAAATAAACAACACCCTGTGCTTATTACTTGTGTTCCTTCTACATCCCAAAGATTATATCGCTGTTTTTTTCCTAGTGGTCATGAGTTTGGGTTGTTTTTGTTTAAATTATACCATGTATTAGCCCCATACTTAGATGACTCAGCTCCAAACTTAACCTGAGCATCTACATTATGCTCAGGGGGATTTTTGTACTTCCCAGATTTTGGTCCTCTCCCAGTAAAACAACATTCTTGAAATGGAACAAAATTCTGGATTACACAAGAACGAAGCACGAGCGTAAATCCGCCCCTTTTTTCACAAAAACCTGCGGAGATTTTCACACAGCAAAATCTGGAAGACTTGCAGGGATTTCTTGCCTCTGTGCACAACCAGATAAATCACGGTACATTTTTGGCTCTCATTTTACAAGCTGGTTCCCCTGGACTATAAAAAGCTCAGTAATTTGACACAATAAATGAGAGCCGTGCATGACTCAGCATACACATATACCTATAAAAAAACCCACAGGTGCAGGTGATCAGCACAAACTTGTGGTTTCCAGTAATTTTACAGAACTATTAGAGAGCACCATAAAATATTTCTAACATTTTATATACTTAAGTCATGTATTGAGTCTTGTACCTGCCGGAACCAGCTGAATGAAGAGGATAACGCCTCCCCCTAAAAACAAGGTGCCAGATAAGGAGTAGCGCCGAGGGAAGGAGCGGAGGAGAAGCCAGGCAATCACGTAAGCTGGAACTTCAATAACAGCCGAGAGGAAACAGTTGATGTAGGCATTTCCGTGCCAGTTTGGAGTGCTGAGGGACAGGCCAAAGTAACCAACTGATGTGAAAAACCTGAGGAAAGCAACAAAACCAAATGATTCCAGGTGGTCTCCGAGCGCCTCCAGTGCTGCCTCAGATGTCGTTACAAAAATAGGATGTCGCAACGCATCGCCACAGGCATTGTGGCTTAAAAAAAAAAAAATCTCAGTGGCAACCCCATCTTTCTAATTCTGTCATCCCTTCCAGTGATCATATCCACAGCGGCTTGAAGAGACCTCTGATTGCTCTGGCCTTCCTGCAATACACTATACCGGGTAAAAGGCTTTGTGGAAGTCGTTCACAAAGGCTTTTCACTGCAATGGACTCATTAACGGCACAAGGAAATAACTCTTGAAAGGTTCCCATGCCAACTATGTTCCTACTTGTAGCCAACTCCAGTGACAGGATCTCCCACCCTCAGCAGTTCCGTGACATCTTATTTAATCTTCATGAGAGAGCTGGATGTTCGGGTTTCAAATCTCAAGAGTGCCCCACTATGGCACCAGTGTGCTAGCCAGTTCCTTTCTGCTGGGGGAAATAAGTACAGAAAAGGGTCCCGGTTTGTCTATATGGTATTATCGGGTCCTCATTCCTTGCGGCTGCCCAGGCAGGGACCAGGCTCTCACTGAGACGGGCACTGCACAGAAACAGAACAAAAACGCTGGCCATGGGTCTGGTTCTTGTTATGTTACTGAGTTGCTGCCTCTGCTTCAAGAAGGACATTTCTCTTCAAACAGAGATTATAGAGGTGGGAGCTTCATAAAAAAAAAAACCAAACACCAAAAAACAAACAAAAGCAACAAAATTTAAAATACATAAGTTATTACATATCGTTTCCTAACTATTTTACATCTGAGTCGAGGCTACTGTCTCCATACTCTTGTGTATTAAAGCAGTGCGGGTGCAAGGCCGTTGAGGGCCATGTACTGGCCAAGGACCACGTATAGATGGGCTCCGAGGCTGAGATTTATTATCTAAAACTGTGGCTTGTGCCCTCAAATCAAAAACTGTTCTATTGCCTGGGTACTTTAGGAATACACATTTCCTTACCACAAAAGTAATGACATAATAGTAATAGTTGCAATGTTTCGGGTTCGAAATAGGTCCAGAAGGATAGCCTTCTGCTGCTGCTGAGGCTTCGAATCCTCCATCTGAAGGAAAAAGGAAAACAAAACCAAAAAAATTCCCACACACCTAAGAGCAAACCAACCTCTGCACACGCACAAGTTTGGGCAGTTATGAAGTTACGACTATCGGGGATAACTAGCCAGCCCAAGGGCCACTTCTGCACCAGGGAAGGCGGTCCTTAGTTGTACTCCTGGTAGTTTCCAGCTTTTTGTTAAAAAAAAAAAAAAAGTAGCACCGAGACCACCGCACCGTGCTGACTAATTAAAAAGGAGTATCAGCCAACAAGAAAGACGCATTAACATTTCCTTAAGGATCTAACACAGTACTTCCAGGAGTAACCTCGTTATCAAAAGCATTTTTCTGTGCACTGTGACTCATCTCTCTTCTGGTTCAACCTTCACAAACGATGTGAAATAAATGCAGAAAATCACCCAGTTTTGCTGCCTGCCTGCCGGCACCCTGCCAGAGAGGGGGACGGATGCCAGACCTGGGTGTGGTGGCCAGGGCGCATCATGGAGGCATCCAGCACCCCAGATCGGAGACGGAGGGTCCAGTTTGAGGCTTGGAGCACAGGAATGTTCTGGATGGCGTGAGGGTGCCCTCCTGCCTGCTCCGAGAGCCCTCGCCGGGGCAAAACCAGCGCCCGTGGCCAGGCTTCCCCTCAAGCCCAAAGAGTGAACCACCCTGGCCCTCCCTATGGGGCTAGCCAGGAGTTTTTCTTTCATAGGAAGAGGGGATCGTTTCTGAAGAGTATCTTTCTAACAACATTTGAAAAATACTTCCAACGGAGGACTTCACATGCAAACATCATCCTCAGGCTTTTGCGGCCAGACGTTTTGCACACAAGCTTCCCACGAAGTGAATGAAGGACAGCTGAGCTGACGCTTGGTCTCAAAAATACGCAGCAGCAATGAAAAGCGAACTCACGTGCTGGAGCCTGAAAAAGTCACGTACGAAAGACATCCGAACTCTGGCTGTGAAGTAAGGGAAGTGGTTTTCCATGGTTTCTGTAGGATGAGCTGCCTATACCTGGAACGTGCACCTCAGTTTACACCAGAACATATGCTTGGAAACGAGATCTTCTGCAGCTCAGCCAAAATGTAAGCGTGACATTCAACAGATGGATCCTGCCCCCAGGAGGCGCAGCACGCAGCATCTCTCTCCTACAGATACTGCAAAGGAGCGCGCGGTGCTTTGCTTTCTGCTCTATCAGGAGGCATAAAACGCAGGTGCTAGCATAACGCAATAAAGTAAGATCTGACGTACGGACACGCGGTCATTGCTGACGCAAGGCTGGAAGCGGTGCTCGTTTCTTTGCACAAGAAAAATGGATGTGCCTCTTCAGCAGGGCTTGCTGGGGGACTAGGTTTGTGCTACGCTTTCTCCTTAATACAGGAAAAACGCAGGCCTGAACAAGAGCTTAACGTTCTTCACTGCCTTTGCTACCGTCGTGGTTTTCAAGTGCCCTTGTAGCACTCGGGTGCTTTGGCTGGTTTGTGCAACCCGAGGAGTCCCTCAGGGCTCCGTGCAGCCCTGGCACACGTGGGTGCCTGTTTAGGGTCCCCTGCACAGCCGCCTCCCGTGAAGGGCTGCTGTTAAACTGCAAATCACTAATGTCGCACCAAGTTGAAATGGGGACAAACGCGTCTTCCTTAGGTCTTCTCAGTGCCCAAAGGATGAAGCAATCTGGGTCACCCTTGCTCTGAAAACCACAACCAACCACTGCTGAGGAAGAGAATTTTACTGTGAAAAAATCCCAAACAACTAACCCCCCGCCTCTGGCTTCTCATTTTGTACTCACTAACCCAGCACTTACCTCACACCAACAGTCACTGCCAGCCTCTAAGAGCTGCTGGTGCAAAGTGTTTCTCTGCTGGCATTTCCCAACAAGTCAACTGGCCAAAGTGGGGAAACTGCCGGCGAGGTGAAGTACCAGGCCATGTGAAACGTACCTCCGCGGTGTTGAAAAGCACGTCTGGGGGTGTAATGCCATTTATTTTCGCAGCCTTTTGGATAATAACTTCTGCCTCCTTGTATCTTCCCTGGGAGATCAGCCACCGAGGGGATTCAGGAATGATCCTGCAATAAGTTTTAGAATAAATGACTCGACGTTTTCACAAAAGTAAAATGTTATTAAGAACACATGTATCGTTTTTAAGAGTTATGCTCTCCTCTCATAGATTGCTTGCAGCGGAAGACAGTCAGCACAGAAGCATGTGGGCAATGTAATTCATGGATTTGTCCCACTGGGATCAGTGGAAGAATTCAAATATATGGGATGTGTTTATTCTCGTGCTGAAGTAGATGCACGCTTGGGCCCTTGTCCTGGGCGGTTGTTTTTTAAGGAATAACTGATGCCCACAAGAAGAAAACAGATGTGACCAGACAGGCAGCAGAGATGAGGGTAGCTTAACCAGCGTCGAGCAAAAATATTCTTAGGAAACTGCACGCGATGTGGAAATGCTTTAAATAAGCACGAGGTATATTTAAAGGCTCTGTGTGACAGGAATCTTATATACAAACCTCACAATTTTACCACAGCTCTGAGGCAGGCTCTCCCAGGCAGAGGACAGTGGCAGTGTCCCCTTGCAGAGTTGATGACATTTTCTAATCAATTCCAGGCACGTGTTGAGTGAATTAACACCAAACACAGGACAGAAATATCTCACCTTTCCTTAACTAAATCCTTTGATCTAAACAGATGCTACCTTCCTCCCTTTGACCAGCAGCATTTTTATCTCTCCTTGGGAAAAAAGCAGGTCAGACACTCCTTTTCTGATGAACTCCCTGCAGGACTGACCCAAAGCCATGTCAACTGGTTCGAGCGTCAGATGATTTATATTGGATTGTTCAACCACTAACGTGACTTTCTGTGACGTGAGCTGCCTCCACTGCTCTTCTTTGTGGGCAAGCTGAGGAACACAAGACTGCAGAGACGATGCTGGCAACCTTCTGGAGAGTTTGGAAGAGGAACGAATAAAAGAGTAACCACGTCATGGAGCAGTGGGATGTGCAAGTCACATCGCCTGGGGAACCAGTGGGTCCAGATGCCCAAATGCCAGCTAATACCAACCTGCCTCAGCACAGCTTTGCCAGTGTACCTTGATCCCCATCACCACCACATTAGCCCCAGACTGGAAGTGCCACCCGTGGAAGTTTTTGGTGAGCTTTACGATGTATGGTCTTGAAAAGCATGGAAAGTCCCACCAAATACATTTCAAAGCAGGACTCTGAAGCCGTGCCTTGGGAACAAATTTAATGTGCCTCATGGTGCCTGTTCTGTAGCAGATACCTGGGAGGCTTCCACCCAAAACCACCCTCCCCAAGGAGCAGCTGCTTGATGCAGAGGGAAATGCTGCTGTATTGAAGGAGTTTGAAGCATTTCAAGTTAAATAAGCAAATTAACCCTTAAACAGAATCAGACTATCTTTAACGGTTGGACAGTTGGACTTGATGATCCTAGAGGTCCTTTCCAACCTAAATGATTCTATGATTTTAAAGTCAAACAATAGCAGAGGTGGAGCTAAAAACCATTTTAAAGGTTTGGTTTGAAGGATGAGATTAAAAAAACCCCAAACCAAAACCATCAGCAGAGACTTCTGACAAGACTGAGATCTGCAGGAGGTCTTTTAGACTATAGAAGAGTGGGTCTAAATGACTTAGTTGTGATAAAGACATTAATCTCAGCGGTACAACTGTTTCAAGATAATAGGAGGAAAGGAGTTCCCCAGATAAGACTAATATGAAAGGAAGGAACTCTTTTTGTTGTAAATTATCCTTATTTTAAGAGTCTAAGTGATAACCTTGCCTTTCCCTTCCTATTTTCTAAACAGCTATCTCTTCAGAAAACAAGAGATGACCAAGGCAGCAACGGAACAAAGTTATCTGCCCTTCTTCAATGCTTCTGTCCAGCTGAAAAGAGCAGGGAGTTCTCCTAAGCTGTTCTGTCAGTCCCCCAGGGCAGAGCATCCATGGGCAAGTGAGGGTGCGCCCAGATGCCCACCCGTGCATTAGAGCAGGGGTAGGTGAGTGCAACGGAAAGACGAGAGAAAACATGGGCTCAGCCACTAAGAAGACAGCGTGGGATGGCTCGGAGGGGCAAGCTAAGGAAGAGCCAGCCTTTGGCTTAGCCAGAGTTACTATGGGCTGAAGGAGCTCACAAATCAAAGTCCTGCTCCAGCAGCCAAAGCAAAGCCTGGCAGAGCCCACAGCTCCCGGCATGCAGCGCCTGTGGGAGAGGGCTGGCCAGGCGAGCGCTGCCAGCATGAACTGCTTAATGACACGGAGTGCAATAACCTGCTGCGTGCCAAATGAGCGGGCTGAGCCTTTCACTGAGGTTTTAGTGCCAATCAGCAGGTGAATGAGCATTTACAAACGGGTTAAAGTAAAAAGCAAGGGAGAAAAGTTAGAGTGAATCAGCCAGCGGTACTACAGGGGTAAACCTAGAGGTGGTTAACCGTGTCAGAGTTAGGAGTCAAATACAGAATTCCCAAGCTGCTCTGGGAAGCTGGTGAAAAAGTGGGTTCAAGCACACAGCCAGCACCACCGAGGCTCTGCACGTAGTTAACTTGACTTAAAACCGGTAAAAAAACCCCAAACAAAAAATCCCCCCAACTCCCGCCTCAAGGCAAAGCCTCCTCACATGGCAAAGAGGAAAAAAAAAAAAAAACCCAAGCAGAGAAACGGGACGCCCCGACACTCTGCCATTACCCAGCACCCGGGGCGGGAGAGCATCAGGTGGGGAGGGGAGGTGGGGAGCGCGGCCTCGCGGCGCGGGGGCACTCACCACCAGAGCGGGATGCAGAACAGCCCCGGGACAGTGAGCGCCAGCAGCAGCATCCGCCAGTCTCTGATGAAGTAAGCAAACAGTGGCAGCAACATGTAGCCAATTGCAAAAAATATGCAAACTCCTAATGTAGAGAATATAATACGAACTGATTTGCCAAGAATTTCTGTTCCTGTTTAAAACAAGGGAGGTTGGATTAGCATTTTAACTCTTTCTTTTCAATCATGACTAAATACTTTACTGCATTTACAAAAAAATAAGCTAAACAATCTTAGAAAAGAGCGGTTTCTCTTATCGTACTTAAAGAGACACTGTCAAGGAACAATGGTCCAAGAGATGATCATCATCACACTGCTATTAATCTGGTGGGAGGTTCCTCCAGATTTTTTTGTGCATCTCCCCTGGGGCTGCCACTGAAGCACCCGTGAGACCAGCACCATTTGGGCTCTTCCCGTGCCCCAGCAGTCCGGCAGAATCTGGTACAAAACCATTTTCAATGCTAAACGTAGTTGTAACAGCAACATTTATGCAGCTTCTATGTTATTACCATCAGTATTTGCTCACAGATCTAGCAGAGGATTCAGAGACCCACAGTTCAGTGAGTTCTCCTCTATTACAAAGGCTGGCAGAGTAAAAGAGAAACAGAAAAGTGGCCTTTTAACGAAGTCTTCTTGTCGACATCTGCCGGGAGTTTACATGAGTTGGGAACAGAAAATGAAGGCTACCATGTGGAAACACACAGTGAAACACGAACCCTCTGTGCTTTCCTCCAAGGACACGAAGATGAAGGAATCCCAGTACCGGCTGATGGAGCGCCCAGTGCGGCTCCCACCCGCGGTCAGAGGTGCGTGTAAAGGCATGAAGCCGCCGCGGTACCAGCAGTACCGCAGGCACGGGACCGAGCCTGCTGATCAGCTAGTGCATACCCACAAACAGGCTGAGCTTCGAGCGAAAGAGTTCGTGTCACATTTTTGGTCCTCTGTGTCAGCCTAGGAACGTGCACCCGGACAGTTAAAGCAGCTCGGCTGACGGGCAGTAACTCGGATGGATGTTTAAAGCCCAAATGATGCTTGGCGCTGCAGTACTTCCCACAGCAGTGAGTCCCATACGTTCCAACTGCATTCAACAGCTCATAATGCCCTCTCCTCATGGGAAGGACTGAGCAGAGAGGATTTCGGTTATCTCCATCACCCTCATTTCCAAAATACTGAGCTCCGTGACTGTACACTAACACCCCAGTCAAACTATTGAACTGGAAGACTTGTGAGGAACCGGGGGAGCTTCCCTCCTCCCTGGTCCTTCTCCCTGCCTGGCAAATCTGCTTCTGTCTGACCCAGCAGTTTGTGGGATGGCAGAGAAGACCTGGGCTGCCGTGCTTCCCACACCAGCGACAGCAGCGGTCACCCGCAGCATGGCACGGACCCACCCGGTACAGAAAAGCTGCTGGGATTATCCGGGACCTTCAGATGAAGGAGCAACTTCTGTTTGCTTTGATTAATGCATTGTCTGAGACAGATAAAGGCAGGCATGGGGAATGGCTGGCAGACTTTCAGGAGCCTTCCTGACGTGCTCAGCTAGGACATAGCCTGCTCCCCCGCTTAGCTCGCCTGGGATATAAGGTGTGGTTCGTTGCTCAGCACTTCTGGAGGACAGCGGGTCTGTGGACGGCAGACTGACACAGGATGGAAGGATGTACATTTACAGTGAGGTGGGAACAAATCTCTCATTTATTTTTTGGAACAGAAGGCTGTAGGACACAACCTAGGGGTGTCCCCTACAAGGGAAGATCCCATCTTCTAATAACGCTACTGCACCAGTAGCCAGGCAGCAGTCACTGAGAGCATCCTACAACCAATGCTCAGCCTAGTACCATCCTAATATCTAGTAATAAAAATTGAGACTGTTGTAAGCCTTCAAGAGCACCTGATTTCTTTTCCAATAAAATACCTAGCCACTGCTTAATAAAATCCACGGACGCCCTCAGGTCCACCTCACTTCTCACTGAGCTCTCAGCCCTGGGTCTACCGAGCTCTCCTCTCCATCAGGAGCCCCACAAGTGCCACAACTCCCACAGTTTGGTCTGGACTCGGTTAAAAAGCAAATGACACTGAGCAAGCAGGAGGGTGTCAGGAAGTTTGGAGAGTGTATGTTGGTTAGGTAACGTGGTAAGACCTCCAACATTTAAGCGGCTGACAGCTCACTTAGGAAGCTAATGTCTAAGTTTAATGTCTAAGATTAATGCCACCCTTAGTAACAGCCTCAAGGGTGCCGGGGGAACGGCCAGCACAGTGAGCGCCCAGGGCACCTGCCTCTCCACTCCCAGGGAGTCATCGCTGCTGCAACAACGCTACAGAAGACAGAATGGCAGGAGAGAGAACACAAGGGGTGAAGTGCCCTCTAACTGCAGCCGTGCAACCAAACAAACCTGACGTTGCTTCAGGAGACCCGGTCCTACCCCTCAGCAGTGGGGATGTTTGGCCAGTGGGGTGCTCTGGATGCCCCCATGGCTGTGCCCATGCCAAACGCTGAGGCAGCATCCCGATCTGCAGCCGGCACTGCCCCACGTTCCTGGGGGAGCTGCGGAGCTAAACTCCTGCCTGATCACATCCCACACCCCCATCAGAGATCCTCGTGCTACCCAAATCCCACGTGCTTCCGAGAGGATTCTGAGCCAAGCCAGTGCTCCTGACCCAGCGCGGTACCTCCCAGCCTTCCCACGGTGGGCGTTCGCTCCGGCTCCATCAGCTCCGCACAAGAGTTAACTACCAGGTCGGAGGGAGCAGTGGCGATGGCAATGGCAAGGGATCTCCCTGCTGACAGCCTGACCTACGTAATCCTCCCTCTGCCACTCGCAGCAGTGACTCATGGCATCATGTCCCCTGTGTCCCCTCCATAGCACAGATTTCATATCATGCTCTATTTTTTTCCCCCATTAAAGCCTCATGGGGTAGGAAAAAACGAGCATTAACTGTTATTATACGGTTTTAATTTAGACTAGCTCATGTTACGATCTACAAATTGTAATTCTGACACCACTGGCTTGAAAGCTGACATAAACGTACACATGCATATTTTAAAGACAGCTCTTGCAAATCCCAGCTCCTTCTCAAGACCTGCGTCAGTCACCCCAGTAATTCACCCGTGCAGTTGCCTTTCCTGAAAACCCCCTGGCTAGCGAGAGACTCTGCAGGGTCCCCTTCCCCACAGGGTACCCCTTTCCCCACAGGGTCCCCCCTTCCTTCCCCACGGGGTCCCCAGGCAGCGACTGGAGCTGTGCAGCCTCCCCATGGCCACTGGCTCTTTCTTCCTACGCTCCCTGGAGAAAACAAACCAAACCTTGGCCTCTAAAATTAGGGACTTCATCATTAACCTTGGCATGGAAACTGGTGACTTTATGGCTAAGGGGGCTCTGACACCCACCCAGCTCCTCCGCTCCGGTCCCCCCACGCATTGGCTTTGCCTGGAAATGCTAGTTTGCTCCAAGGCTCTGCACCCCGGTATGCACCGACCCCTCTGCAAAGGAGGGGAGGGGCAGGGAGGAACCCGAATGCCTTCTCTGTCTCAGACCTGCTGCTTCTGATAACAACCCCTGAACGCTTCTCAGAACCTCTTCTCCAAAGAGGAGGGAAACGAATGTTTATTTAGAGGTTGCCTGCTCTCATCTTTTTCTTGAAACCCGTAGAAAGTGTAGGTTTGACGAATCCAAGAGCAAAAAAAATGAAGTCATACTGGCCTAAATTAGGAATTGTACCAGTGAGGATTTACCGCTGATTAAATGATGCGGGTTCAGAGGAAAATAAAATAAATAACAGTACATTAAGCAAGCATTTAATCTAATGCAGACATATTCATACCTAGTATGAAGGCCACCACGTAGTTAGAGATCTGTCCCATCCCCACTATGAGAAAGAGCACTGTGAACATCTCCCAGCTGGTAGAGAAGATCTGCAGGAAGCTGAAGCCAGTCTGCACGGCCATCGTCAAGAAAAGGATGTTCTTCCTGCCAAACCTTTTGCAAAAGATAAAGCGAGGTTATTATTGAAATGGCATTTATTTACGGAGCAGGGCTAAGTAAGAGAGCACAAGGGAGCACGAATATCCAACCTCAAGTGATGCAGCTTAAAACAACTGAAGTTTCAGGCATTTAAAAAAATTTTATCATTTTCATAAACACTAAAAAAAACCCACCACAGTAAGTAACATTTCCAAGACCCAGGAAATAAACCGAGAAGAAAAATTAAGAGCAGAAACTTCAGGGAGCCATTAGACAGGGACTAAAGAGATGAGACAGCAAGAGAGACACCCGAAGATTGCAAGCCACGCAGCCTACGGGCATCTACGCATTGCAACGCCGGTACACTGCGAACCTGTTAAACAGCTTTATCAACTGGTTTCAGCCTCTCTGAGCTGCCATACGTAGCACACCCTTTCTCTCACCCACTTGTCTGCATTAGAAGTACGTAGCATTTTCTTATGGGAAGGTAAGAGCACGCTTACGTACGGGTTTGCGCACCCACGTGCTGACCCGGGGCACGCTGCCCTCCGCGCGGCTGCGGCGTGGGCTGCATCGCCGGCTGCCTGCAGCAGCCCTTGGCTTAGGAAAGGTTTCTGCAGCAGTGCAGGGGACACGGCTCGGGGACAGGCTCAGAACATACCCCTTTACTGCCAAACCGGTAAAAAAAAATAAAATAAAAATTCACTGGATAGCTCATGCTAGGAGGTGACCCGGCCGTCGGGCAGGCTGACCGCCAGGGCACGCACACTTTCTTAGATGTTCCCAGTGGGCACATGGCCCCAGCGGGATTTAGTGATTTAGGGATTATCTCATCTCCCTTTCAAACAGTAACACCGACTGACTTCTGCACCGGGGGTAGGAGTCAGGAGACTAAACTCAGATCACATGGAATTTAACGGTGGAGGCTTTAGGATTCAGACTCCCATGGAGTTTTGAAACCCCTCTGCTAAACACCCAGAGAAGTGCTGAAACTGTTATGAATTCCTCACTAACAGGCAGCAGTGGAAGCAGTATTTGTGACCCTGCCATAATGAGAAGGAAAAAAAAGGCTAAGGGACGTATAAGGAGGGAAGCAGAGACTCACAGAAGGAGCACATATTATGCGCTTGTCATTTGTAAGGCCAGAACGTCAATACGGCCGAGATAATTGTCAAATGCCTGTAATTTTTTCCCGATGTTTTGCATCTCCTTAGATGGTATGACATGACTGCTACCCATCTACAGGTTGTCTCTTCATCTTCCTCTTGAATATGCTTACTTCATTTCCAGCAAACCACCTCTTCTATGCAGAGCTTCCAAAGGACAAGTTTTTATCCTGCGGCTCTAAGAATGGACTGTCAGTTAATGTGTGACAAAGAACAACATCTTTTAAACTACAAAAAGGGCCAGATAAAGAGACAAACGCAGTCGTGAAGTGAAAACCACCACATGAATCTGCAAAGCAGCTGCATGAGCTCCGTGTGGAGATCAGTCGTTGGTCTCCTGAAGTGCCCAAGAGGCAGGAGTCCTGTGCCTGGGGTAGATCAAGGTTGGGATTTTTGAAGAAGCCAGGCCAGTTACCTCATTTTGATCAAACCTCCGAGAATTGGAAGTTTAACTCCTTTACGCCTCTTAAAAACAAACGCACCAGCCGTGACACCAGGTCTGACCTGCCCTGCGCACGGGTGTTACCTGTCTGAGAGCTGCCCCGAGACGAAGGAGCCGATGAGGACCCCCACGAAGAAGAGGGAGGTGGTCAGCGGGGCTTTCCAGTCGTCCTCACACACCAGGTTCCACTGCAAGAGAAGGGCCCGCGCTCAGACACAGCCGCAACGCTGCGTCGAGCCTCATCCAGGCGCAGGGGCTACTGCCGGAGGCACGCACATTTCCGTGTGATTTCATCTAGTTTCCCCACACCCGCATTTCCACCCATCGCTGGCACCAGCGCAGCTTTCACAGCGAAGGTCACTGCCAGAACGCCCTGCTTAAAGCACAAAAACCCAGGCAAAACTCTTACCTCCCCAGGCAAGCCCCTTCAGGCCAAAACAGCAGCCGTCTGATGGGACCCCATCACCTCTGAAGTGGGCGAGCGGCCAGCAATGCCAAACCTGATGGGCAGTCAGTGCATGCAGCCTGGGGGCTGCCCTGGCTCTGCTTCCAGCACAATCTCCCCACCACATGCCTGTCAGGCCCCCCAACACCCAGGACCTGGGCCCCCACGGCCCGAGACGCTCCCCAGCAGAAAAGCAGAGCGATGGAGACGGGTGGGAGACTCTCCCATCCCTGGCTGGGGACGGTTTCAAGTTTACCTGATCTCTTCCAGCACAAAAACTGCTGCATTTCTAATTTCTGGGTTCAACAAGACATATGCAAGAAGATGCACAGAATAAAATCACTTCTCCTATGCTGACGTTGTTTCGAAGTTCCTTTCCATCCCTACAACCTACAGCGCTGACTCACTGCCCGTCGCTCAGCCTCACGACCAGACCCAGCTGGGACTGGAGGCTTAGGACAGGAGCCAGCGTGGAAACTTCCACCTAAAGCCACTTGTAACCCCAGACAAGGTTTAGAAAAATAAAAACAGCATCACGAGTCTCCGTCCACTGAAGTTACAGCTGAGCGTGTTTCTGCCACGGCTTGCTCCCATCCCAGTGACTAATCTCCCGGTTAAGGGATGCCTGCCAGGAGTGCTTATGGATAGACTTCAAACCCGTCAGTCTCAGATTAGATAATTCTACCAGAAAAATAAGCTAATTAGACCACAGATCAAAGTATAGCATAATTTTAATAACTAGCCATGCTATCAGAGAGTGGGGACATCGCCCACACCAGCCTGTGCCCGGGGAACGGATGGGCTGAGCGGTCTCGGCAAGTGGCGGCCAAGCCCAGGCAAAGGCAGGGGTGGTGGAGCAGAAACCTCCCCTCTGGGCTGCTCAGTCTCCTCAGCTCAGCTACAGGCAACAAAAAGGAGCAATTCTTGCATTACAAAGAGACCCAGATGCCATCTGACAGCACTGCCAGTCCTGCCAAAACCAAACCTAGCAGCTGATGGCTCAGCGGCTGGGCTTCGTTTCCGTTGCTGCTGCAGAAGAAGAAGCAGAAGTAAACCCCAAAGCAAGGGGGGATGTGGCGTGGTACGACACAGTTTGCTCTGAACTATAGTTTAGGAAAGAGAAGCAATCAATGCCTATTTCTAAACAGAGTGAAGGGACGCTGCCAGCGGTGGGGAGCCGGGTACCTCTGCCCTTCTGCCCAGCTTGTGAAGTAACGCCAGCTACGGGACAAAAAGATGAATTGAGCTTCAAAACGCAGCTCACGCCTCTTCCCGAGAAACAGACAGTCTTTAACACGGGAATATGGAGATTTGAAGACTGAAACACCCGTCCAATACTTAAATCTGATCAATAACAAAAAGAAACCTACGGCAGCCGTTTCTGTAAAGTATTTTCTCCTCCCTGCCGGGAAGGGAGAGGTGGCGAGGTGTGGGCCCATCTGGGCACGCACCTGTGCTTTTCTTCGCTGTGCTTGCTATGGTGGATGGGAGCGTGTGGGTCAGCCCGGCTCCGATATGTTCAAGGATGCTAGTCCTGAAAAATACGTATAAGGATCCATTTGACGCATCAAAGAAAACTGAGATTTCTGTAAAGAACCTAGTGCAAATCACGCACCATATTTAAAACGAAGCGAAATTCAGCATCAGGAAACATGGCGTTAAAGGCAAGAGTTTCTTTACGAAGTGCAAGCAGGGAAGAAGGAAAGGCAGCAGAGGGGCTGCTTCTGCAAGCGGTGGGAGCTGTGGGAGCTCCACGGCAGCCGGGCTCGCCGGGGCCCCACACCACGGAGGCGTTTTCACACAGCCTCCTGCACCTCCCTCTCCCCTCTCCGGGAAAGCTGGTGACTAACGAGGTGGCACAATTTGCAGCCGATACAGCCCCTTATTAACCGTCTGGGTGCTGAGCACCCCGCTCTGGGGCTGCCAGCGCAGTGCCTGCTCCCGGACCTTCAGACTTCAGTCCCTTGAGGTTAAGGGTCAGCGCTTCTAAAATGCCTCCACTGTGCCAAAGGCACTTTGGCTGCAAAATAAATCCAGCTAAATAATAACTTGCCCATGAAACCGAGTTGCTTCCTGTGGTGCCAAATGCCTCCTACCCAGCTGTTTGCTCTACCTTTTCGATGACTTACTGCACAGACAGCAAAAATTCATTACACAGCGCTGAGTCTTTAAACTCCAGTGGGAGCTGGCTGGCTGGAGAGGGGTCGGCGTCTACAGAAACTCGCTGTATTTGACCACAAAACACACAAACACATCAAATCCACCCGACTCCAAGTATACCTGAAGCTGCTGAGTGAAAAACACTGCCTCTTTTAGATGCAATACCACACACAGCACGTGGGACCTGGGCGATGATCTATGCAGCCCTATTCTATAGGAACACATCGCCTTCTACCAAAACGCCAGCCTCCCCTCCCCAAAGGCTCAGGCGGAGGCTCAAGCCCTAGTGCTGCCCAGCGGTCAAGCAGGCGTCGACATGGTAAGATTTCACGCGTGCTTGAATTCATAGGGCTTTAAGGTGTTCATTGCACACTGACTCCTCTCAAGCGGTACTTGGGGGAAAAAATGAAACTTAACTTATTTGACCTCTTCCTCAGAGGCTGCATCTATCACAGCCGGCTCCGAGCACACCGCGGGCACGGGAGCTACACCCCGGCCACAGCTAACCTACCTACAGCTACAACTTCCTCCTGTGCTGTCTGTAATGGAATGATTATTCATTAACTAGAAAATAAGTAATTCTGTAATGTACCTGGCTAAGCACACTGGAGAGCAAAGTTCATGTAAGCTTCCAGGCAAGTGCTTTGAACGCTAGGAGTAAGAGCTGCTCAAGAACACTGTTAAATCACTTTATTACCATCAAATCCCTCCAACCCTTTCCCACAAGCTCCCAGCTACAGCTCCTGGAAGAGCCAGTTCTGTCAGGCACTACCAGCAGGAATGCTATGGATGGAGAAGCTTTCTGAAAAACTGCTGCAGAAGGTGCCTGGGCTGCCCAAAGTGACCCTGCCGCCGGAGTTCTCAACCAGAAATCACTAATTAACCGTCCTGAGTATCAGCCCGTTCACATCAGAGAAGAACACGCTAGCAGAGCCTCATGTAAATGGCCGAGGCCATAAACCAGGGGAAGTCCAACCTTGTTTCTAAGAGTAAATCTGAAGACAAACAGCTCAAGAGGTATTTAAAAAAATCTTCAGCAGCAGGGTGAGCATCACCCTCCGTGCTGCTCCCCTGGGCACCAAGTCCAGCCACGAGACCAGCTCCGCTCAGCGCACGAGTGATGAGCACAGACACCTCCACGCCCAAGCACAGGGCAGGCTACCAGGTTTGGGTAGGGCTGCTCGCTGCTGCTGGAAAAAGCCATAAGGGAACAGAAAAATCCTTCAGACGCCTTCAAACCACAGCAGTTCATCTCCAGCTTCTCACCTCTGCCAGTCCCAAAAGCTGCTGGTTTCTGCCTTCCCTGGGAAGTCAGCGCCAGGGCAGGGACAGGGGGGCTGAGCAGGGTGACACAGGTGAGAAGCCCCAGCACAGCCTCCAGCACTCACTCTGCCCTTCGCAGGGGTCTTGCGGTGGTGCCTGGGGTATGTGCCATGCCCTGGTAGTGGCGAGCAGCCCAGCGAGCGTGGCCCCAGGGAGCGGTGCTGGAAGGCAACCTGGCTCAAGGGAATTAACTGGATGCTAACGCCTCGCTCCGGAGAGCAAAACCGGTGCTTGTGCTTGAACCTCTAATTACGGTCAGATCTCAGCACCATTATCCAGAATTGAAGCAGAAGTAGGTTAAGTTCCATACCCAAAAACACCCCAACATAACAAAAATACATATGTTAACATTTAGATTAATTTCAAAGCACAGATGGTAGAAAGCAGGATGGGGTGGCGAGAGAAAAACAGCCCCTCTTTGGAGCCATGACCTGCTAAATTGGCTCAAGCCCCCTTGTGCAAGCACAGGTGGCACCGGCCCGGTGCAGCGGCCACCTGGTTAGGCAGAAAACAAGGTTTATGTTGGGACAACTCAAGGAGCTGCAGCAGATGGGGAGGCTGCACCCCGGTGCCTGCCAGGGTGCCTGGCTGAGCCCCACAAAGCAAAAGGAAGCCCTGGAGCCTCCTCGACTCACCCAGACCACACCTAATCCCACACTTGCTCATCATTAACACTTACAGACTCACTCTTATCACCCTGGCCTGATGATCACCTTTTTCACCTGTGCTGGAAACACGTTCACTTTTCTGCCATCACCTCCATTTTAAGACCAAGCAGATGACTGAGTTTGGGATCCTCTGCTCCCAGGCTTTAGCATGTCCTCACAGACCAAGTAACGCTGGTGCTGAGCCGGCATCTCCCAGCCTGCTCCCTTCCAGCAGCAATAATAATTGGACTTGATACAACTGCACAAATAAAATAAAACCTCCAGTGTTTAATCCTGTACCATCAAGTTTTGTTCCTCAACTGAGTTCTTGAACTGAAGAGTTTTTTTGGTGGAGATTTCCTGATGGCATGTCCTGGCTTGTCCTTCCTAATATGGAGCAAAATGTTGGGTACAAAAATAATCATCTCAAGTTTAACTGAGCTGCTTCTTCTCAGGGTTTCATCAGTGCCTGTTTTCCTTGTTTTAAAAACCAAATTCTATATTTTTTCCAAATGTCCATGACGACTTTAAAACAAAACAAGTATCCTCTTCCATCTGGCTTACAGATGGGAACCTGGCACTTGACTTCCATCTCTGAATGTGCTATTGCCTCCCTGGCGTGCCCCAGGCCCCGTGGCAAACCCCACTGCTGCATCCCACCCAATCTGGCACGGAAGGCTCTTGACTGGCATCTGCCAACACAAGTTGTTTGCTGCTCGTTGAGGAAGAACAGGATTTCTCCTCCTTTTGCTTCATTTACCATCTCCCTCAGAGCAACTGCTAACTCCAAACCACAGATTACGAGTTCATGGCTGCCCTGGGATAATCCAGCCTCCTGGCAGCGATCGCTGTGCCACAGCCTGTGCCGGCGGTGGCTACCAGGTGCCTGCCACACGGCCGTGCCAGCCCAGGGTTACAGCCGGGCACGGCTGCGTGCAGCATGTGGGCTGCAGCCGGTCTGCCGCTACAGCTCACCCGCGGCCAGGAGCAGGACGAGCTTCCCAAGCACACCCTGCCTTGATTTGGTGCCGTGAGGGTTCCCCAGCAACCGAACGCGACTGCCAGCACAAATGGCAAGAGCCACGCGTGCACAGGGGTGTCACGAGCGCTGATGGGCTTTGTGTCAGGCACGCAAGAGGCTGGCATTCCCCTGCCCACATCCTGCCCTCCCCTAGCCTGGAGCTGCTCCCCGCTTACCTCCCTCCCCACATGCTTCAGCGCGGCTGAGCCCATGTCTGCACATCCCTGGCACAGACCCTGGCCGTGTCCCTGTGTCCCAGACCCTGGCCCTGCCCCCTCATCCCCAGGGCACAGACGCTGGCCCTGCCCCCCGGTCCCCTGTGACCCAGACCCTGGCTGTGCCCCTTCATCCCCAGGGCACAGACCCTGGTCGTGCCCCCCCGCCCCGTCCCCTGCGACCCAGACCCTGGCCGTGCCCCCTCATCCCCAGGGCACAGACCCACAGCCACATGCCTCTCGGTCAGGACCTTCCCTGTCCGTGCCCCTATGCAACAACCTTTGGTGGCAGATGCTGCTGCTGAGTCACGGGGACCCGAGAGGAGGGCCGGGGACCCGAGAGGAGGGCCGGGGACCCGCTCCCCACCACGCCATGCACCCCGAGCACAAGCGGGGCATCCCGCAGCTACCCGGGCTGCGCTGCTTGGCCACATGACAGCGGTGCCGCCAGCTGCCAAACCCAAACACCGGTGGCACGAGGATGAGCCCGTTATTCCTTTACTCCACTAACACAACACAAAAGAGCAGCAGCACCCCTGCAGCTTTAGGGGAATTGTGTTTTCCTGCTCTACCAGAGCTCCGTGCTCCCCGCTGGTGCAGACAGACAGAGCGTCCATGTGGCGACACCGCAGCACAGCCAGAAAACCAAACAAGCGCTTAGTGGCCCATCACCATTGATGTTCCCACAAGACACCCTGTAGAAATGATGCCATCGTACAGTCTTAAAACCGAGCTGGCAGCTTGGCCGCAACCCCGGGGGCCGGGCTCATGCCCGATTCCGTGAGCCGGCAACGCCGCAGATTGCGGGCAGCTCCCGCGACACCTGCCTCGCACCAACTCCCCTAACCCAGCGCCGACGGCCACCAACGCCACCGGCGTGGCTGGCAGTGCTGGCACGGGGCGCGGGGCCCAGCAAGGGCCCGCCGCCGCTCTAAACCCAGCCAGGCTGATGGAGAGCATCGACGTCCCCATCCACAGCGAGACCGGGAACAAGAGATTCCATCGGATGGAAAGTTTACCGGCGCGGTCAGCGTGCCGGCAGAAGGAAACTACCGGCCTTCTATTTTCAGCCTTTGCCTCCCCGTCCACAGAAAAATGCTCTCCAAACAAAACAAGCTGAAGTTTCAATAGCAAACGCAGCCGAGATAATAAGGACGGGCGGCTTCTCCGGGGGCCGTTCACCCCACGTACCCTCTCCCCGTAGCATCGCGTCCACCGGACCCATTCCCACAGGTACTGGAGCCGCTGGTCGCGGCTCCCCCTGTTCATCCCCCTCCCCAAGGGCAGGGCGACCCTTCCCAAGGCAGAACGACCCCCTCCCCCAAAAGCGGAACGACCCTCCTAAGGCAGAACGACCCCGCCCCCGAGCCCTGGCACAGCCCTGCCGGGCACAGCCTCCCCCGGGGGGCACCGACTCGGGGCCGGGGGTGGGGGGAAGGGATGCCTCGTCGCCCCCGCACCTCGGTGACGATGGTGGAGCGGTAGACATCGCGGCTGTACTCCCAGCCGTCCAGGCACGGCTCCAGCTCCACCGAGCCCAGCTCCACGTCGGAGCCGGGCCGCAGCCCCAGCGCCGAGAAGTTGGCGAGGGCGGCCAGGCGGTAGCGGCGGCAGCGGCTCGGCGCCGCCCGCCCGTCCCGCAGCTCCAGCGGGATGCTGGCGTTGCGCCACTCGCCGCTCAGGTTGGCCCCGCGGGGCACGGCGCACCGGTGCTCGGGGGTGCCGGCCAGGAAGACGGCCGACATCCCGTTGAAGCCGTTGGGGACGATGCTGGCGCTGAGGAGGAAGAAGACGAGGCGCTGGAAGCGGCCCCACTCGCCCAGGAAGGCGGTGGCCGCATCGTAGTCGCGCATGGCGGGGTGCGGATCTCCCGCGGCGCCCCGCGGACGCTCCCGCGCGCCGGCCCCGCCCCGCCCCGGCCCCCCCCGCGGAGGCGGCGCGTCCCCGCGGCCCGGCCCGGGGTGGGGGGGGGGGGGGCGGGGGGGCCGGCGGTGCCTTCCCTGCAGCATCCTCCGGGGAGGGGGGACACGCACAGCCCCGCACCCACCTGTGCCCCGCGGCCGGCTCCGGGATTTCCCCCATTTCCGCCCCCCTTTTTTTTTTTTGCACCGAGCCCCGCCCCACCCCCCGCAGCCCCGAATCCAGCCCCTTCAGGAACCCAAACCAATTTCCCCCCCTCTAATGCCGCTGCACCAGGGACACATATCATTGCACAACGCGTCCTGCAAGAGCTGGGCAAAGCCGAGCCGTGAAAATAGCTAACAGATCGGAAACTGGAAGAGTTATCGATCAGCCCGTGAGCTGGGGGGGCTGCCGTGGCCGGTGGGAGCACAGCCGGGGGGCAGCGGCAGCGGGGTTCCCCCTCCGCAGCTCCCCGGCAGCAGCAGCACCCCACGAAATGCAGGCAGAGCCGGAGGCAGCAGTGGTGTGAGCCCATCCACACGCTGGCACGGGTGAAAAATAAGCATCAGACACGGCTTCAGAAATCAAATGCGCTCACAGCCCCTGCAAATCTGTCATTTATCTGCAGCGCAGTATTTTTTCCCAGCGGTGTTTACTCTGCGCAGCAGACAAGGTCAGCAGTGTCTGCTCTGAAGGAGCCCAAGGCAGCTCTGGCCTCGGGAGAGGAGCTTTTTATATTCCGGTTTCCTATCTGTTAACTATTATTGCTTTGCATGTGACTCTTGGCTTTGCCTGCAGTGCGATGCGTACGTAGCTGGTAAAGCCATTTCAGAAACCTGAGCAACGCTGTCATCTTCTAAAATAACTCCAGGAGCCCTTGGAAAAACGGTGGTGTTTCAAAAAGGCCCAGCTTGAACGCTCCAGCTCCCTGGAGGTGCGCAGCAGCGTGCCCAGCGTGCGGAGCTGAGGATGCCGCTGCTGGCGGTGGGCGAGGGCAGGCCGGGGGAAGCACCTCTCCGGCAGAGATGATCGAGGGGGGTTACGTGGGTGTATGGGGAGGTGGAGGCACAGGCTGGGGAGCGATCGCTGCGGCAGTGCCTGGGGAGGAGAAGCAGATGGCAGCATTTATCCGGGCCAGGCAGAGATCTGCTGCTACTCAGGATAAGGGATGGAGAGCCGATGTCATGCAGTAAATGGGGATGATTTCGATACCTCCTGCTTGGAGAGAGGCCGGAGGCGGCATCTCGATGCCAGGCCTGGGCCACCACACAGCCAAAGCTGTCCCCAGTGATAAGAGAGGAGTGGGAGCCGGGGCGGGGGCTGGTTCGGGCAGATCAGGGGCTCGCAGGAGGCAGCAGGAGGCAGCCGTCGGCCTCCCCTGCCCTGCCTTGGGGCTGTGCAAGAACCACAGTAAAGACAGGCAAGGCATGCCTGTTCCCATGAGGAAATAAGGAATCGGGAGTGTATTGTCTTAAGCATTACTGCTAATATATTCTTGATAATTATCCAGTCAACAGTAATTGGTTACAGAGGACTAATTTGCAGTACTCGTAAATAACTGTGGTTAGGCTGCTAATTTAGTGTATCAAAAGTAAGTGGTAGACATGTATGACATGCTCAGGGGTATCTGGTTTGCAGATAAATCCTTAATGCATTATAGATTTCATGTGTTCAACATGAAAACACCGTGAGATTTTCTCTTATATTGTGAATCTGCATAAATTAGTAGTAGTTACAGAAATACCTTGTGTTCTGGCCACCTCTGCCACAGCACCACTGACTACTGCATAAGACCATTTTAGCCCAGAGCGATGCCACTCTCCTGCCAGCCTCTGCCGGGTGCTCCCCAGATCGCAAACCCAACATCAGGGATGCTTCAACCCAGGCACGAAGATCATGAAAACCACATGGAATTAGCAGCTGGTAAATGGCTCTGGCAGTCGTGGAGCAAATTCACTGTAGAGGAAGGACCAGTCCCAGTTCTCCCAAATGACCCCCTCTGAAAGCAGTCCGTGCATTTCACTGCAGTCTTCTAAAACACGCTTTCAGCTATTAGATGGAGAGCAGCGTGTGGGAAACGAGGTCAGAGAGGCTCTTGTAAAGGGAAATCAGATGAAGAGCCTGCAGAGAAAAGGAGCACTTCCGTCATGGGGCGCGGGGGGGGGGGGGGGGGGGGGGGAAGGCGTGAATCTTTGATTAGCTGAGAAACCACCTCGTGCAAATATTTTGTTCTTGTGCAAACACATTTTCTAACACGGCCTAAACCAGTCAGGCAGGTGCCGGGGGAGGAAATGGCACCCACAGGCTGCTGTGATGCTGTAAGCTGCCCAGCGGCCGTGGAGCAGCACGCCTTCTGCTCATGTGTGGTCACATCACCC